>NC_043709.1:36171040-36271732 GCF_006229205.1 Suricata suricatta | reverse complement strand
CCGCAGGGCTTACGTGGCCCCCGGCCCGAGGGGCGCTCTCGGGGGTCTGGGCTGCCGAGCGCTGTCGTCGGCCGGCGGTGGCGGCGAGTACAAGACCCACTTCGCGGCCTCGGTGGCCGACCCCGAGAGGTTCTGGGGCAAAGCCGCCGAGCAGATCAGCTGGTACAAGCCCTGGACTAAAACGCTGGAGAACAGATACCCGCCTTCCACCAGTTGGTGAGTGCTCTTTCGCCTACCCAGATCTCGCACGACTTTTGGGGGACACGGCTCAACGTCCCTTTCACCGGGAACCCGGCCTTGTGTCTGGACAGAAAATAATACTGACGATGTGCTCCTATCTTTCCATTCGAATTTCATTTCAGTTCCAGAGCCAACTCTTCTCCCTTCTCTTGTGGGATTCCGTTACCCAATATGAGCCCAGTTTCCTATAGACCAGAGATTTACCACTATGGCAGGACTCCGCTTGGCACTGGGGATGTTCCAGGGACTAAAACCAGGGTCTGTCTCCACCGACAGCACTGTCTAGTATAGGAGAGAGTCACGGAAACCAATGTAAGCAGTGTGATAAATTAGGGAAGTATTACCAAGTATCCCATGCTGCAGGGAGGAAGAGATCTGAGGAAAGACCAATGAAAAGCACACCTAAGTAGGGTTTGGATGTATGGGTGTATCTTCTCAAAGTCGACAAAGATCTAATTATTAAAGATCAGGAGGTGGCTGAAATTTGACTGTTACTGTGGTTGCAAATAGTTGTGTTGGCTGGAGTGGTGGGAGAGGGGGCTGGCTGGTAAGTCAAGGGTTGGGCAGTTGGAAGGGATTTCTGTGTCCTGTCAAGTAGATTGGGTTAGATCTGTATAGCCGTGTTGTGTATGTGAAACTGTGATGAGATACTCCAAAATTATACACATACAGGCCCGGTGGTGCTAGAAATCATGGTAGGAATGCAATTTTTTGTATGGAGTTGCAATGATAGGTAATTGTAAACATCATTTTTACATTACAACGAAACAGAGATACATTGTAGAATAAAGGCCAGACTTGCCAGAATAGTAAGGGTGAGACACGCGTCTATGAGAGGTCAGTCTTGGCCTATAAGGGGTCAGAGTCCTGGCTGTTTTTTAGGCTAATCCTTAAAAATGTGCCGAATCCTTAAAAATGTGGTTGCTCTCATCTGCCAGCCATGAGGGAGGGATGTTCCCTGTAAAAGTTTGAGAAATACTGCAATGGGGTTTCCCAAACTTCCAAATTCCTAGCAGTCAGATGGGGGGAATGACCCAATCAGCTTTGCATTTCACCAATGTCCCCTTGTTGAGAGCAGGGGACATAGAATGGAGAAAAGCAAGCCAGTCGGAGTCTGTTCTATATTGTCACTATGCCCTGTTCTCGCTTCCGTGTTTGGAACTGTACGTAGTTTTCCCTTTGGAATCTGAGCACCTTTTCTCTTCCAGTTCAGTTGTTTCAATGGTGTTTCACTAACCCTTTTTTACATGCCCTGCAATGATTCAAGCACTATCTATATGCCCATGAGTAATATAAGACCCCTGCTTTTTGGGAGTCATGGTGACTATTCTGTGGAGCCAGAAAAACTGGGGTTGAGGTCTTGCACTGCCGGTTACTGGCTGTGTGCTCACAGCCAAGTTACTTAATCTCTGCTCCAGTTTCCTCACATATAAATGTGGAAATAGTATGAGGATTAAATGGGTAAAGATTTAAGACCATGTCTTGGATGAAATAGACCTTATAAATGTTGGAGGAAGAGTAGCTATCATTGCAGTCTTAGACCACAATTATTTCAGGAGCAGGAAACCCTTCTTGTGTTTCTCTGATCAAAACAGAAATTATAGTCTTTCCTAAGAGTGTGTTCTCAAGGTTCTGTGTCTGCATATCTGTCATAAAGTATGGTGTTGAAATTATTTACATGACCATCTCCTCCCCTTAAAATCATGTGCAGAGAAGTCAAGAAGTCACTGTGGTTATTCCAAGTAAAACCAATGGGGCCCAGATGTACGGGAGTGACAGTGGCAATGAAAGGAAATGACAGACTGTTAGAGGGTGGGTTGGGATTGGTAGGGGCCCAGGTGAGTGCAGAGAATGTGGAAATCAAAAATCCATCAGATAGACATTTTAAACCTGGAGATTTTCTTTCTAACTTTTTTTTCTTCTTAGTCTCTAATTCCTCACATAAATTTTCTAAAATTCTGTGCATAAAATGTTTTAATGATAATTCTTGCTAAAGGGTCTTATATTTTTTTAAAATGCAATACATTGTAGAACACTGGCATTTGATAATACTGTAGCTGAACTCTGCATCTTTGTGCTCTTGGAATCAGAATCATGTGGCCATACCTGTTTCCAGCAGCCCAAAGATCAAAGTGAATAAAGATAAGTCTTTGAGTCTGTATTTATTTCAGAAGAGTGATTCAATCTTACTAAAAAAATTTGGTTGTCAGAGCAGAGTTGAGCAGGAAAATAGAGGTGGAAGACCACATACCTAATCTTAAACTTTATCAATAAGACTTTTCAATTTCAAGTAGAATCCATTACTGTGTTGGACACCTATTTGCAGACACTCCTCATTGGTGAACAATTTTCTATAAAGCTAAAGTCAAGGGCAGGATGAAATGTGTCTTGTTTTTATCTTCATATCCCTAGGGTCTAAGGCAGAGCTGACATAGGAGTTTGAAAAATGATAGTAAAGTAACAGAATGCATAGATTTGCTGATTTTTGATTCTATATGTATTTGGGAGGTAGTAAGGTGATATAGGCACAATTTGATGTGAAAGACATTTGCTGATTTTCTTCGAAGCTGGGGTCTGGGAAATGCAGATGTGGGTAGCTAACTCTTTAAAAAAAATTTTTTTTAATGTTTTATTTATTTTTGATACAGAGAGAGACAGAGCATGAGAGGGGGAGGGGCAGAGAGAGAGAGAAGGAGACACAGAACTGGAAGCAGGCTCCAGGCTCTGAGCTAGCTGTCAGCACAGAGCCTGACACGGTACTCGAACCCACAAACGTGAGATCTGACCTGAGCCGAAGTTGGAGGCTTAACCAACTGAGCCACCCAGGCGCCCAGTAGCTAACTCTTTAAGTAAACTGAGGAGTAACAGGGTGCTGTAGCTAAGTGTCTTCTCCTAGATGAACATACAGAGAGTAGAGATCTCTGATGCCCTTTGACTTCTCCTTTTTCATTATAATCTTGACTGTTTGTTTTTCATGAAAGTAAACTCTGCTCAGAATCTGCAAGCCTATCAAAGGCTCCAACACATAAATAGTAATGCTTATTAGCTTTCACAGTGGCATAAGCTACCCAATGGTAATTTACATATGCTGGAGTATAAACATGAGATAGAAATCTTGTTTTTTGGGTTTTTTTTAATCTCAAGTTAGCCAACATAGTGTAGTTTTGGCTTCAGGAATAGATTCCCGTGATTCATCACTTACATATAACACCAAGTGCCCAACTCAACAAGTGCCCTCCTCAATGACCATCACCCATTGTCCCTATACCCCCTAATCCCACACACCCATCCACTCTCAGTTTGTTGTCTGTATTTAAGAGTCTTTTATGGTTTGCCTCCCTCTCTGTTTGTATCTTATTTTTTCCTTCCCTTCCTCTACGGTTTTCTGTTAAGTTTCTCAAATTCCACATATGAATGAAAACATATTATATCTGTCTTTCTCTGACAGACTTATTTCACTTAGCATACTACCTCCAGTTCCATCCACATTGTTGCAAATGGCAAGATCTCATTCTTTCTGATTGCCAAGTAGAGTAGTACTCCATTGAATATATAAACCACATCTTCTTTCTCCATTCATCAGTTGATGGACACTTGGGCTCTTTCCATAATTTGGCTTTCGTTGATAGTGCTGCTATAAATATTTGGGTACACAGGCCCCTAGGAACCTATATCCTTTGGATAAATTCTTACTAGTGGGTCATATGGTAATTCTATTTTTAATTTTTTTGATAAAAACATTAACACTGTTTTCCAGAGCAGTTGTACCAGTTTGCAATCCCACCAACAGTGCAAAAGGGTTCCTGTTTCTCCACATCCTTGCCAATATCTGTTGTTTCCTGAGTTTAGCCACCTTTACCAGTATGCAGTGGTATCTCAATGGTGGTTTTGATTTGTATTTCAACATGGGATAGAAATCTTTAAGGGTGATATACTGAAGGGATTTTCTATTGAAGTGAATAGTCCTGTAAAATACGTTTAAAAAAATTTTTTTAATTTTTTTAAATGTTTTATTTATTTTTGATACAGAGAGAGACAGAGCATGAGAGGGGGAGGGGCAGAGAGAGAGAGAAGGAGACACAGAACTGGAAGCAGGCTCCAGGCTCTGAGCTAGCTGTCTGCACAGAGATTGACGCAGGGCTCTAACCCACGAACGTGAGATCAGACCTGATCCGAAGCCGGAGGCCTAACTGAGCCACCCAGGTGCCCCTAAAAATTTTTTTGATGTTTATTTATTTTTGACAGAGAGATAGAGAATGAGAGAGAGAGAGAGCCAGAGAGAGAGGGAGACACAGATTCCAAGATAGGTTCCAGGCTCTGAGCTGTCAGCACAGAACCTGACGCAGGGCTTGAACCCATGAGCCATGAGCTCATGGCCTGAGCCAAAGTCAGATTCTCAACCAACTGAACCACCTAGGTGCTCAATACATTTCTGGTACTGTAATTTCTATGATCTTTGGAAAATAAATCCCAATTACACATAGGTGCTTTAGAAAGTTGTGAAGCACCACCTTTTCTCACTGTTTGGTGGTTAATTCACATGGTTGACACCTGGTTTTGGGGGTGATGAAGCCTCTATTTCAAAAACTTTAGTGGAAAACTATAGCCAAAGGGGAAGCAATTAAAATTCCTAGTAATTTCTCTAATCCTGAAATAACTAATTGGATGTTTTTATTAGTTTCTTTCATGAACTAGGCATCCTGCTGCCTATCCTGAAGTTGAAATCAAGCTGCCACTCTGGGATATAAAGATTAGGTAATCTCCCTTGACATTAAACATTGTGGTTGACTCTTCTGTCTAGTTCATCGATTTATTCCTTCTCTGGAAGCATTGCAATCCCATTTTTGTTTATTTTATTTAAACAACATTTTGTGATAAGATTCTCATATATTATTTGATTTATAATTTAATATTTATTAACAGTGACTACAAACTGAAAAGGAAAAGTTCCAACTTAATGCAGATTATTACAAAATGATTTCAGGTTAGTTAACATTTCTATAATGGAGTATAGTTTTTTCAACACACATGATCTCACTTACTAACTATGAGACAAAGGTCGTTTAATCTCTCCAAGTCTTAAAATGGTCCATAGAGTTAAAGATATCAATCATTAACTTACTGGTGGATAATAAAGAGAAAATTATGGAATAGGTAGTGAAGAAATGCACTGTGTAGTAGCAGGGGGTGACATACAATGACTAAATTATCACAGAACTATTTATTTAGAATTGCATACATACTATACAATACAGTTGTTAGTGGTAGATTTAACAGCCTTCTCTAGAAGGATCATGGAAGGAGTCTTGAGGAAATTATGTTTAAATTGAGATCTCTGTGAGTAAAGATTAGACATGAAGAGTGGGGAGGAACATTCCAGGCAAAGAAGATAGCATATGCAAAGGCCATGAGGTATGAAAGTAGCTCAGGAGATTGTAGAACCTGAAAGAAGACTAAAGGGGTTGGGGCTTAAGGAATGATGGGGAAATTATCAATAAATGGAAGAAGAGAGCCATATGGTGAATAGTCTTGTGAGTCATGTTAAAGATTTTTAGATTTTTGTCCTGGTACATAATATATCCTATCGTGGATGACCAAAACATGAATTTCCTACTTTTCTTTCTGCACTGGAAAAAAATAGTTATGAGTTCAACCCCATCTCTGCCACTTACCTTGCGCAAGCTTCAATACCCTTATTTCTAAAATGAGAATGATGGTAGTATCAGTTTCTTAGGATTATACGGGGTGGGGAGGGGCTTGTAGAAGTGTCTGAGACTGTGCCTGACACACAATACTAGGTATTGATGTCTTTAGAATATGGCAAAGATATTCCCATAAGCTAATTGGTCTAAGAGGTTTTCAGATAAATGATAGCCCTTGAACTGGACCATAAAATAGAATTTAGGAAAAACAGATTTTTGTGTGGGGAACAAATATGACAGGCATAGAGATTAGAAAGAATCAAGCATGTTTGGAAGATAATATAGTAGAGCAGTTGGCTTGTAGAGGTTATTTTGGATTGTCCCCCTTCTCCACAGGGGATCCCTGAAACCATGGATAGAACTTAACCCTTATATACTGTTTTTTCCTATATATACGTACCTATCATAAAATTCAATTTATAAATTAGGCACAGTAAGAGATTAATAGCAACTAATAAAATAGAATTATGATAACTATGGCCTGTAATAAACATTATGTGAAAGTGGTCTCTCTCTCTGTCTCTCTCATAATATTGTACTGAACTCACCTTTCTTCTTGTGATGATGATGTGAGGTGATAAAATGCTTACAGGATGAGATCAAGTGCAATGAATGATGTAGACACTGTGAGATCACATTAGACCTGGGATTGACAGCAGGTAACTGAAACACCCAAAAGTGAAACCACATTTGGAGGGGGGCACTACTGACCTCAGATTCAGAAGGTAGTTTCAGGATGGTTTTAAAAATCTTGGAATAATAAGAAAAAGGGATTTGCATGTACATCTTAGGCTACAAGTCACAATCTGACTGTAAGGCTGCAGCTAGGTTTTATTTGTCCCAGGTGCTGAGTTTTTGTTTATTTAGGTAGTTCTCAATATTTAAACATTGGAAGATTTTATTTAAAATCTACATTTCTATTAACAACTCAAGTTTTGGTCTTCTTTTGAAAAAAAAAAAAAAGCAGAATATCCCATCTGCAATGGGCAACATTTGGCTGGAACTGAGTATTCCCTATCCAAGGCTAAATGAGACATCACAATTTCCTGGCAGTGGGATTCAGGGAAGGAAGGAAGTTATGGTAACTGCAAGAATTTGAGTCAGATGTCCAACTGGAGAAACTGATTGTGAAATGAAAGTTAATGGGTTGAAAACTGGGCAGAGCTTAATATAGAATTACAGATCTATAAGTTGAAAAGATGTGAGAGTTAAAGCCTGTGAATGTTGAGTGTAGAGGGGGATGGAAAGGGAGAGAGAGAGAAAGGGCAAAATACTAAGAAGTGAAATTTGGACACAAGTAGAAGAAAAAAAATACCCCATAAGGACTGATGAGACTTAGTCAAAGAAGTAGAAGGAAGAACAGAACATTTTAGTGTCATGGCATATGAGGGAAAGAAGAGATAAAAATAGGGGAGGTCAATAGAGGTCAAGGGCTCTAGAGATATTTTGGGGCTATTGAGGATTGAAAGGGCAGTTTTGATTAAGAAACCCTCAGTGACTTTTCATAATGTGATGTCAGTGTAGAGATGGAGGCCAAAGCCAAAGCCAGAACAGTCCATTACAGCGTGAACCTATGGTAGGCAAAACATTCCACGAGGCATTAGATACACGTTAGGGGAGACTAGATGACAGCCTATGGAGGTATCTGGGTTATGCAATAGTTTCCTCACTGTCTTTACTTTTCCCTCCTCCCCTTTTAGGAGAAACTTCTGTCTAAAGGCAGAAGTGTTGAAATCTGTGACATAGGAATGAAGGGAATTTTGCTTATTTTGGAACCCATTCTTCATCAACAGATCTCCTTGGTTTTGCAAGATGAACTTTGTGTGGTTTCTTATCTTTTTTTGTTTAGGTACTAGATGTTCAAGGAAGAAACCCAATGGGAACGTCTAAACATTGAAATAAAGAGCTACTCAGCCAATCTGTATGTTCGTGTTATATACTGGAACAACTCTATTTAGCTAGATATCACACATTTGATGGTGAGTTTGACAGGGAAGATAAAAAGACAGTTGAAAAAGGATGAAATAATTAAAATTTGTTCATTTGTTCAAGTATTCTGGGGTTATTAGGTATCGTGTAGGTAAGTGGCTCAGAGGGGAAAAGTTTTTTTATCTTGTATTTGAAACTTTTCTGAGTTTGACTTTGTTTCAAAGGAAACAAATAAGGAAAATATAATGTGGATTTTATGTAAACTGGGAAGTAATTTAATTTCCTCCTGAATTTTGGTACTTTGGCAATCAACTGGTCAGCCACATTAAACTGGGAAATGTAGTCTTTTTTTTTTTTCAACTTTTTAAGATTCTGTGAAGTTTCCTTCATATTTATCAGGTCTTATTAAAATGATATTTAATTCTGGTTTGAAGGTGAGATGTTTACCTAAAGATGAAAAATTTGTCCCCTTTTGACAAACTCTAAATTAAATGAATTTATTCATAATATTGTGCACAGTACAGGCATATTTAAAATTTAAATGATCATTTTTTTATAAACACAAAAAAATATTTTAAGAAGGTACACGGTTAGCATGAAAAATGGCCTGTTAGAAATATAGTCCAGCAGCATAACCTCATCAAGAAGGACCAATTATAAAAGATGGGCCTTATTTTATATTCTGAAGGTCAGCAGCTTGAGGCTGTGCCGTATCTAATTTTCTCAGTCCGTCATGCTGTCGATCCTTCAGGACGGAAAGAAGTGAACTACTGGAATGTTGCAATTACATAAGCAAGGATGGATTGCCTCACAAATGCCACAGTCAATGAACAATGGAAATTCAATCGGCTGTGACCCTACCAACTACCAGGTGTAGGGGAAAATCCAAACTCTTAGCACCTCCTGGAAGGTGGCCTAGTCTTCTTTTGTTCATGCCATATACTATTATTTGTCGTGGGGAAAAAATCCAGTGGTTGAAGTTCCTTGCTTCTGCTTTATTACCACTGCTGCTGCTGCTTTTTAAAAAGAATTCCAGTTTAATAAGCAACAAGCAGCAACTCATTGTTTTCTATTGTGGTGTGACATTGGCAAGAGAAATATGTAGGAGGCTAATGAATCTTTGTGACAATATATATAAATCGAAGAACCTCTTTAAATTGTAGTTGTAGAAGCACATCTGACTGAAGAACTCAAATCCTTTATCTAAACCGTGTGGATAGAGAGAACTTACTATGAAAGAAGAGTCTATGGGCTTATCCTAATATTATGGCCAAATGAGGTCAAAGACATGGCATAGAAAGGAAGAGTACTATTCTTTTGATGTCTAGGAACACTGAAGTTTGAGAATTTTGAGTTGGAGGGCCATCTGGGTGGCTCAGTCGGTTCAGCCTCTGACTCTCGGGTTCTGCTCAGATCACCATCTCACAGTTCTTGTATTTGAGTTTTGCATCAGGCTCTGCACTGTGTGTGGAGCCCACTTGGAATCCTCTCTCCCTCACTCTCTCTGCCTCTCTCCCACTCACTTGCCCTCTCTCAAAAATAAATAAATATACTTAAAAAAAAAAGAATTTTGAGTTTGAAATAGTCCAGTTGAAAGTCCTAGAATAGGGGCACCTGGGTGGCTCAGTCGGCTAAGCCTCCGACTTTGGCTCAGGTCATGATCTCACATTCGTGGGTTCGAGCCCTGCATTGGGCTCTGTGCTGACAGCTAGCTCAGAGCCTGAAGCCTGCTTCCAATTCTGTAATTCTGTGTCTCCCTCTCTCTCCGCCCCTCCCCTGCTCATGCTCTGTCTCTCTCTGTCTCAAAAATAAGTAAAACATTAAAAAAAATTAAAAAAAAGAAAGTCCTAGAATAGCTATAAAAAAAAAGCTCTTTCAAATTCTAAGTTACGGAGCAGTAGAATTTAGTTTATGTATGACTTAGGTAAATAGTGAATTTTCCTGATTTAAAATATAAATTTTTCTAAGTGGGAGGAAAGCAATTCAATTCCCTACGTCTTTGACTTAAAAGCTAACTCTGGACAATAGGAATACTTCTCCTTAGGTTTTACATAGAATAAAAACATTTCCCAAGTATAATTTTTCAAGACATCTTTCCTAAGTGGGTACATTAGTTAGGTAAAAAGAACTTTAGGAAGCTTAAAAAAAAAAAGAATGTTCAGTATCTACTCTAGACATAACCAATATAGATGTTTGTAAAAAAAATTGGTAAGAAAGATAGTAGTCAAAGGCATATGGCATCAGTATCCTTGACTGTTAAATAACTGTAAGCAAAAGCAGGGAAGCTTAGGAAAGTCTGCTTTTGTACTAATCCAACTTTGCTTTCTCTCCACAGTGTTTCTTATTTTTACAGTTATATTGATTCTCAACTGAGAGTTAAGTGCTTTTCTAAACCACAGATGCCCTGACTTTGCCTTCCTCCCCACTCTCTGCCTTAATCAAGGCCAAACGAAGTTTGTCAGTTACCAATGGGAGTTTGTAAGACACTCTATTCTGGTGGATAGGAGAAAAAAATGTCAAAGATCATTATTAGTGGAGAAAACAAATTGATTCCTAGATTAAAATTTTGGCTCCAGTCTTTGAACTGTGCTTTGCCCCAAATAATTATAAAGCGGGGGGTTTATAAAATTATTCTGTGGTGGTTATGAGTAGTCAGTGGTATCTGTTCTCTACCTCAGACATGCAGGGGGATTGGATTTCCCCTGTATCCAGGGCTATATGGTTACAACTGGCCAATGCAGTGAGAAGAGGGAGGTGTGTCACTTCAGGGGGAAGCCTTTAGTTGTGAGTGCTTCAATCTGTAGTTCTCTGCTCTGCACGGCCATTGGGGAGCACGTGTGGAATAGAAGTAGTCTGGATTGCTGAGCAAAACCACATTGAGGACAATGCTGTGGGGAGTCCATGCCACAGTGAAGTTGTATGAGTAAGACATAAGCATTTATTTTTGCAAGTTACAGAGAGTGTGCAATTGTTACTGCAGTGCAGTCCGTCCTGTCCTTTTGACTGAGAGGGAAATAATTACAACCTTATAGGATTGTTGGAATGATTGTGTGCTAACTACAGTAAATAGCATCAAGCATATAGTAAAAATAGCTCGGTTTATTGTGTCCTGGCTATGAGCCAGGTACCATACTGAGTGCTTTCATTTATTTAGTATTTACAACTGCCCTGTGAGATAGGGTCAGTTGTTTTTTTTTTTAATGTTTATTTGTGTGTGAGAGAGAGACACACACACACACAGAGGGCAAGCCAGGGGAGGGAGAAAGAGAGGGAGACACAGAATCTGAAGCAGGCTCCAGGCTCCGAGCTGTTCGCACAGAGCCTCACATGGGTCTGGAGCCCCCCAGCTGGGAGATCATGACCTGAGCTGAAGTCTGACACTTAGCCAACTGAGCCATCCAGGCACTCCTCAGTTTTTTATTCTCATTTAATGGATGTGAGAATGAAGATATGGAGAGTTTAAGAAACTTGCCTAAACATAAATCTAGTAAGTAGCAGATATAGAATTTGAACCCAGGTAGTCTGAGCTTAGCATCTGTACTCTTTCTAAATGCTGCATCATAGTGTTTCTGTAATAAGAATCTCAGGGGCGCCTGGGTGGCTCCACCTGTTATGTCTAACTTGGGCCGGGTAATTACCTTGCTGTTCCAGCCCCGTCGGGCTGACAACAGGGAGCCTGCTTCAGATTCTGTGTCTCCCTCTCTCTCTGCCCCTCCCCATCTCATACTCTGTCTGTCTCGCTCTCTCAAAAAATAAACATTAAAAAACTTTTTAAAATTTTATTTATTTTAAAAACAAACAATGTTTTACATGTAAAATATTTCAAATGTGTACACAGTCTCAAAGTTGAGGGAAGAGAGGCTTTATATTAATTGTTACCTCCTTAGAAATATTTCCTGGATACTAAAAAATAGTATTAATCTTCTCTCCAAAAAATACTTTATTGGGTTTCTGGCTTATGGGAAATCCATAATGACCACACTATTTATTCCTTGTGGTATGCTTTAATATTATTTTTATTAGAACATGATGATAAATAGGCTACCTAATTCATCTAAATATGAATATTTGAACTTTTTTCCTTCCAACCTCTCATACAACTACTTGTATGTTTGTAATTATGGAACTTGTTGATTTTGCTTATTGCATTTATTACTGACTTATAAATTCATGTACAGTATTTTTTCCTGTTTTTTTTTCATTGCTTTTCATCTTGATCCTAGTGTGCATGGACAGACCTTGATAAATGGCTTATGTTGAGTGCAGAGGTGAGTTTCTGAGGAATCATACCGCATACAGCTTAGTCTATATATATGTAATATATGTTATACATAATTTATATTAGGATATGTAATATATTTATGATATATATCTTATATAATTTTTTGAAATTTAGTACAAGGACAATGAGTCGTAGGCTCTCTCACTTACCTGTGTTATTCCATAGATGTTGTCAAACTTTGGGGAGCCCATGATGTAAAAATGTTAAATTCTTTCTTTGAGGATTTAGAGGGTGTGCTACAGGGATATTTGGGGTATTTGTGAGTCTGTAATGGATTGAGAAGGGAATTCACCTGAGATTATTCTCTACCCAAGCCTGAGCTATTCCATTCCTTAATGCTGATGAATCGTTTCTCCGTACTGCTAATGTACTAACAACTATGGCAGACAAAAGCAGTTACCTGATTACGGAACCCTTACTGTGGCTCAGACCCGTGCTTCAACTATTTATATATATTCTTTGACTCCTTCCAACACCTTGTGATATAGGTCTAATTATAGCACACTTTTTTAACTGTATAAACCAAAGGATGGGGAGATTAAGTGACTTGTCATATAGTGGTGGACTTAATTTTTCAACCAATTGGGTCACAGCATGAAGCACAATTTTGTAATGAGTTGTAACTAAACTCCGTAACTTCCGTCTGTTTGTCCTGTGACTGTTTAGACGTCAGGAGTTAGGGGGTACAAAAGAATGAAAACTATGCTACAATTCTAAAAATTTTTAATCAGAAATGTAGCTTCCCTTTTCCTCCTTTGGTAGCTGTGTTTCCATGTATGTCCACTCTCATTTTAGAGGAATTGTAAGTCTTCACTGCTTTCCCACGGTCAACTTTTACATGTGGTCTTGACTAAATGTTTTTTTCCCTCTAAAAAGCACGTCACCTTGAATCTTATTTCCCTTTAAGTTAGTTCAGCAAAGAATACTCAGTACTCCTCTCCATCCACTGTACATCCACTTGATAAGCTCACACTCCACGGATACTTTTACCAACAATTTAACAAATCATGCTAGGTAATAATAGAAGGGCACGTCACCTTTACATTCACAGTGGAATGCACATAACCTCGTGTATATCAATTTACTGAGTTAAAAACTTCACCATGTGCAGATTTATCTTCTTAATCTCTCTTCTATTGGGATTCCTATATAGATTGTTGGTAGGTATTACCTGAATCATCCATCCTACTGGGACCCAAAATGACTTATGAATCTCCTTTCTATAAAGGATTTAAGGGTTTGAAATTTTCTTTTTATTCCCCTCCAAATTTTTATTTAAATTCTAGGTAGTTAACATACAGTATAATATTAGTTTCAGGAGTAGAATTAGTGATTCATTACTTACATATAATACTCAGAGCTCTTCACAAGTACCCTCCTTAATACCCATCACCCATTTACCCCATCCCCCAACCCAGCTCTCCTCCAGCAACCCTCAGTTTGTCTTTTATAGTAAGAGTCTTATGGTTTTCCTCCCTCTCCTTTTTTATTCTTTCCCTTATGTTTTTGTTTTGCTTTGTTCTTTAAATTCCATAAATGAGTGAAATCAGATGGTATTTGTTTTTCTCTGCCTGACTTATTTTGCTTAGCATAAAACTCTCTAGCTCAATCCACATCATTGCAAATGGTAAGATTTCATTCTTTTTGATGCCTGAGTAATATTCCACTGTATGTATAGAACATCATTTCCCATTCATCAGTTGGTGAACATTTGGGCTTTTTCCATAATTTGGCTGTTGTTGATAATGCTGCTACAAACATTGGGGTATCTATATCTCTTTGAATCATTATGTTTGTATCCTTTAGGTAAATACTTAGTGGTGCAATTGCGAGATTGTAGAGTAGTTTTATTTTTAACTTTTTGAGGAAGCTCCATCTGTTTTCTAGAGTGGCTGCACCAGTTTGCATTCTTCATGGGTCTACGCGTCATTATGAGGCACTTGGCTTTCTTTGCTTCTCTTTAGCTCATTTATCTTTAAGTTGTAGTAGATAATACTTTATTGTCAGCATGAGTTTCTAGTCATCAAGCTAAAGACACACATATTACAGGGAGGGAAATACTTTACTCACGTGGTACAGATCCAGTGCCCATGTGAGTATGGGCTGCAAAAGTTGTCTCTATGGAACATACCAGATTCCAAGAATTTCAGATTTCAGAGTTGGACTAATAACATTTTGCCAGATTGTCATTTATTAGTATTTTGTAGCCAATAAGTTAACCAAATAACCCAAATTTTATTGATCAAATGAAAATCATTGGTTAAAAGTGATAAAAGACAAACACTGAATAATATCACTTACACATGAAATCTAAAAAAACAAAACAAACAAATAGAACAACATAAAACAAAAACTTAAGCTCATAGATACAGAAAACAGATTGGTGGTTGCTTGACTGGGGAGCGGAAGGGTGTTGGATGAAATGGGTGAAGGGGGCCAGAAAGTACAAACTTCCTATAAAATAAATTTCATGGGAATACAATGTGCAGCATGATGACTATACTTGACAACACTGTGTTGCATAGTTGGAAATTATGAAGAGAGTAAATCTTAAAAGTCCTCATCACAAGAAGAAAGAAAAAAAGACAAAAATTTTAACCATGTATGGTGATGAAGCGTAACTAGACTTGTATTGTGGTAATCATTGCACAGTATATACAAATGTTGAATCCTTATGTTGTATACCTGAAACCTATATAATGTAATAGGTCAATTATGCCTCAATTTAAAATAAGAATAAAAAATAAAAAAGTGATAGCAATGAAATAACATAAAAATATTATTTCTCTATGATACATTTATGGTATTGTCATAATACCATTACATAATACATTGTATGTATTAATGACACAAATCTTAAGATTTATGTTATTTGGAGTAAAAACTGATTATATTCTGTTAAGGGCTTAAATTTTGAAAATATAAAACTGATTTTTATTTTTTAAAATTCTGGGTCCTGACTGTTCAACATCTTCCACATATGTCTACTAGAAACATTTATTATTTCACCCGAATATTTCAAGAGCTGTTTGAAATGTGATTTGTAATTACAGGATTAGTTGATCTAATTTGATGAAATTTTCTCTTATCTAGGTCTAATTAACTTATAAAAGAATTAATTTTTAAATTTATAATCAGTAAAAATATCTTAATTAGGAAGATTCTCATTTTTTATTAAATATATAGTTATTTCAAAGTCTGTATCTGATGAAAATAATAATACACTTAAATCGAAGTCTTTTAAATCCTAGAGAATGATTTTATTCTTTATGTGTGTATTTGTATGAGTGAGTGTGCACACATATGTGTGTGTATTTGTGAGCAGTAAAGTGTTACAGAATACATAATATATTATTATAGTAATGGTAACAGCAGTGAATCCTTACCATCGTTCTTTAATTTCTCAGGCACAGTGTCCTGAAAGAAGAATTTAGGGAAGATTAAGCACCTTGCTTATGGTTACTTGGCATGCTGGTGGCAGATCTGGGATGAAAAACCAGATGTGTTAGACTCTGGAGTATATCAGCTCCTCACTGTATCGTAATTCCTCTCCAATTAATCCTGTTTTGTCCTCACAATAACAGTGTTTCAGATTTAAAAACAATCCAAGTGCACATATACATATAAATATACACACATATATGGCAGTGGACCTGTGGAATATTTTTGGCTCTAGAACTTATTTATTCATTAACTGATTTGTTCCTTCATTTTTTCTTTCTTTCTCGTGTTCATTCATCACATGTTTGTCAAATGCCTTCTACAATCCAAAAACTATTCCAGATGCTGAATGAGATTCCAGATAGACTATAACTTTGAAGGACAATTTTCATACATCAAAGGAAAAAAGTGTGTGTGCAGTAAGATAGCTTTCATTTTCCTGTTTAAAAAGAGTAATTATGAGTGATATGGACCATCTAGTTATAATTTTCTGAAAATATGGGTAATAAAATGTGTTTTATTTTACAGTCAACTCTACGTTGAATTGCCTTTGACTGTTGCGGTGTGAATAGCTGTTTTGGTCAACAGTAACCATTTTTAAACTAATAAATCTTTTCATAGATAAGAGAATCAGCCAGTTTTAATTTTATTCATTTGTACAATCTCTCATCTTCTACTAGAGGTACTAATACACAGGAAGGTGAGGAGAAGACAAGTAACCACAAAGAGAGGAAAGGGAAATAATGGGCTTAGCACTAACTAGATGATGAAATCTTGGATAACTGAATAAACTGCACTGTATTCAAGTTTCAGATTAAGGAAATGCTAATGGAAAATGTTTTTTTATGAATATAATATGTATGTAAATATTGGGGACATTGACAAGGATAAAGCAAAGATATAGTTTGTGATATTATTCTTAGATTATTTTTAGGATAAGGCTGGGGAAAAAAAGCATAATAAGAGTCTTAAGTTCAGTGGTATCTAGTTAGTCATATGAGACGATCTTTGTAGATATGTCCACAACGTGGTTATGTCTGAGTGTAAGGTTGTTTTGCTGAGAGATGAAGGTGGGAAGTTGGATGGGATATTGTATGGTTTAATTAAAAGAGCAAAGGTTTTATAATTACAAGGCCTAGGTTTGAGACCTAATTTGAATTGACATGGCCTCTTCAATGACATTGTTTTATTAAAAATAATTTTTATTAAGGGCACCTGGGTGGCTCAGTCTGTTGGGCATCTGACTTTGGCTCAGGTCATGATCTTGCAGCTGATGGGTTCGAGCCCAGCATCAGGCTCTGTGCTGACAGCTCAGAGTCTGGAGTCTGCTATGGATTCTGTGTCTCCCTCCTTGTCTGCCCCTTTTCCACTCATGCTCTGTTCTCTATCTCTCTCAAAAATAAACAAACATTAAAAAAATTTGATTAAAATTTGGGTTTATGCTTTTTTCCCCATAAAGAGGCAGAAATTCTTTAAATTCTAATTGGATAAAGTCAGGAAAGCCAAAACAGAGGAAAATCAGCTGTATAGTTCAATATCTCAATACATCCTCTGTGTATATCTTGGTACATTTTGCATATTTCTCTTCAATCTTTTTATTTCATTAAAAATTATTATTTTGTAATGGTTATAGACTCACAAGAAGTCACAAAACTAGTGCAAAGAGATTTGTTTGCGCCTATCATTCAGCCTTTCCCAATGGTGACTTCTTACACAACTAGTATATTATCAAAACCAAAATCGACATTAGCACAACAATACAATGAACTAAAAAAATACACCTTAGTCAGATTCACCAGTGTGTGCAGGCACACATATTTACTGTGTATGTGTTTTACCTTTTAAGAATATATATGTCTGTCAGTCTGTTTGATTCTCTAGGTCTCTAATTTTGTTCTTGCAGAAAAATGGAATTATACTATCCATACTATGAATAGTATTATACTATCCATATTATTGATAGTTTTTTCTACTACAATAAGCTGTAATTTTTCCATTCCTCTCTTCTTCTATTTCCATGATTTTTAATATTTGCAGAGTGTTTTAACATATTGGGTGAATGTAAAATTATTTATTTCACAATCCCTTCAGACTGAAATTCAGGTTGTTTCTCTTTATTTGTTATTATAAACAGGCAGATACACTTCCACCTTTGGACACAACATTCCAAAGATTTCTCTCTCTGTCTCTCTTTCTCTGCTTCTTTCTTTCTTTCCTCTTTTTTTGCTCATGAATTCTTAGAAGATTTCTAGACCAAAGAGAAACTATACTCTTTCTTATATAAAGTCAAAATTTTTCTTCAAAAAGATTAATATTGTAAATACGGTCTCACAACCTTTTCCTTATGAAATATCTAGAGAATAAATAAAGATAATAACCAGTGGACATTGAACATGGCTTTGTAAAATTTTAATGTGTATCACATTAGCTTTACATCTTTTTATTTTAATCAGTAAAACAAAATGGATGCCCCCTTTGTAGCTCTGCCAATTACACAGTCTTTGTAGAAACAATCTCAGAATAATTTATATGGCCCAATGGGAAGAAGAAATTCTTCTCAGACATTCTAAGATGACTGATCGTATTCCTCCTCTTTAATAAGAGCTTGTATTAAACATCTCTCTGTGGACATGAGCTAAGTGTTGTGCAGAATGAGTTAATGAATGTGACGTCTGCATTCTGGGAGCCTCAGCCATAGAGGAGAGTTTCATTGGAACTTTGTGGTGTGTCATTTTACATGAGTTATAGCCTTAAAAAGAAAGAAATGGGTAGTTAAGATGAAGGTGCACTGTGAAAATGGGAAAAAATATACAGTCCTAAAGTTCTCATGGTTAGAGCACATTAGTTTCAATCCTTACCTATTTGTCCTCTCTGCCTTTCTCCTTAACACCAATGTTAATTCTAACACCAATGTTACCAAATTAGCTTCCTTCTCCCCTGAGTGATCCTGGGGCTATGATCTCTTCTCCTTTCTCCCCCTCTTCCTTTTTTTCCGGTTCTTTCTTTATCACTTCATCATTGTTATGAGGATTAAATGCTGAGGGATCTTTCTTCCCCCCAACAAATACTGATTTACATTGGAGGGTGTACCTTCTCTTCTGTCTTCTCCTGGTTCTTGGGATGGTTATAAGGTTTTAGGGTTACCTGCTGGGAGACCTTGTGGGCACCCTGATCTGTAAAGTCTGGTTTTCTAGGAACCTTCTCCAGTCTGGAGTTTGGTTCCTTATGAGCTGATCATGACTCAATTCTGAGTTGGTTGATTGAAGACCTTTGTTCCTGAAAGTATCCTAAATGCTTTCTTGAAAATGGCAGACTGAGGCAGTTTACTTTTCTTTAAAATGTACTTTTAAATTTATTTTCATTTTTTATTGTATTTTAATCTTAATAACTTTGTGCTTTGAAATTCAAATATATTTTGATTCTATCTTTAACATTTGACCTTTAATATTCATTTAATACATTATACTTTTCTTTTTTATTTTTTATATTAGACTGAATCATATTTCTGTTTGCTTAAAACCCTGGTTTTTCCTGCATTGTCTCTTAAATAAAAATAAGACAAACAAGATAAAATGGTGTCTTTACTTTCAGCTGTGAATTTAGCTGTCAGGCATGACTCACAACCCATAGATCTTTAAGATCATTCATTCATGCCTTTTCTCTTCATTGACAATGGATCCAGTTCAGATAACCGGTATTGATTTCTTGAAAGCCATTCTTTCTATTCTTTTTTCCTGTTGGCTGTGTTTTTTGCCATTGGCAGTTCACTTGGTTTTAATCTGAGACGATCTGGCAGAGGTGCAGATGCCTAGACTGTCCTTTCATGTTGAGCTGGGTCAGTCTGTGGCTACGGCTGGTGGATGGAGCCAGGTTCATGTATAAAGGATTGGTAGGGCTAAAGAATGTCGCTCTCTTTGTGTTAGGTTTCTCTGTTAAAGTAATTGTCCTATAGAGAGATGTGCTTTCCAAATACCTTTACAAAAACAGTATCCCTGGTGGTTAAATTAACGTAAGGTTATTATGCTGCCCAAGTAAGCAATTACCCAATTTGGAGTGTTTCCTGGAACAGTCAGCTGATACCGCTCCAGGCCAAGTATCTGTAATTTAGATGAGATGTCCCTGTGTGAGTAAAGGAAGATGATGCCCTCTTAAAAATGCTTAAAGCCTTCTCTGTTTGTGTGGAATAGTAGTCTTTGGAGCTCATCATTGTTTTTACTGACCGTTTACCTCATGACACTCTTTTTCTTATTTGTGTTAATGTGTCAGAAGAGTACTACTTCAATTCACGTTCATTCACACTTGCAGGCATTTATTTAAAAATAATTATTGAGCATTTTGCTGGGTGCCATTAATGAGCTAGCACATGGTCTCTGCACACAGAAAACAGCCTCTCATGAAGGTACAAGAATTACTCAAATAAGCACACAGTCATGTAAAATTGGAAATTCATCACATTTTCCTTAGAGGCAGAAGGCACTGGGCTGCAGTCTGCCACGTGTTAGTTTTCTAATTGTGGGGAATTATTTGACCTCCCCGAGGCTCACTTCTCATCTATAACATGGGAATAACAGTGTCTTCCTCAAGGGATAGTGTGTGGATTAAATGATTTGATGCATATCAATTTCCAGATGCAGCACGTGGCATATTTGCGATAACAAAATATTATTTCCTTTTTGTACTTCAAAACTGTTCGTTTTTCTTCTTATTCCAGGCCTCCCTTAAAGACAACATAAACTTGACATTCAGAGATGAAAAAAGAAAAAAAATCCATCAATTTTCTTTGATATCACCCTTTCCCTACTTCTAGTTCCTTTTTAGTTTGTTTCTATAATCGTTCCTCTTTCCCCTTATTTTCATTACTTACTTTGCCTTTCTTGGCTACTCAGCATAGATCCTAACTGATTCCATTTCCTCCTTTGCCTCTCAAGTCTGACCTGAAATCCATTTCTAAGCAAAGCATTGTCCAGCTCTGAACCCTGAAATGGCCTGCCCTTCCTTAACTAGGCATCCCAGGCTTTTAGGATAAGGCTTGCTTGGTCTTCGTTGCTTTAGTTCAGGTTATGCTCCCCCCTAAACACACATCTATTTCAGCAGCATTAGTGCACTTCTAAAACAGGACCTGAACTTTGCCTACTTTGTGTGCATGTCCCACTTGCCATTGCCATTGAAGAATCATATTTCCATTAATTTTCAATACTGCCTCCCCTCAACTGCTTTCACTTTTCACCCTTTTAATAAAAGCCAGTTGAAAGATTTACATAAGCCAAAGAGAGGCCAGAATCATCTCTCTTCTCTTTATATCCTCACTTCTCAGCCACGTTGTCTATACTCCAGTCTCCCTTATCCCCCACCCCATCCACTGCAGGGGGCCTCTGGCCTCATCACTAGATGCAAATTGCTCTGCCAAAGATCACCAGCACCTAGTTATTCTTTAATTCAGTGGATTGACTTGAAGTCCTTTTCTCACTTGATCTCTCTTCAGTATTAACTCTGGGGACCACCTCTTCGAAATTCCCTACAACTGCACTGACCAACATGATACATGGTAGCCACATGTCACTATTTCAATTTAAGTTCAATTTGAATTAAGTAAAATTTAAAATTCAGTTCTGCAGCAACATTAGCCAAATGTGGCTAATTGAGCCCTTGAAAAATGGCTAGTGTGATTGAAGAACCAAATTTTGAATTGCATTTACTTTTAATGAATTAATTGAAATTGAAATTTAGCCAGCTACCTGTGGCTAGGCTATTGAACAGTGAAAGCACAGAAAATTTCTATCATTACAGAAATTTCTATTGTATGAGGCTTCGCTAGAGTCAGGATTGGCAAAGTTTTTCTTTAAGATGTCAAATAGTAAAAATTTTTGGTTTTGCAGGCCAGATAGGTTCTTTTGCAAGCACTCAATCTTGCTATTATCAAGCAAAAGCAACCACAGAGAATATAGAAACAATTGTGTGTGGCTGTGTTTCAATAAAACTTTATTCACACAGATTTTGGGCCAGATTTGGCATGTGACTATAGTTTGCTGATTCCCCTTGAGCCCCAGTTTCTTTGACACACATTCTTTTCATTCTCTTCCTCTTTTTCTCTAAAATTCTTTTTCCAATCTTTTTTCAGCACCCTGGGGAAAATAATTATTGATAGTTAATATTGGGGGTTATAATCTGCCAGAGTCTGCCTATAAAGTAATAAATTATTTCTTGTAAATGTTACACATTCCTCATTAATATAGATTTAGTATTTTAGTAGACAGATAACCAAATATATCCATTAAACTCAAATTATTTTCAGCATGTTATCCTTGGATTTATTTAACTTTTGAAAAACTTCTGAAACTGTCCTAAAATAAAGACCCATATAGGAGATCATCAAGGAAGGACATTGTAATATGATCCAAGGAAAGGAGCTCATTGGGAAGGTAAATTATATGTTGGACCTTCCAGTTATTGAGTAGCAAATGTGTGTCTAGCACAGAAATCACTCTCTGGGATGAAGCAGAGGTTTGCCACATTGGGACCTCCAGATATACTTGTGCTGGAGGAAGCTGTCCACGGTTATTTCATGCAGATTGAAATATGGCAGCTTGTGAAAGAGTTTCATAGTCTGCACTATTGAAAGTATAATAAATTTTAGTCTTGAAATAGGAGGGAATGGTGAAATAAAGAGGAACATTTTAGACTTTACCAATTCAAATTTCTGTACCTGGGTAATCAAATTCGCAGAGTAAATGTTACCCATTTTTCCTCTTTTTAGTGTCAGAGTTTTATTTCCTTTTGTAGTGTTTGAAAAAACTGATTTAATAAATACATGTTTAGGAGTGCCTGGGTGGCTCAGTTGGTTGAACGTTCAACTCATTGATTACGGCTCAGGTCATGATCCCAGGGTTGTGGGATTGAGCCCCACGTCAGGCTCTGTGCTGAGGGTGGAGCCTGTTTAAGATTCTCTCTACCTCTTCCCTTCCTGCTCACGCTCTCCCTCTCAAATTAAAAATTAAAAATAAATAATAACAAATTAGTGGAGAGCTAAATAACAAAATTTTAGCTCTCCACAAAATAAAGGTTGGTGATGATGGGAATTGCTGGGAATAGAAGAATTGTGTGACTGTTTGGCACTAGCTTCTTCTGACACCTAAAGATCAAGGCCATGGAGCTTGTCGGGCTTCCCAACCTCTTAAAAATCCTTCAGATATCCGCCCACATTCATTGATTTGGCCCAGGGTGTGGGTCAACTATACACTCCGTGTTTAACTCATTTAGTGAACAAGGTCAAAGTGAAATACAGGGTGGGCTAAAGTCAGATATTAAGAATGACAGAGAACATTCAGAGTAGGTTAAGGGGAAGAAAAGAAGTCAAATTCAAACGAGTTTCCCTCCAAAGAACTGAGTCAAAGTTTTTATTCTAGATATAAACTAGCAGGATTAATGAGGAAATGACAAAGGAAAATAGGAAATTATGCATAAGAAGAAATCTAGAAAGATTTGAAGAGCTTTTTTCTTTTTCTTTTAAATATTTTTATTTATTTTCGAGAGAGAGAGAGAGAGTTAGAGACAGAGACAGAGAGAGTGAGTGGGGGAGAGGGCAGAAAAAGAGAATCCCAAACAGACTCTGGTGTCAATGCAGAGCTCAATGCAGGGTTTGATCCCACAAGGCTGGAAGCATGACCTGAGCCAAAACCAGGAGTCAGATACTTAACCAACTGAGCCACCCAGGTGCCCCAAGAGCTTTCTTCTTAATGGAGCTCCTTCTGAAATCTTTCAGCTCCACCTCTCTGAGCTCAGACACAGATGATGGTACACCTTGACTTCTTTTCAGGGACATCTAACATTTCTATAGTGATTGCATAATTATACCAGCTGAGATTACACTCATTTCTTTTGCCCTGGAATGGATCCCTCTGCCTCTAAAATTGTGAAACTTTAAAGTTTCTTTGAATTTGCTAAAACTGATGGGTTTGAGGACTTTTCTATTAGTCAGAAAGACTAGGCTGTGCTGCAAGAATAAACAGCTTTCAAATATCCCTAGTTTACAAAAGCCCAGGTGTATCTCACTCATGTAAACATATCTTTGTTTACCCAGGAGACTGCTTCATGCCATGCATCTAAACTCAAGAATACAGGTTGGGGGCACCTGGGTGGTTCAGTTGGTTGAGTGTCTGGCTCTTGATTTCAGCTCAGGTCTCATGGTTTGTGAGTTTAAACCCCAAATTGGGCTCTGTGCTGACATAAACTTAAAAATACATAAACTTAAAAAAAAATACAGGTTGATGATGCTGTCACCATTTGAAATGTCACTATTTGATGTCCCAAGTTTTAGTTTCTTTTTTAAAAATTTTTTAAAATTAATTTATTTTTGAGAAGCAGAGAGACAGCACAAGCAGGGGAGGGTCAGAGAGAGAGACACACACAGAATCTGAAGCAGGCTTCAGGTTCTGAGCTATCTGTCAGCACAGAGCCCGATGCAGGGCTCAAACCCACGAACCGTGAGATCATGACCTGAGCCAATGCTGGATGCTTAACTGACTAATCCACCCAGGTGCCCCCCAAGTTTTAGTTTCTTAAAACTGAATTTTGATGTTATCCTAAGCCTAAGAAATACTCCTTTTTACCAGAAGAAAAAAGATGTCTTTATTTAATTAATTTTTTTCCTTAGTGGTATTATAATGATATGGAGTTGATTCAGTCTAACCAAGAGTCAAGCAATCTTCTGTTAAAATTTATATTTTTATTTAAATACATTTAAATCATTCATTTAATACAAAAATGCATGTTGGTAAAAATCAAATCACACAGAAGTATTTATTACAGAAAAATATAGAATATTCCTTTCCATATTGCCCCTCAATTTTTCTTTTACCCAACTTTACCACTATTAATCTTTCTTGTTAATTTTCAGACTTCTTCTTGTGCTTTTATTTTTTACTTAAAAATTTTTTAATGTTTATTTTTGAGGGAGAGGGACAGAAAGAGAGACAGAGGAGAGACAGAGAGTGATCAGGGGAGGGGCAGAAAGAAAGGGAGACACAGAATCCAAAGCAGGCTCTGGGCTCTGAGCTGTCAGCACAGAGTCCAATGTGGGGCTTGAACTCACAAACCATGAGATCATGACCTGAGTTGAAGTCAGATGCTTAACCACCTGAGTCATGCAGGTGCCCCACCTTCTTGTGTTTTTATACAAGCACAGAGATAAACATACAGGCAACTTGCCTTGGCTAAGTTAAAAGTACTGTGGATTATGTCTACGTATCAGTCCAATGGGGGAAAGTGGCATCTTATTATTTTAATGTTCATTTTCCTGATTGTCAGTGAGGATGATAATCTTCTTTTTTGGTTATTGACCATATCATTCTTCCCCTTTATGGATGGTGTGCTAAGATTCTTTACCTAGTGGATTTTTAATTTTTTGTATTGATTTTTAGGTACACTTTAGGTATTGTCGAAGTTAAAAATATATCTTTTCCTTTGTTATTTATGTTGACAGTATGCCTTCCTCAGCTTTATGTTGTCATCTCTTTCATATATACGTTCATACGCACATGCATGAACACCTGCATACACACGCATACACACACACTCTCATCCAAGTGTCCAGGTAGCTGAGTGGAGTACATTTCAGAGTCCAGGTAAGGATTTTAGTTCATGTGTCAGTAAATGTAGATTTTAATTACTAAAATCCTTCTCACTGTGATTGTTTGAAAGAAAAGAGGGAATTTCCAGGTGGCAATGGTATGGAGCCTCCTAGAAATTATATAGAACCTTGTTTTTGTTCTACAGGTATTAAATCCTCTAGAGGATCATTCATGCAGAAACTCTCCCTATTTCAGAAAGTTAGACTCTGGGCTGGTGAAAGTTTGTGCAATGTGTATGTAGGTGTGGCTCTGTGTACGTCCAAACATTTACTGCCTGATTCTTGTTCCTACCTGCTTCTGATCTTGGAATTAGTTCAGATTTGTATTGAGAGCCTTTAGTGAGCCTTTTAACTACCTGCTTGTGGTTTATGGGTTCCCCAAAAATGTTTTCTATGGTATGGTTATATAATTTTTCTACGCACTATTTTCTTTACTTTATTCTAACTTAATAGTATCTAAGATGTCATTGAAATCTTTCCACATCAGCAGTACACTCAAATCTACCCTGTTTTGCATGACTTCTGGATTTAGCAAATCATTCTGCTTCTGTTTGCCTCATGTAGTCCCCAAATTTGACCCTGCTGTGATCTAGTGGTCACACATTTCTAGTGGTTCCATTGCTACTATCAATTTAATTTAAGTTTTATATACTTTTTCTGTTATTTAGGTGAGCTGCGGGGTGCATTCAGATTTCTTCCAATTTTCTGCAGAAGGAATTCAGGGCAGAGATGGGGTAGAATAGAATATGAAGCTCTTTCCTTTCTTTCTTCAACAGAACTTAAAGCTGACTGAGTTTAAAGAGAGAACTATTCACAAGACTCTACTGACAGAACATTCCAATAGTTACATCTAGTAACTACATAGCCCTGACAGAGACTCTGATATATATGTATATATGTATATGTATATATGGGAATGTATATATATGGGAATATGTATGCATAATACATATGGGAAGAATGGAGCATTATAAAAGAATGAGGACAGTAAGCATTAGTCAAATATTGATGCTTGTAAAGTTGACTATGGATAAATAAATATAATTGTACTATCATTTAATATATGTATACACACACACACACACTCAGATGTCATATATACATCTATGTGTAGATGTCTCTATGTGATTTGAAGTTTCTGTGTAGCCAGAACTTTCAAATACGTGTGTACACACAAACACACACACATTATGTATATGTGTAAAATATGTATGCACACAGATGTCCTACAATACATATGTATAATATATTCTATATAACACGTGTTGCCTACATATTTTACACATATATGAATATTTATTGGCACATATTAGAGATCAATATAAAAACTAAAACCAGAAGAGAGTAGTATGAATTTTCTTAGAAAAAAAAATTGCAAAGGAAAATGATGAGTATTTGACTACATGAAAATTTCAAATATTTTAAAAATGTTTATATATTTATTTTGGGGGGATGGGGGAGGGACAGATAGAGAGGGAGTGAAGGAATTTCAAGCAGGCCCTGAGCTGTCAGCATGAGCCTGACATGAGGTTCAATCTCATGAACCACGAAATCATGACTTGAGCCGAAATCAACATTTGGATGCTTAACCAACTGAGCCACCCAGGCACCCTGACAAATTTCAAATATTTTTATATCAGGAAATGCCATGAATTAAAATTAGTGAACAAATTGAGAAAATAACTTGTAACAGTGTCGGACTCAAGTTCAATGTTCTGTATAAAGAGCTTTTAAAACTTGGTAAGACATCATACTTAATACCAGTAATAAGAAAAACCAAAATTGAAACTATTTTTTTAATTCTCTCTCAAGATGATGAAGATTGAGAATAATCTGTATTTGAAAGAGTGTGATAAAATGGAATTTCAGGTAATGCTGATTGTAATATAAATTGATTCACTATTTCCAGAAGGAATTTAATTATTTGATGTATGTGTTTGATTGTAAAAATGACATTTGCCTGCAAATGTAATAAAAAACAATGTAGCCAATATTTCTCTATAAGAAACATTATTTCAGGATCACTTAAAATAATGACAATATTATGAAAGGCAATTTGCAACAATACAGGGTGAACTTTATTATTGAATAGCTATTGAATATAGTAAGATGCCATCATTAAATATGCGGTGTTTTTTAATTTTTTTTTATTTTTCAGGCTCTTGGGAAAAGCTCATAATGCAATCTTAAACATAGAGGCAAATATTTTTATATATAAAAAGTAAAAGAAAATACTCCAAAGTATATTTTCTCAGTTTTCTAGAGGTGGGCACTAGTTATTTTACTAATCTGGGGAGATAAACCATTGGGAACCTGCTCATGAATTTAGAAGGGACAATGAAGAGTTGGCACACAGAAGCCATTCAGTTGACCTTTACTGAAATGATTTGATTTAAAATGAAATCAGAATCTTGTCATAGTAGAAAAATCAAATCTTTGAGCTGGGAGGCCCCTTGCAGGTCACTTTGTCCAGGCAGCCCCAGTAAACCAATCTTTAAGTTTAGCCAATTTATAGTGGTATATTCATTAACCCTTACCCCACCTGGAGCCATGCCAGTTTGTTATCTCCTGCAACAGTTCTTGCATAACACTGCTTGCAGGCCCCTCCCTCTGAGTTTCTTTTCTGCTTGTCCTAAAGGGAATCCTTAAAATTCCTTAAATGTCTTTAAGAGTATCTTTAAAAAAGAAAATCTTAGGGTATAGTAAATATTAAACTACTATATATTTCCAAATAATTGGGAAAAAATCTGAAGTTCCATAAATATTGACTGTAGAGGTGGTTTCTGATATTTAAGGGCTTGGATCTATAATCAGGCTGCCTTGAGCAAGGTACTGTCTGATGCGTTTCCTCCTAGGCAAAGTGCGGTTTATAATAGTACATACCTCATAAGGCATGGTTGTTTTCTGATTAAATGAGCTAATCCACCTGAAATATTGTCCTAGAGTAAGGGATCAATAAATGTTATTTAAAAATTTCTGGTTTCAGGATAAGATGGAGAAATGTACTTTCCCTTATTCATCCTGTTAAATACAGATAAATCCACTAGGATATTATATATAAAACAAACATAAGAAGACTCTGACAGGTAGAGAGGACAAACCAAATCAGCTAGGAACTTTGAGACAAGGAATGGCACAGTAATGAGTTCCTTGAGTTTACTTTTTGCCATACATATTCTAGACTGAGTGCTGGGGAAGTAGGCACCCAGAAATACCAATGGGTACAGAAAAGGAAAAGCCCCAACATAAACCTATTTCCCAAGCTGAACCAAAACAAAACAACAGCAACAATAACAACAACCAAAAAATCATGCAAAAAACTCAAACAGAAACACACACACACACACACACACACACACACACACAAACAGGAAAGGGACAGTCTCACAATGAAGAACATTTTTAGACAGAAACCACTCCAACCCAGCCAAACACTATAGAAAAAACCATGACCCCAATTCCATCCTCACCTGTGAAAACCTGGTGCAGTCTAGACTTTACTCTAGCTCCAAGGAGGTGCCTAAACACTGCCAGCTCTCCAGCTGGTGTCAGAGGCAGTTGTATGGGAACTCAGACCTTCAGTTCTGGCTAAGGTAGAGTGGTCAGGAGGCTCATCCACCTGGCAGTGTCAGTGGAGACCACATGGGAACAGTAAAAAGGTGTCACTCCCCTGCTCCAGTCAGGACAGTGTCGTGGAAGCCTAGTGGGATTCTGAACTTTTACCCTAATCCAGCAATAATGAGATACTCCTCACTCCCACCAGTGTCAATAGAGGCCATTAGGGGAACAGGAACTAATACCTGTACGTGGTAGTAATGAGGCATCGCTCTCCTCCATTGACACAGTCTTAGAGGAGGTCTGGGATTTAAATAGGATCTTTAAATAAGTCTCAGAGTCTCAATAAAATGCCCACAATGTCCAGAACACAACCTTAAGTCCCTCGTCAACACTGAGATATCACAGATTGGAACAATCCGATAAGGATTTTAAAGCAGCCATCATAAAAATGCATCAACATACAATTATAAACACATGTAAATTTTTTTAAAATCTCAATTAAAAAATAGAAAGCCTCAGCAAAGAAATTAAAGATATAAAAAGAATTGAAAGAAAATTTTTGAACTGAAAAATACAATTACCAAAATAAAAATTCTCTGCATTGGCTCCATAGCAGGCAGAATGGAGACCACAGAGGAAAGAGTCAGTGAACTTGGCAATAGAAAAAAAATTATTTATAAATGAATGAATTAATATGATGTGAATAATGGTGCGTGTCTAGATGTCTAAAGATTTGGGTTACAAGTTACATTACAATTTCTTGCTGAATGTCCTGGGAATTACTCTTTTTAAGTCTCTGTTCTCTCAACTTTAAAATGAATTAGTGAAAATCACCCTGACTACTCTAGCTGGATCCTAAATCCTATGTTTCTTGAAAATCTACTAGTATTTTTATTCATTGATTTACCAAATATATATTGTATGCCTAATACATAAGAGCTACTACAGTAATGAAGTTCTGGGGTAATGGTGGGGTGGTTTGGAGCCAATGGCCAAGAAATAATTTTTGAAGAAGACTTTGGTGCAAAAGATGATTTTATTAAAGCACAGGGGTAGAACCCATGGGCAGAAGAGCTGCACTGGGGTTGTGAAGGGTAGGTAACTCATTATATACCCTCAGGTTGGAAGGGGGTCAAGGATAGAGTAAGTCTCTAAGGAATTTTGGAAGCAAGGTTTCAGGACTTTGAGGGGCTAGCTGTTACTAGGGAAATGCCATTTATTACTGTTTAATAAAACCTTACTCATGGGGCCCTTCAGCTGTATATCAGGGGGACCATGATCTTAGAGTGTGATTGCCAAGGCTATGTCTTGGGGCAGTTGAGATAAAGGAAGTCAATTTACAGGATCCTCGAGGTTGGGATAATGTTAAACCAAGATTCCCTTTTGTCCCTACAAAAGGTCATCATCCAGACAGCTGGGCTCCTGGAGGGAGGTCATTCTGCCAGTTTCAAGAACTTGTCAATGGGCTGTAGGCAGGAAGGGAATTTAATTTTTCATTTGCCTTAGTTTCCCACATTACCAGGGCAGGCATTTAAACCCCTTTCCTTTGTTCTTGAGTAGTCAGGAGTGTCTGAGGAATATCACACATATTCCACGTGTGGAGGGAGGTGCTGTTAGCCTGTGTTTTGCTTGCTCCATGCCCTCTCAACACTAAGACTATGAGGAGAAGAAGACATTGTCTCTGCTGTAATGTAGATTACAGTGGTAATGCACTGTGATAAGTACTATGGTAGAGATATGTACATAGGACTTTGAAACTGCTTGGGGGAGGGTGGCGGTAAAGGTGGAGAACAGCCACAGAAATAGCAGCTGACCGATTCAGGAAATAGATTTTGTAATTTATTAGAGCTGGAGTGTGGGAAGTTGGTGAGGAGAAATAAAGCTGAGATGAATGGGCTTTGCATGCCGTCTAAAGATACATCATTTTTATTCCAAACTTCATGCAACAGTAGTAAATGACTTTGAGCACTAATTTGAGTATTGTTGACACACAATTTACATTAGTTTCCGGTATACGACATAGTGATTCAATTTCTCTATACATTATACTATACTCACCACATGTGTAGCTACCTTCCATCATTTGAAAATGCTATTGTATCATTACCTTTATTCCCTAGGCTGCACTTTTCATCTTTGTGACTCTTTCATTACATAACTGAAAGCCTATATCTCCCACTCCCTTTCACCCATCCCCCATTTCCCTCCCTCTGGCAACCATCAGTTTGTTCTCTGTATTTATAGGTCTGATTCTCCTTTTTGTTTGTTTATTGATTCATTTGCTTTGCTTTTTAGATTCTGCATCTGAATGAAATCATACGAAATTTGTCTCTCTCAGTCTGACTTATTGAGGAAAAATATTCTAAGAGCATAGAGAGGTGTCTTGAGAGGATAGGGTAAGGCCTGGGGCAGGAGGATTAATTCAGAGGCAGTAATTCTAACCCAGGTTGTGAATGAGAGAACTGAACATTTACAGAGACTAATGTAATGTTACATACGCCTAACTGAATGTAGAGAATGAGAGATCAAATCTGATTGTGGGATTTCTAGTTCAGGTCTGTGGGTGCGATGGTTCCCTGAAATATGGAAAACAGGAGAAGGGGAGCATTTGCATTTGGGATGAGGCTATGGGTTGAGGTGGAGTGAAAATGACTATTGTTTTGGACATGTTATTCTTCCCAAATAGGTTGCTTGGGCTCAAATCCTCTATTCTCCTTGGTTCTTTTGACTGATCTGTTAATTAAATTGACATAAAGTGAAAATAACAAGAAAAGTTAATTTCAGATGTATGGGAGCCTCAGACAGACATGAGAGATTTGAGGAGAGTCAGACAATTGAGGCTAATCTGCCATCCTTAGCTAAGGAGAAGCGGGTAGGGGCCTAGAGGGAAGGAAGACAGTTCAGAGGAAGATGGAAGGAGCAAGGGTTTGATAAACAAACATTTGCCATGTTATGCAAGGACTATGGGATACAGAGAGGAATTTGAACAAATAGACCCTGCCAAGTCCCCCCCACCCCGCCCCCCGTCCAGCCCAGGCTACCATACCCTGCCCATACTCTTTGTAGTTATCTTCAGTGACAGATCTCTCCCTGGACTTGGCCCTCTATCTAAATTCTTAGAGGCAATTAAGTGGGGAGGTTAAAAGGCCTTCCTGAGTCTTGATCCTTGATTGTTTCTGCCCAAAATAATCTACATTCCAAAGTGGCATGTTTTGGGGAGGTTCATTCTGAATCCCCTTCAGTGCCCAGCAGACTGTTGGCTATAAGGGTATGGAGCTCAGAAAGGAGGTCAGGGCTGGAGCTAAGGAGGGAAGTTAAATATAAAGGTCACCCAGGGAGTGTATGTAGAGTGAGCCGAGGGATGGATTAGGTACCTTAGGGATCCCTGTCAAAGTTCTGGCAGAAGAAGTAGTCTCAGGAAAGATATTGACAAGGAATACAAGGTAGGAGAATAGTCAGCAAATGGTAAAGTGAAAGCTTCATCAGTCTTTGGTATTGAGGAGTCCCTTTACTGTGCAATGTCATGAGTGTAATTAGTTATTGAGCACAAAGAGTGGTAGAATAGAAGACTTAGATAAAGTGAAGGAGAATAATAACAACATCAAGAAGTATTCCAGCAAGCCAAACATTTTCTTTTCAGAAACAAAAACAAAAAATACAAGTAAATATTCTTGTGGGAAAATTCCATCAAACAACTTTCCTTATTTCTGATACAAAACATTGAGCCAGGTACCTTTTTGTTTCTTGGCATATTAGCTAATTAGAGCCATAGTTATGCTGCATATTAAGTCATCATAAAAAATGCCCAAATCATAACATATGCGGCAGTTATTTCCATGTTTCTCTAGATTGTCATGGGGTCAGAGGACCTAGGATGAGCATGACTGGAGATGTTGTTCATAGACATGTGTCTGGCTAGGTAGGCTTCCTGCTTCTTTCGGGCTCTACACCCCCTGCAAATATTTGCTTTGGGTACCAGGCTGGCTACGGAGGCTCTTCTGGAGAAAGCAGAGGTGAAGGGGAGTGAGCCCAGGTGCACAGGTGCTGTCAGGCCTCTGCTTGACTTAGGTCAGCTGTTTGGCCAAAGCACAGCCACATGGATGATACCCCATCGAGAGGAGTATTCTCCACTCATGGAGGTGGGGCAAGGGGAAGAGAGGGTAGTTGTGAACAAACATCCAATCTCTCACACGTGGTGATTCAGAATCTTTACATTAACTACTCCTTGTGCTGTGCCCTGTGTCATATTCATATTATTGAAGTGTACAGGGTCATTTGACCCTGAGTAAGTCATCCCTCCTCCTGTTGGCTTTCTCTGGGTGTTGTTTCTTAATGCTGCCACTGTATCTATGGCTGCTTTTAACTCACTGCCTCATTCCACACAGGGCTTTTTTGGGTGAAGACCTGAAGGTGATACTCTGCCCTGTGACAAGATGTTTTCTTCTTGCTTCAATGTTTTTTCCTGTTATTTTTGCATTGTTACAATATTTGCTAGTCTGACGTTGGGACAAATAGACCATTGCTGCTTTCGTATGCTTTAGTTTAATCCCCCTCCTCCTACAGAAGGGGCAAATGCAAAGCTTTTTCCTTTGGAAAAAAATGAACTATCTTTTTTCAAAAAGTATCTCCATCGATCTAAATGATGTCTGTGTTCTCAGAGGAAGGCATTGGTAAGTTAGGAGATGAAGAGTACAGAATTGCAAACGTTTTTGAAAACAATTAATTAAAATGTTATATGCATGGCCATTCTTTATTCAAAGTATGAAGCATTTCAAACATGAAAAACAGAGCTTATCTATTTGTGCAATTGGAGGCATCACACTTAATTGAAATGAATATATATACACATATATATTCATTTTAAAGAAGAATTGTATTTCCCAGTAAGTTTGTTTACAGCCATTACCCAAACTCAGTCATACGTCTGACATTGGTTCTGTCAGGCTAATCCTGGCACGGGCTGTGCTGCACTTACATACAATTCATTGCATCCGTTTCACGTAGATGAATTTGGTGTTCTATACTGTCCTTCGTCCTAAGCAATAAAATCCAGAGTTGTCACCTTGAAGTGTGAGGTATATTTTTTCTAGTGCACATAAAAATAAATACATATTTATTAAAACAAAGATGTCACTTCTGTACCATCTTAAATATCTGCTTTCCAGATATTGCTACCTGGCATTGCATGCATGGGGAAACACTAATTTAAGGGCGTTGCTGCCAAACTAGAAATATGGAACCTAGTTAAGCAACAGTATATTTTGGAAAGAATTATTAACCTTTACCTTCCAATTTTTCAGGTTTGTGGAAGGAATGCTTAACATTTGTTACAATGCCATCGATCGTCATATTGAAAATGGTCAAGGAGATAAGATTGCTATCATCTATGACAGTCCTGTTACAGACACCAAAGCAACAATTACCTACAAAGAAGTGCTGGAGCAGGTATGGTCATGCACTTTTTGTATATGTTATTTGGAAATCATATAGAAATTACTTAAATAAAATGCATTCATATTGTTTAAACTTTAATTCACTTTAATTCATTGACATAGGTTACTTTCGTTTTGTTTTGATGCACATTGGAAAAAATAGAGGTATGTTAACTAATTTAGACAGTTTTTACTCCTTATATTTATATGTTACAGTACTGGAGAATACTCATTTTACAGGGAGAGGGGAGCAAGGCTCTAATAATATGTTCAAATCCTCTCCTGGCCTCCGCTCCCACGTATGTTGGCATCGTGTTAGCCCAGCACCTTTTCAGCTCTTGTAGGAGTGCAGCAGCCCCCCGACTTCCCACTCAGCAGCCTCCACTCATGGTAGATCACCGCCTAGTGTGACACCAGACTTTTCTCCCTGAGGAACATCTGGTTAAAAATGTATTCCTTAAAAGTACTGTTACTTAGGGGTGCCTGGGCGCCTCAGTCTGTTAAGCATCCAACTCTTGATTGCAGCTCTGGTCATGATCTCAAGGTTGGTGGGATGGAGTCCCGTGTTGGCCTCTGGGCTGACAGAGTGGAGCCTGTCTGTGATTTTTCCCTCTCCCTCCCTCTGTCTGCTCTTCCCCCATTCTCTCTCTCTCTCTCAAAATAAATAAATAAACCTTTAAAAAATTACGATTACTTAGTATAATCTAGACTCCTGTGATGTAGAAGACATTTGGAATCTGATCACAACTTTATTTCCAGATATTCTTTGCCATAAACACAACTTTTCTTCACCCTGAGGATCCTGCCATACCCTTAGGCACTCCTGGCCCTTTATAGGTCTTTTTACATTCTGTGCCTTTCCCTTATTTGCTCTTTTTTGTTGTTCTTTGTTCTTTCCCATTTGTTTAGTTCTTGGGTGAATTACAGTACTGACAGATGAAGTATGAAATGACTTCCTTTCTTTCTTTTTCCTTTTCTTTCTTTCTTTCTTTCTTGTTTTGAGAGAGAGAAGGAGGGGGGAGAGAGAGAGAGAATGCATGTACAAGCAGGGGAGAGCAGAGAGAGAGACAGAGCAAGAGAGAGAGAGAGAGAGAGAGAGAGAGAGAGAGAGAATCTGAAGATCTGAAGCAGGGTCCAGGCTCCTAGCTGTCAGCATAGAGCCCAACATGGGGTTTGAATTCTGGATCCTGAGATCATGACTTGAGCCGAAGTCAGATGCTCAATGGGCTAAGCTACCTAGGTGCCCATGAGATTTCCTTTTAACATTAGGGTGGAAATGAGGTTTCACAAGTAATTATAAAAGTGGCTATGGAACATGTATTCTAACTCTGTGGGACATTTATTTATATATGCTTTAAAGGGCTGGGTTTCTTTATCTGGACACTACTGACATTTTTAAAGCAGAGAATTCTTTGCTGTGGGGTGCTGCTATGTACACTGTAGCCTGTTTAGCAACATTACTGCTCTTTAACCATTAGATGCCAATAGTAGCCCTCCAGCAGTTTTGTTGCCCAAAATGTCTCCAAATGTTATTAAATATCCCCTGGATGGTTACTAGTTGAGAACTACTGATTGAACAAAGTGTGTCATAGTACGTTTGGAAGGATTTACTTATAAGTCAGGGCTTTTGGAAGCACATTCATTCTCTTCTTTTCCTTTTTTTAAACCTATTTAGGGTTTGTACTTGATTTTTAGAAAATCTGGTCAACTTTTCCAGACTCTCTGAAATGAAGTCCTTTCATATCAATAATATTCCTGTTTAGACTTCTAAGAGATTTCAAAAAAAGCAACTGGGACAATCCAATGTCTCAATGCTGAGTTGTTGCAAACAATGAAGAGAGAAAATTTTAGCCAGTTTTGCTCAGACTGGGTATCAGCCTGGTTGTATCAACAAATTCAGCTTTAGCTAATTTAAACATAAGAGGAACTCATGAAAAAGGAAGACTGAAGAACCGGGTTCAGAAAAAAATAGCCCCAAGAAAGAAGGGGCAGTGGTAAAAATTTAAGGAGAACCCACAAATTGTCTGCTAACTAGACTTGCTGACTTGAGTTAATCTCCTAGGCTGACACAGTAGGAACACCTAATTGGCCAGTTTTAGGTTGCTTGCCTAACACACCAGGCAGTGGAGGAAGAGGTGTCTTTTCCTCTTTTAACTCATAGTCAGAACTCCAGTCTAATAAGAGGGAAGTTCAAATGTTAGGCAGCCCAAGACAGAACAAAACAAAATAATGCGGCAAAGATACTGTTGGGTACTTTGTACTGGTCTGTTAGTGGGAACTCTATTTTCAGAATGAATTCTAAAGAGGCAGAGCTCACACTGGGCCTGAAGAGAGAAAGAACTCCATTAGCAAATGACCTTGTTACTCATCTGAGGCCATGTTTTATTAGAAGATATAATGTAAATTTCCTGACAACTTGTTATACTCTGTTTTATTGTAGGCTTGCATTTTCAGCTTTTAGATTAGGTTTTGTCTATGATTAAAAACTTATTTCTATGTTTGGAGGATATTGTCACAGTTTCATTTTATTAATTTAAGGCCTCATACACCTGGTGAATCTTAATTAGTATACAGATTAGGAAGCTTATTTATATACTACACAATATTATTTCTACCAACATTGAATTTGATACAGAGCCAGACATCAGAGTCAAAGAGAAAGCCTTAGGGGTGCCTGAGTTGCCTAATACTTTAATTGACTAAGTATCCGACTTCGACTCGGGTCATGATCTCATGATTCATGAGTTCTAGCCCAGGGTCAGGCTTTGTGCTGACAGCTCAGAGTCTGGAACCTGCTTTGGATTCTTTATCTCCCTCTCTCTCTGCCCCTTCCCCACTCATGCACTGTTTCTCTTCTTTCTCTCAAAAATAAATAAAAACATTAAAAAAATTTTAAAAACAAAGAGAAAGCTTTAGAGAAACATAAAATAAGAAGAATTAAATAATTTTCTCATTTGCTGTTTTTTAGTCAGTTGTATAAGTGTATATGATAAATACACATTTTGCTTAGAAGCATTTCTGCTAACCCATCTTGGTTTTCTAATATGGAGTCTGGACTCTTAGACTTTTTTGAGGTTTGTACTGGTTCATTGGTTTCAGTTTAGCCTGACATCAAAGTACTTAAAAGGCCTGTTTCTCTCACCTGCTGACAGCTTCTGATTCCCCAGGCTTTTCTTCTCTAAAGTACTAAAGGAAGAAGTGTTAGGAAAGAGGGAGGCATTGTGCTCGACTTTGATTACCTGCTTCTGGTTCCCTGTGGCCTTTATTTTATTAAGTAGGGAAGACAGAGGAAGAAAGATTTAATGGTAATGCCATTGAGAACAAACAAAGAGAAGTGGCTTTGTACTTTACTTGTTTTAATCTCCCACATCACATTTCTACTGGGAGTTTCTGGCTATATAAACCTTAATTAAGTTAGTTAGCACTTCTTATTTAATTAGTGGACGGACAAATGTTAGACTAAATTGTGTCAGTGACATGAAAGATCTGAAGATTTTACAGAATGATTCAGAAGTAGAGCTTTTCCCAAACTGTCACCTTTTATGTAGAGCTGATAATTTATTAAGAGTTTTGTATAGTGATTTGAACAGTGTTCAAGATCCATTATTCATTCATTCAACAAATATTGATTTTGTATGCCAAACCCTGTTAGGAACAAGGGATACAAGGTAAATGCACCCATTACATAACTTCAAGGAACTAAGAAACCTGTGTAAACATGATGAAGGGTTTGAGGGTAGTAGTATATTCTGTGGAGACAAATGAGAAGACATGCAGCCCAGCCACCTGTTAATACCGCTTAGAAAGACTTTCGGGAAGAGTCAGTGCCTAAAATTAGCCCAGACCCCCCAAAGTGGGAAGGGAAATGGTGTAAAGGAGCGTCCGCAGACAGAAGAAATTGCATGTCCAGAGATATTCAGGGCCGGGAGAGCCTAGCACCTCAGCAGTGGCTTTGGCTGAAAGTAGAAGCACAAGCGGTTAGGGAGATAGGGCTCCGCTGAGCCAGACTCTGGAGAACTCTGAGTGCCGCACTACAGATTTGTGCTTAATTCTGAGAGCCGGGAAAGAAAATAAGTAAGTAAATAAATAAAAGCTGCACCCTGCTGTGACCTGTGGTTCTGCATGATCAGCTCTGGTGACCTACTCCCCAACCCCACTGCACTGCACACCCCACCCAACTGGACTGCACACCCCAGCCCTGCTGCACTGTATACCCCCACCCACTGCATTACAACCCCAGCCCCACTGCACTGCATGCTTGTGCACACTTCACTGCACACACCCCACGCCGTAGTATACATCCCTGCCCCACTACACTGCACACCCCAGCCCCACTGCACTGCACTGCACTGCACACCCCAGCCCCGCTGCACTGCACTGCACACCCCAGCCTCACTGCTTCCTGTAGTTACCTTCCAGCTTGCTCCACTCCCAACTTAGAGGCTTATACTTACCTACCTTTTGCTTGAAATAGTTTTTCTACCAGATATCTTACGATTCATAGGACCTGGTATTATTTTCTCCATGAGATTTCTCCTGACCATATTGAACACAAATGTTCCCATGTACACACCCCTTTGGGCCTACCTTTTCTGCTTTCTTTTTAATTTGCCATTTATTACTCAGTACCATTGTTTATACTTTTCTTTATCGTCTTGAGTGCTGTTTCCTCTTCTAGAATGTACTTTCCATAGGGAAGGGGTTTTTGTTCTGTTTATAGAATGGTGCCTGGTATATAGCAAACATGTGTTCAATGATGAATGAATGAATGAGTGAATGAGTGAATGTAACAGTATTTGAAATTTTTAAATGACTCTAGCTTCCTTTACTGTAGGATCTTCTTATCTTTGAATTGGATTGGTAATATAATTTGTACTTCTTTCTAAGTAAATTCTGACTTCTTACTATCTGTGAAGTAGCCTATTTACATTTGGCTTGGAAGTTCAAGATGAATATTTCCTCTTTGAATTTTTCACACTTAAAGTCAGATCTGCCTTCCAGGAGAAATGTATATGCTTATTGTGTCCTTCTCTTGGTAGCTCTAATTCTTTTCTTTTTAAAAAAATTTGTAATGTTTAAATGTGAGAGAGAGAAATAGAGTGTGTGAGCGGGGGAGGGGCAGAGAGAGGAGACACAGGATCTGAGGAAGGCTCCAGGCTCTAAGCTGTCAGCACAGCCCCACTCAGAGCTTGAACCCAGGAAAGTGTGAGAAAATGCCCTTAGCTGAAGTCGGAAGCGTAACTGACTGAACCACCCAGGCGCTCCTCGCTCTCTTCAAGTTAGTGGTTATATCAAACCTCAGCAAAGGCAAGGGGTGTGTGAGAGAGTTTTTGTTTGTATCTGGCTGTATATGTTATATACAGTATGCATCATTTTAAGAAATTCCCACTTTAAATTTTTTGAATTTGTTTTCTCTATATCTAATTTCATTTTGAATTACCTCCATATATGTGTGGTAAGTTTGCTTTATTTTTTTATTTTTAATTTTTGGTATTCAAACAATTGTGAAATGTGACCATTAGAAGGCATTTGAGAAATTTTCATGAATGTACATACACAGGGAAGATTGATGAAACCCAGGGTGTGCCAGATTGTCCTGATTTAATTCAAACTCTAAGTATCTATTGTCTCCACTGAAGGCTATTGTTTGAAATATAATTATGGTGGTGGTTATAATTATGAAGTTTGAATAATTTGAAGAAAATTACTCTGAAATCAAGGGTTGTGTCCCATGAGAAGGCCTTTCTCCAGCTCTGCTCTTTAGGGTGCACGTTTCAAAGTGTGAATTCCATTGTCTTGGAAGTATGTCAGGGCAAGATAATCTGATATATCTCTGTCTGTCACATCATCAGCATTTTCTTAAACAAGAACCGAAAATGCAAAACACGCAGAACCTGCAGAGATTCAGCTCTGCCAGCTCTTGCTTTGTTGAGGGGAAAGGATACAACAGGGCTTATGTGCAGTTTTCTTTCCGTAAGCTTCCTCAATAAGCCATAGAAACTCCAGTTGTTCTCCAGTCGGCTCTGCTAAACAGTATGTCTCTGTAAAGTGAATTCCCTCTTCCGTGCTTGATGCTGGAGTCATCATTCCGTGAATGATGTGCTTTGTGTACGTTTTTTCCTCGCATGCCACTTTGTCAACTTTTAATGAAGTGTAATATACATTCAGATGAGTACACAAAGCATAATTATGAACCTTGTTAGATTTTTCACACACAGAACACACGCACATAACCAGATCAGGAGGCAGAACATCTCCAGCCCCCAGAAGCACGTACTATGCCTCATGTTAGTCATTTCTCCTCCAGCCCTTATGGGATTATCCTGCAGACACTGATACACCATCCATGATGACATTTACTTGCTTCTGAACTTTGTATAAAGTGAATAATAGGATGCATTCATTTGTGTCTGGCTTTTTTAAACTCAACTTTTTGTTTATGAGATTCTTTCATGTAATAGTTTTCCAAAATGTTTGTACCAATTTATATTCCCCCTAGCAGTATATGAGAGTGTCAGTTGTCAACAGTTGGAATTGAGAATCCCACGTCTTTTTTTTTAATTTTTAACATGTATTCATTTTTGAGAGAGAGAGAGAGAGAGAGACAGAGACAGAGACAGAGACAGAGCCCGAGGAGGGGAGGAGCAGAGAGAGAGGGAAACACAGAATTCGAAGCAGGTTCTAGGCTCTGAGCTGTCAGCACAGAGCTGGACGTGGGGCTCAAACCCACAAATTGCGAGATCATGACCTGAGCGGATCATGACATGAGGTGAAGTCAGATACCTAACCAACTGAGCCACCCAGACACCCCTCCCAAGTCTTTTTAAATCTGGGCTTTTCCAGTGAATGTGTGGTGGTACCACATTGTGCTTTTAATTTGCTTTTCCCTAATGACTGCTGAAACTGAGCTCCTTTACCTGGGCTTCCTGGCCATTTGTTTCACTTTTCTGAAGTTCCCTTTCAGATCTTTTGCCCATTCATTCTTCTATTGGATTGTTGTTACCTTGTTAGGGAGTTGCAGAGACTGTCTCACAATTTAAAGTGAACATCTTTTCAATATTTGAAAACCTCAAGAAAAAGAAGATGAAGATCCTTTAGCACAAGAGTTGATACGTTAAGTGGTTTTCATAATCTAAAGCTAAGAAGATATTCTTCCCTGTTTCAAAAATAGTTAATGATAAAGTCTACACTCTGCTATTTTGACTGGTCATTCTTTGCAAAGATATTTGGAAGTGAATGTCTTCCATTAGAATATCTTAAAACAGGAAGTGTTATTTCCACTGTTTAAGGCTGTAAATGATCTATTGAACATGATATTATGTTAAATGAATGTTAAAGAGCTCCAGTTATGTTGATTTTTGAGTGGTCTGGTTTAACCTTATTTTCCCATAAGCCTTAATTTTTTGTGAACTATTTCAGGGGCATTTGAGTGTCTCAGTTGGTTAAGCATCTGACTTCTGCTCAAGTAATGATCTCATGGCTTGTGAGTTGGAGTCCTGTGTCAGGTTCTATGCTAACAGCTCAGAGCCTGGAGCCTGTTTCAGATTCTGTGTCTTCCTCTCTTTCTCTCACACTCTTTCTCTCTCTCTTAAAAATAAATATAAAAAAATTTTTTTAATTGTAATGTATTTTGCATAATACAATGTTGTAAAATATGTTTCAGTAGACACTTGTATTTCATGTGAACTTGTTCCTGAGTAGGCACCAACTACTGATTTAAATTTTTATCAAAATTGTAGCTAAAACTTTATTTTAAATAACCTCTCAACTTAATAAAATTTGTTAGGTTAGATTCTAAGAATTCTTCATATAAAGAAAATAAGTATTACATCAATTTGATAGATAATATAGGAATAAATTAAATGAGAAAACAACATTTTTTTGTATCTTTTAGCTTCCTTTTTCCATGTTTAGAACCCTGTATTCAAAATAAAAATTTCTAAGTTCAATTTTTACATCAACTAAAGTAACAATGCAACCATTCCCTTTGACTTTTCTCAGCAGACTTTTTGAGATTGTTTGAAGTTTAACCTCACTTCTTTTCACTCCTTCTATGCCAGAAACTATTCACCATGATTTGAAGTCCAGAACACTTTATTTATACCTTTCTCCATTTGCGGGTTTATTTTTGCTTTTTACATTACTAATGAGTGTATCTACTTTGAGTGTATTTCTTGGCCAAAGTAATACCCATTGCGGATAGAGGCAATGTGTCATAACTGGGGCTCAGGGTCGCGTTCCTTCGCTGAGCCCCACGTTGAGGCGCCAATTGTCTTAAACCCGGAGGCTGGGTCCTGCGCGCTCGTCCCCGGCGATCGGCGATCGGAGGTACCTGTTTCGTCAGCCCCGACCAGCAGGGCGGAGAATCGTCGCGGGTTCTTTTCCTGAGGGAGGAGGAGAAAAACAGGGCAGGAGAGGGAGACGCAGAGAGTGAAGACAGCACTCACGGTTTCCAATCAGGCGAAAGAGAGAGAGCTTTATTCAGAAAACTGTCTTTTATAAAGGTTTCAAGGCGGGAAAACAAAGCAGCTGACCAAGGTCAGTTACCAGGTAAACAGAGTCAAATGAATATCAAAAGAAACGCCCAGATTTGCCTCAGCAATGCTGGGAAGTGGGGAGTTAGCACTGAATAATCCAAAATACGGTTTTGATCTTTTGTGCACCTTGGCCACTCCACGTCTTGCCCAGCATGACAGACGCCAGTTATTTTGACCAGGAAATGGCCGTCTCCAGCCTCTAGATGCAAATCTTGTTTACTGGTTCACTCTCTGGAGAGTGATAATCCTTGCCTGAGGCAGACAGAAAACTTGGCAGCCCCCGACAGGTCCTCCCTTTAAAACTGATTTTAAAGCTCCTTATAGGCAAGGAAAGGACTGTGCCTGGCTTAGGTCGGAGACTTGCCAATCCTTCTTACCAGTCATGGGCACACTCAGAGCGCCTGTATTAGGTGAAAGGATGGTAAGGCCTCTCTTACCCGTCATTGGCTAGCCAGCCCGTGCCTCTTGCCACAGCTTTTCCATCGGTCTCCTGAATCAGCCATATTGAGCTTAATATACTGGACCTGGGTAGGCTGTGCCTGCTTGCTGCCTTAGGAGAGCCATGACCTTATTGAATAGAACAGGGCCCAAGGGCATCAAGATAAAAAAAAAAACCCGCAATAGGTCTTAAACATGGAAGAGAATAGGGTAAAAGTCCATGAAATCCCAAAGAAAGGGCTGCCGATGTGTTCCTTCCTCCTCTTCTCCAGGTTCCTTTTGAAGCTTCTTTTCCCAGCATGGTCCTAAAGGAAAAGACAAAGATTTCTCTCAAGGAGATTTTTTCTCCCTGGAGGACTGAGTGTTTTGATCGATTTGTTTTACTAATCTCGCTGGCAACCATCTGGCTGCATCTGTTTTTTGTTGGTAAATGCAAACTGAACCTCGTCCTCAGATTAAAACTGGGTCTGGACCATGCCATTTGTTATCCAAAGGGTCTTTCCAAAGCACGGTAGCAAAAGTTTTTTGTGTCTCATTTTGCCAGAGACGTTCAGCAGCTGAGCGTCCTTCTTTATCCAAAGTTAAGAAATTTAAAATAAACAATGCATGGTGCAAAAGATTCCTGGGAGATCCCTTGATGGGGTACCAGCAATGTGCTATTTATGTATTTGTTTTTTGACCAACACAATGTCTAACACAGACCTCATAGTATACTTTCATATTATAGAGAAAGAATAGTGACTCATCCATTAAAAAGTGAAGAAAACTCTAATCCTTGTCTGAGAGAAATAATTATTTCCAAAAATATCACTTGTCTCCTCTACATTGTGATTTTCTTTTCACACTGGCGAATTTTTATTTTTTAATATGGTGAGAAATTTTCTTGTTTTAGTGCATTGTCTGACTGTGAAGGTTTATATCCTGCCTCACCTAAAACTCTGCTTAAGACATTTACCTTACTTGGTTTTCTTGGCAACCTGAAATTCTGGTCCATGGCTTTCATTCTTACATTTGCTTACCTGATTTATTTTTTTCATTCATCGATAGGTCCTTAGTAGATGATTTGTCTTATCTCCAGAGTGGCTAAACTCTGACTTTTTGAAAGTTAACTCAATAAAAACAATAGACCATCTGCTTTTAACTCATTTTTCTAGACTAGAATGATGATAGAGTCAATTTACTTATTAAAACATACTTTTAGGGCCCCTGATCTGGATGGCACTCCTATGGGCATCATAGACTGCAGTAGTGAATAGTATAATCTTTCCCCACAAGAAAATTGCATTCTAATTAGGGAGCTACATTATGAATAAAAAGATAATACCACATAAATGAAAAGATATACAATATAAGTGGAGAAAACTATAATGCCACAGAGTGATTTGGGCTGCCATTGTAGATGTATGTCAGAGAAAATTACTTGTCATCAAGGAGATGACCCAATGACACAGACCCAAAGGAAGACTGGGAGACAGCCATGTTCCCGTTTGAGTGAAAATCAAGTGAAGCAGAGGCTCTTCAACAAGAACAGACTGGGACCATCCGGGGATGCCAGGAGGCCAGCCTTGAGAAGGGAGTGAAAGAAGGTGAGGTTGGGGGAGCACCCCGGAGTCCGATTCCGTGGGACCTTGCGCACCATTATAAAGACTATATTTTATTCTAAGTGTGATGTGAAGCTCCGTCATCTTGATTTCTCCAAAGAAGAAACTGTGGTGGGCAAGAATGGAAGCCAAGAGATGACAAATGGTCCAAGTGAGAAATGAATAGGCTCCCTTTGGTTTAAAATCTCCTTAACAATAGTAACAATAGCTTGCACGTGGGCAATTAAAGGATCTCTTCGCTTTGTGCCTTGTGGAAGCTATTCCATATATATATATTCACTATATATATATGTATATCTTTATCTAGGATCTCTGGCTACACCTACTAGGTTTGAAAAAAGTCTGATTCAAACTTTTATTGAGCAGCCACTCGTCAATTCCTTGCTTGCTCCCCATCTTTCAGGGTGTTTTTATACAGCATTATAAGGGAAAATTTCTGAATATTTTTCAGTGAAAATCCCAGGAAAAGAAGACTGTTTTCTCAGCTACTATAACTGGTTTTTAAATTAATTATGTTTTCTGTGATTGATTAGAAAAGGGTTTGCAGTGTGACATCATTGGAGCTTGAAAATATGTTTCCTCGAGTCTTCTCTGTCATATAATTTTCTTTGACATGGCCCTGAAATTGCCCATAATTATTATCTCTTTACTGTAATTTGGACGCCAACTCTATCTTTCTCATACAAACATTATTTTCTTTAGATGGACACACTTGCTGTTTGTGAAACAAGTGCTAATTTACTCTATTGAACAGTCTTGGTCAATTTCACCTAATGTTTATATCTGTGTCCTGGCATTTGATCACGAAATTATACTAACCCACAGACTGCTTGTGAATGAAGATTTTGTGGAATGAATACATAAAAAATTTATAAAATTCTTTTTTATTATTTATACTAGTATGTTTTCATTTATAATTTTAAAATTTTAGATTTTTACTTGTATCTTAAAAAAGCACATGTGTTACATATAAACCAAATAGATGTGTATACCATTTTATATAACATAAATATCTACTATTGCATTTTCTTATGTTGGCATTACTATTTATTTATATTATTTTTTCCTGGACTCTGAATTGCTTTGCTTTTAGGACTGAATTGCTTTTTAATGTCTTCCTCTTTTGCATCTGACTTGCAAACTTGACTTTAGTATAATATACATAGCATATACTGTATGAATTGAATCAATAACAGGACACTCATATATTAGAATGGCTTTAAATTAGTACCAAAATAATGATTAATTCATATAGTCTCTAGTGGGAAGAAGCAAGTAATGTTGTATTTAAATGAATATGTATATTCATTTTGTTTCTTCAGGCTTCCTTCACAGCTCAGTTATCCTCATGCTTGTAGAGAGGCATGGCCTGACCATGATCGCATAGCATGTGTCCTGCCCTTACTATCAGACTAAAACCCAAATTTAGTGTGTGTGATAAAATGATTAAATTGTTGATAAATTAAAACACAGCTTTAGAAGGTACAAAAATGAACATGGATTGGGTGAATGACACAATTTAACTTTTCCTTTAGTTGAGAAACTATACATTATACAATATATACATTAAATGTTTTCTCTTGGATATCAATAGAAATTGTATATTTATATCCAAACATCTGAAAGTCAATAAAAGCAAAGTGAGCCCTGAAATAGCAATCATCACATTCCTCTGTGTTGAAGCTTCAGAGCACTTTGAGTGATTATGAACTCTTGGGTAACTAAGATTTCTAGATTTTTCCTCTTATTTTTTTCTGCTGCCCACCCTTCTTTACAAAATTATTTTATTTGTGTCTGAAGTAAGACCTAAGTATTCTGTTCTAGGGCTCTCACATTAACTAACTCTAGGTTTAATATTAGTAATAAGTATTTTAATGAAATATTATCACATATTTTCATATTAAACCAATGTCCCTTCTTGCTATGAGGTAATACTTTTTTATATGCATATTTATTATAAATTCCACCAGAAATGAATGTTTTCTCATGTTTTCATTCACATTTATACATGCATATATAATTTTATATATGTATGTCATTTATATATGTAATTTCATAAATATATAACATTTATAATTTACAATGTAAAATTTTACTGGGGCAGCATTTAGCCCTGGAAACTACTGAAAAAAAATTTTCTCTATTGATCATGTAACGCTTTTTTCTCTAGAGCAACTCTGGTGTGGTTAGCACGGTAGGGAAACATTGAGTGGCTGCAAGAAGTCAGTTTAACGAGGCCAGATGGACGCCATCTAGTGGTTGTACAAACCTGCTGCAACCTAATTTATTGAAGGTTGTCTTCAGCGAAGTGGTTCACAATTCAGACGCTGGAGCCAAGCAGATAATATAAGTGGGAGAAGTGGGTGGGAAAAAATTCATTGTCAGTACATCGCAGACCTTTGTGGTTATAGAACTATGGTTTAAGCAGATAAAGTAAGCAAGATGTAGAAGAATATATTCTAAACGCAGGATGGAAAGAAAAATTAATTCTGTCAATAATGGCCACAGGGAATGGTGCGTTCAGCCTAGCAGCCGATCATTGGGTTCAGCTGAAGGTTGTCATACAAGAACACAGGCCCGGCGTTGCTAGACTTGACGATTTTCCAGGAAAACCTGGAAATCTGGATTTGTATATGAAACCTTCTAATTTAATATGTTGGCTCATTTTTTTAAAGATGTGGCATTACTCTAAATACTTCTTGGGGTCGCATTGGGTCATTTTGAGATCTTTTTTCAAAAATTTCCTTGAATTCATTGATTTCATTTCTTTCAGAGGACAGAAAAATGTGGGGGGACATTTTTCAACAACATTGTGAAGTGAGACTAGAATATAAAGTTACTGAATAACTGCTAGATTGGGCCTTGGTTGAAGATTATTTTCATTCAACAATAGATACTATTCAAGATGCTGAAGTCATAGCTGTAGATAGGATGGACTTCTTGGTCTCACCTAGCGCTGTGGCTCAAATGGGACCCTCGGGAGTGTGATCACAGAGCGTGGTACTTTTCTGCATGGATTGCACACTGAGCATTATATTGAACTTTCCAAGGATTATCATGGTCTGTAGTTCCAAAAAGAATTTAAGCTCACAATTATATCACTTTCATGTAAGTTTCTTATAACTTGCTGCTGGGCAGCTTTGAGTTCTTAAAAAATAACACTAAATTATACTGTGCAAAAAGGTGAGAATAAAACACTAAGATAGCTGTTTGTTACTTTCTGTCTTTCACGAGCCCTTAATTTTGACCACGTCTTTCCCCGTCTGCACAGAGGAAGGGAATAAAGAGAAAAAGGAATAATGATCAGGATCCCAGATCCTTTGAAGTAGTTGAAAAAGTAGGAGAGGCAGAATGAAACGAAAGGATCCATAAATAGCCCTGTGGCCCAGTTCCTTGTCCCAGGCCTCCTCTGCTCATGATCTTGAGCAGCCACATCCAAAGGCAAGCCCTTCCCATTGACTGCCGGACCCCTACAGGCCTGTCCTTTAGCTCTCTGACCTGATCTACGACCACTTTCTCACTTGTTTTTTCTGTTTCAGTTCCTTAGTCTCTTGCTGTTCCTCCATCACATCACAAATGATCTCCCTTACACCTTTGTGCTGGTGTTCTCTGTCTGAAATAGTATGTTCACAGATACCTGCTTCTTAGTAACTTTTACATGTTCTGCTAAAGTGCTACTTTCCGAGTGAGCTCTACCCTCCCCTTCCTGTTGAGAATTACATCTTCTTCATTCTCAATCCCTCCACTACCCTCCCCACCCCCCGCAGGACTGAGTACCTTTTAACATAATCGATCATTTACTTATTATGTTTATTGTAAGTATTTCTTCTGCTAAACCATAAGTACTCTGAGGATAGAGATCTTTCTCCTGGTTTGCTTACTGGCATATCAGAAAACAGTATCTGCCATATGTAGGTGCTCAGTATACATTTTTTAAGTGAAAGAATGTTGCATTTCTTTTTACTTAGGTCTGGGTCTAGCTTTCACAGCCTGTTTTGGTTCCCACAATACATGTTAAAAGCTAAGAGACGTTTGTATGTTTGGTTTCAATGTACAGGGAAGTCACTTTATATAGATAATTAGTATAAAAAACTATACAGAAAAAATAATTGGCTTGAGGCAGGAGAAGGGGCAAAATATATGACCTCAAAAGATTTGTGATGGTATCCTGGCTTCACTTACTACCTTTCTGATCTTGAGTTAGCTGTTTATTATATCTGAGTCTCAGTTACCTTATATTTAAATTAAGAATAATAATAACAGAATCTATCTTACTTACCTTATAAGTATATGTATGTTTACTTTCCTATGACTTTCCTTGTCTCTTTTAATAGTTAAGCAAATATATGCCCCAAAATGCCATTATTTTACTCTTCTGTTCACTTGACAGATTTGCCCTTTAGAAAAAAGCTCCATGGGGATATATCTGTGCTTTCGTTTTTCATCATTGTGTTCCCAGCTCTCAACACAATGTCTAGTATATCATGTACATCTGCTCAGTAAATACGTTGCTAAATTAATAATTAAGCAAAATTAAGCAAAAATTGAGCAAAACTAATAATTAAGCAAATTAAGTTCATGTGGCATAATAATAGTAAGTTGGTTCATAGTCAGTTATTGCAATCCTGTTTGTTATTACTGTTATGACTGTCGCTATCTAAGCTTACGTCATCATCACATACGTTACTCAGGCTTCTTCAATCCACTGCCACGAGGATGATCAGCCTCGTGTTCCTGTCTTAGAAGTCTCGTGTAATAACACAGAAAACACTTTGCTGATGTAATGATTTTGTTGTAGGTCTCTAAGCTGGCGGGTGTTTTGGTCAAGCATGGTGTCCAGAAAGGTGACACCGTGGTTATCTACATGCCCATGATCCCCCAGGCGATGTACACCATGCTGGCGTGTGCAAGGATCGGAGCCGTCCACAGTCTCATATTTGGGGGATTTGCATCCAAAGAACTAAGTAGTCGTATTGACCATGCAAAGGTAAGTGCTTTATTTGGAGAAATCAAGCGGTAGCCGCATGGGGCGCCGCCATGTTTCCCTGTGAATGAGCCGTCTGGAAGTGCTCTGTACTTACTAGATTCTCCTTTCCAATGAGATGCTTCAAGTTTATGGATTTTTTGACGTTTATATTAAGCAAATTTTATTTTGGGGTCAGTTTTATGTGAAAAACATCTTGCTAGGTGCTGTGAGGGATATAAAATAGAAGATTCAGTATATATTTTTCAAGTTAGCTTGCCATGTGTTGGGTGTATAAGACATACAGGAAGAATAACTAATAACCAGTTTATTCATTCACCACATATTAATTTCCTGCAATATGCCAGGTACTGTCCTTGAATCTGGATAATGAGTGATACTTATAAAATGGATGGAACGCATAGTAAGGTTTTATAATTTACACACTTCCAGGAATGCTGGTGTAGCACGGTTAAGAGGGGTACCAGGGAGGGGTAGTTAGGCTACTAGAATAACAAACTTGATTAGGCTGTTGTGAAATGATCGTTGAGATATTGGGTTGAAAGCATTTAACTCAGTACCTGGCATATAGTGCTCATTAAAAAAAAAAGGGTTAGCCATCATTCCTCTATGAGTCAGCAAAGTTTTTTCTGGCAAGTTACCCGAGAGTAATCACCGTAGGCATCGTGGGTTGCACGTGGCTGCAGCAAGTACTCAGCGGTGCTGTTGTAGCACACGGACAGCCTGAGACACGACATAAGCGGAGTGCATGATGGGTCCCAGTGAAGCTTTGCAGAAACCTGCTGTGGGCAGAGTCTGGCTCTCAACTACTGTCCGTAGACCCCTGAGTTAGAGGAAGGAGCGATTTCTTTTAGTTGGGGTGGCTGAGGAAGACTTCCTGGAGGTGACATTTGAGTTAGATCTTAGCTAAGATTCAGCTAGTTGAGAATGATGTCATGGGATCCGGCAGCAAAGAAAGAGATTATGAGTCCAGCATTAGACAGGAAAGGGTAAGATTCATTTGGCGGACAGTGAAGAGACTGAGGCCAGAGAGGGAGAGATGGTGAGCTTACGAAGTCAGTTTTTGTCTGAACTGGGTGCTGTACATCTTGACTGTCAAAGTTTGTGAGCAGGTGGGTGTCTTGTAAGCAATGCTAAGAGGCGGAAGCTCTTGCAAATGGTGTGCGTAGAAGAGAGGGAGGGGTGGGATGAGACATTTTGGCAGGCGATCTGTTTGTGAAAGGATCGCAATATGCAGCAGCGTAACCGCAGTGGGGAGATTAAGGAAGGAAGGTCGTTGTGGGAGTAACTCTCAGAGTTCTGCAAATCCAAGATGAGACATTCCTAACAAGGGAACCAATATGTGATATTAGTGTGAATAGAAAGTGAGGGTTTGCATATCTGACTTCATCTTGTAATAGGTCAGTTATTAGAACTAGGAAGCTGGTTTGTGGACTAATCACATAGGCTTTTCCCCTCTCTTTTTTAAACTTGTTGAGTTAGTACTTATGAAGGTAAATCTAGCGGGGAACATACTAGTCAGTCACTAGCCTGCAAACCAGGGGGCAGCTGAGGGCTTCTCCAACGAAGCTGTAGACTTCAGTTTTTTAGCTATAGAAATCCTAAACACCATCTAGATAAAAGAATGAGATATATTATTTCTTTTTTAAAAAATTTATATGATGTAGGGAAATTTAGATACATAAAAATAAGGTTTTATAAAATGTATACTATATCACTTGCTAAGTTTTCATCCCTTCTCCCCCACAATGTACGTTAAGCAGCTTAGGCAATAAGTGTTTATTCCTACGGGCAAGACCTTTGAGCAGGACAAATTAAAGGTGAGAAGATAAAGATAAATATCTGAGGTATTCAGATAGAATTAATCAGGAATGATTGAAATTAGGAATGATGTTGATGTCATGATTTTCAAATAAATTGGCTCAAGAAAAAAGCTTTCTGTTCCCAGATGATGATGGGAAGAAGGTACAGTACCCTAACAAGTCAGTCTAGACTAAATAGCACCTCCAATAAAAGGCTGTTAATAGAAATGTAGAAAGGATTCTTTTTTTGAGACGAAGGGTCTAATTTTGAGTTTATTAAATTATTCAAGTTTTGATATATTCTATATATATTTTTAATTTGATATGGAACTTACTTTCATTTATTCTGAAATCTAATCTTAGGAAATGTTGCCTAGAGTTATTTTTGCGTGTATTATAGATAGTAAAATGTGAATTGTATTCAAATGCTGGATCTTTAAGAATATAATAAAAGGAAACAAGACTTATTTCTCTTTTCTTTCTGTGTGTGTGTGCATGTGTGTGTGTGCACGTGTGTGTGTGCGTGCGTGTGTGTGTGCATGTGTGCATGTGTGTGTCTTTTAAAAGGTAGCTTGCCATAGTGGAAAGAGACAGGTTCTATAATGAGACAGAACTGGCCTTCATTGTGATTCCACCACTTGTAACCGGGGGCAAACTATGTAACTGCACTGAGCCTGAGCTCCATGAATATTAAATGGTATTCAAAAAGCAGCCAGTGATGATATATGAATATACATGGTATGATGTAAACCTTCCCTGGATGAAATGTATTGTAACTGGAAGTCAGAATTCAGGAAGAGATGCACGGTTGTGGATTGATTATCTGTCTCGTAAATAATTTAGTAGCTGCCTCCTTTGCTTTGGATTTCTTGGTGAAGAAACAGTGTATTTAAAAGAATAAAGACATGTTTGTTTCTGCAAATTACTGTTCCAAAAACATTTATTGAGAGCTTACCGAATAGCAAACAAGCATTGTACCAGGCATAGAAGACACAGTGGTAATTGGGATCCAAATTTGGCCTCAGTGAGCTTCCTGTCCAGTGGCTGAAGGAACAGTTGACTATAGTTGGGCATGTGAAACCTGCCCAGAATGGAGAGTGACCCTAACTTCTTAAGCTTCCTCCAGGGACCCCTGGTGGTGACATCTCTGTATATCTTGAAGAAGGACTAGCAGGTTGTCAGGTAAAGAAAAGTACCGAGTGTATCTTAAGGAGCAGGTTCAGGCTTGTGCGGCTTGAAGCGTAAATCATTTGGGGGCCCTTTGCAGAAAAATACAACAAAATTACAAATACAGTATTTGACAAAAATGAACATATTTAGAATGAGAAAAGAATCATGAAAAAAATCAGAGATTTGGGTCCCTTTTTTCTGTGGTCACATTTAAGCAGAGATGCTGACATTTAAAAATGTAGAAATGCTTCCTGAGCGCCATTGGCTGTCTCTCCCCACCGGAGAAACGCTACAGCGTCACAGTCACCAGGGGGTACCAGGGCCTCGGCGATGAGGAGCGTTTGGGCTGGCATTTCACTCACTGGTTCAGGGCAAATCTGTCTGACTTCATGAATTCTTGGGAAAGTATTTTTTTATTTTTATTAAAAATTGTTTTAATGTTTATTTTTGGGGGGGGGCGAAAGAAAGAGACAGTATGTGACAGTGGGGGAGGGGCAGAGGAGAGAGGGGGACAGAATATCCCAAGCCGACTCTCTGCTGACGGCCTAACATGGGACTTCAACTCATGACCCCTGAGATCATGACCTGAGCCAAAGTCAGACACTTAACTGGCTGAGCCACCAGGCGTCCTGGGAAGTATTTTTTAAAAAGCTCATACTCACTAGCCCAAAGCCTCACTGAATTTGTAGTTTCTTTTGTTTGTATTGTTTTATATATATATATTTTATAGTTTATTGTCGAGTTGGTTTCCATAAAACACCCAGTGCTCATCCCCACAATTGCCCTCCTCCGTGCCCATCACCCCCCTTCCCCTTTTCCCCTCCCCCTTCAGCCCTCCATTTGTTCTCAGTATTCAGGAGTCTCTCAGGATTTGCCTCCCTCCCTCTCCCCAACTATTCCCCACCACTTCCCGTCCCCCATGGTCCTCTGTTAAGTTTCTCCTGTTACTGAACTTGTAGTTTTGAACAGGTGAGATCTGTGTGGAAGTTGTTAGGTCTACAACATTTACAAAGGAATTCTTTGTTTTCAGGCCATTTATTCAATAGAGAATAGAATCATTAAAACATTTCTTTAGAAATGTCAAATTGCCAATTTGCACTTGAAATATTGTGATTACCTTAATTGGTGTTGTTAAACTTTCTCAATAACTGGTATTTTTTCCATCATAGCCCAAGGTGGTTGTTACAGCATCTTTTGGGATTGAACCTGGACGGAGAGTAGAATACATTCCACTTCTAGAAGAAGCCCTGAGACTAGGACAACACAAACCAGACCACGTCCTCATTTATAATCGTCCAAATATGGTAATCTGAATATTGAGTTTGGTTCTTGCTTACGGTGACGTGCTAAGGATTATTCTACTGTTCACCTTGTGAAAGAAATACTTGATTTATAAACCATTAAATATACTTTCTTAATGTCTCCATTTTGGCAAAAAAAATGAAAAGGGTATGAATGATGTTTTCTGTCTTTATGAAAAAAACTAGCTTAGGGAAGCTGGGGTGGCTCAGCCAATTAGGCATCCGATTTCGGCTCAGGTCATGATCTCGTGGTTTGTGGGTTCAAGCCCTGTGCTGGGTGCTGTGCTGATAGCTAAGAGCCTGGAACCTGTTCCAGATTTTGTGTGTGTATCTCTCTCTGCCCCTCCTCGGCTTTCACTCTGCTTCTCTCTCTCTCTCAAAAATAAACAGACATTAAGAAAATTAGGGGCACCTGGGTGGCTCAGTTGGCTAAGTGTCTGGCTTCAGCTCAGGTCATGATCTCAGGGTTCTAGGGTTTGAGCCCCGCGTCAGGCTCTGTGCTGACTGTTAGCTCAGAGCCTGGAGCTTGCTTCGGATTCTGTGTCTCCCTCTCTCTTTGATCCGCCCCGGCTTGCGCTGTCTGTCTCTGTTTCTCAAAACAATAAATAAAAAACATAAAAAAAAGAAAATTAAAAGAACTTGCTTGAAACAAAAAGATTGACATACATATAGTAATATGTCATGTTGATGAATTGGATTCTCTGCATGGTCTATTGTGGTGTCATATATTCATTTAAGTTATAACAATAATGATAATTTTAACAATCACTGGCTGCTTGCCATATGGTTTTTGATACTCTGCTAATGGATAGTTAAAAAAATCTTCCTGATAACTTTGTGACCTAGGTGATAGCATTATTCCTATTTTATGTAAGAGGAATTCAAAGAATAGAGATAAAATAACTTGTCCTGCTGGTGTCAAGGTCATGATCTGAGCACATGCACTCTGACCATGTGCTTGGTCCCCCCCGCTTTCCTGCCTTGTGGAGAGGTATGATTATTTGTATATAAAATCTGTCTTTCAAAACCTTTAGAGAAGGCATTTAGTCAGGAAAACACAATATGAATATTCTAAGCACATAAATTATTCTGTGATCCAGAAAGGAAGAAAAACCAGTAAATACAAAAGTGAATATATTTTACAGTGCTTTTCTTAGTAAATTTGATCTAATGATCACCTTATTTCTATATCCAAGCAAGTGTCAGCTATTTATAGTGGAACCATCTTGGGTTCCTAGCAGATTAACATTTTTGCAGAAGAAAAATTATGAGTGCAAAGAATCATGGACTGTTATGGAACTCTTGAGAGGTTATCTGCAGAAAATGCTTAAGTGACAAGATACAGGAAGATAAAACATTAAAACTATGTCATTTTGATTACCACCTAGCAATTCCCATTACCACATTAAAGTCCTGTGTAAATTTTAGTAGTCTGTGGTTCATGAACTGCTGCACTCAATGATTTTAATATTCTTACTGTCTCAAAGAATTTTGAGTCTCTTTCAGATGCCCTCAAGCATATTTTTTAGAAAGGCTTATTGCTGTTAAGTTAAGGAATACAAAGAGGCTTTGGGTGTGAGGGAAATTAGAGGAAGAGTAGGAACATGTACACATACACACAGGTGTTTCTATGAGTATGTGTGTGCTAATTAAGTGAGTACGTGTGGGACATTCACACAAACAGAAAGTCATGAATTTGTGAAGAATTGATGCTAGACCCAAAGCTAAGTACTTTCAAAGACTTCTTATCTAATTTTCACAGACCAATGAAGTAGATGATATTACTGGTCCCATTTTGCAGATGAAGAAACTGAGTGATGGAGAGGTCATAGCCCAAAGTCACAGCCATAAGTGGTGTCAAGATTTGACTTGGTTTAATGACTTTTACCCAACAGGATATATGTTATTTCTTTTACTTTATAAGCACACTGAATATGGGTCTGCAAGTTTCCTATTCAGATTTTTCTAATGCAAATCTCTTCTCTTTCCTCCTAATAGCTAGAGACCCACTCCTCCATCCCTCCCTCCCTCCCATAACTGGCTTACCTTCTCTCCCTTTCCCCTTTTCTTGAGACTCTTGCCTCTGTTTTGATTTACCTTTATTTTATTTTAATTTTAAAGTTTATTTATTTTGAGAGAGAGCAAGTGCATGCAAGTCAGAGAGGAACAGAGAGAGTGAAAAGGAGAGAGAGAATCCTAAGCAGTCTCAGCACCGGCAGCATGGGCCCTAAGTGGGGCTCCATTTCACGAATCCTGAGGTCATGACCTGAGCCGAAATCAAGAGTCAGACCCCTAGCTGACTGAGCCACTCAGGCGCCCCGCTTGTCTTTATTTTAGATGAGGACTTTGGATGTCTCCTGTCCTTTATAGTAGGCCTGCTGTTTAGTTAGTAATTAAGCTCAATGGACTGGATTTGCTTTCAGCTTAGAGACACAAATTACAAGGCTCGGTGGTGTGTCTCATTAACCAGGATTGCATTTTTGCCAAAGGAGGTAAAAACCTGGCTGCCACTCTTAGCTTCAAGCAGGCAAGGACAGAATCAAAGGAATACCACATCGGTCAACGCTGGTGCTCTGCCAGGATTGCCCTTCAAGAATGATAACAGGACACAGCTATGGAAGTAAATGTACAGATGTAGCTAATGCTGATTTTCCCTCTCTTCCTTTTGTCAAATCATCTTTACACATACCTGCAGAGGATTTTCTTAGCCTCAAGAATAACCATTCACTCAAGTCCTCATTTTGTTTACCTGTAAACATTTTTGTGATCATTCAATTGACATTTTTCATTATAGAATGTCATAATTTTTTTTTATAGGTCTGTAATTGTAATGTCAAAGGCTTGGTAAGTTGAAATTTGTTGTGTTTATCTGATTCGTAAAAACAAATGGAAAACAATTTAGTTATAGTTTACTATTTTTATTTACCTCAGTGGCACATTCAGGTCCATTAGAGGGAGGCTGGAGAAGATGATTGGGCCTTCGACATCATTTTCATGAAGTTCTGATGGTTATCTATTAATGTGTTTATTCACAGAGGCGTTTTATTTGTGACGTTAGATTGAAGTGTTATTTTGTAAATGTACTCATGTAAATATATAACCATTTTTTGCAATCCTGGTTAATATTATGGAGCCCAAAAAATGGACATGGACTGGCTTTTCTAAATCCCTCAGAGTCTCTGGGCTTCACTCAGGGATCACCTGGATGAAATAAATGGTTACTAACGTTTTAGGTGGTGGATCTCACTTAGTAACTCTCACTGAGGAATGTGTCGCCTATACTAATAAATTCCCCCAAATGTAAGCTTCCTGGTGTGTCATCTGTAGCTGAGCTAACATTTCAGAAAACCATTAGACATGTACTGAGGCTTACTTCTATTTCCATAACTGTGACCCTGCATTCGAATAATTTTCCCATTAGCCACTTTCCTCTCTTCATCTGTCCGCCTGATTTCACTGGCAGCATTTTAAATAAAGAGGTCTAATTCTTTTTAAGGTGTCTCTAACTCATGACTATTATCATAAGGTTTATAACACAGAGCTCAGTTCTAGGAACAAAAAGGGAAACAAACATTTCTACCATATTAATCAATGACTTGGAGGAAAAATTGGATAGCATTCTAGGTATGTCATGGACGCTCATTAATTTCCAAAATAATTTTTGTTCTTGAAACAGCAAAAATAGATTTCTCTCCCACCCTTGAAAATGATTTAATGTTTCCTCATTTGGAAAGATGGCCACAGTGTTAGGTCTAAATCACCCTTATAAAAAGAGAAATTTTAATAGGTTAGTTGACATTATACTGAAAAGGCTTCAGTTCCAAAATAAAAGAAGAAAAGTTGTAAAAATAGAAATTGGTTTATAAAGTTAATGGTGTATGTATGTTTATGGAAAACATGAACCTCTGTTCGTTAAATTCTGACTGTTGATGAAAACATGACTGCTTCACATTGAATTTCTTAAGAATTTCCTTAGATTTGAATAAAACATGTTCTTTTGTTGAAGCCAACATCAAACTGTTGGACTTTTTAGGAATATTTATTTTTAACTCATGACCTTGAAATATATAGTCCTAACTTTGTTATTTAGTGCTGTGGAGGCCTAGATTTCCGGTCCTGTGCTCAGGCTGGTACAGATTCTCCTGCCTTCACCTCCTGCGTTCAGTGCATGTTCCTGTATACTTTCTGTGTAGGAGACCGTGCCTTTGGCTCCAGGCCGTGACCTTGACTGGGATGAAGAGATGGCCAAAGCACAGTCCCATGACTGTGTTCCTGTTCTTTCAGAACATCCACTGTACATCCTTTATACATCTGGAACAACGGGGCTGCCGAAGGTATTGGCTCTCTTACGAACAAGCGTCCTTAGTGGCAGATTTCTTTTGCCCTGACAATGTTTGACTGCTGACTGGAAAGGCAACTGTACCTGAAGGCTTAGACTTGAGAACTTTATACCTTAAAGCTCTGTTGTGTTCAAATCTAGAAAATTACTGGTTGCATTTAATGTCAAATGCTTTGCCCCGAATTCTTCCAAAATCTTCACATGCATCAGCAAGCTGCTATTGATTTAGTAACCAATTAAAATGAATAGGTGTTTGATCAAACATCAGTTGGTTTAATAAAACTTCATAGAACTATATTTTAAATGAAATCGTTTTACCTTCTAAATTGAGGTGTAACTTTTATAGAGTATGGGATTGATTTTTGATCTAGGGGAATTCAATTATTCGTTATAGATGCAAGTTTGAGAATTGGCCTAGACAGTTTGAACAGCAGGCAATTTATCCAGAGTATTGAACTATGTGATTTGTAGCACTTAAGACACTCAAGGATTTTTAAATCTGCTTACCATGAAAGGTATTTTTACAAAATAAAGATAGAAGCATCAATATTTTTGCAGGTGTCAGGTAACAAATGAATACCACTTTTGTCTGCATCTCCAAAATTATACTGTTTCTTCATACAACTTCATAAAGGCTTATAATGTAATCTTCCTATTCATTTTTTAAAGTTTATTTATTTATTTTGAGGAAGAGAGAGTGGGAGCAGGGGAGGGTCGGAGAGAGAAAGAGAGAGAGAATCCAAAGTAGGCTCGCACTGTCAGCATGGAGCCTGACACGGGGCTGGAACCCAGGAACTGTGAGATCATGACCTGAGCTGAGATCAAGAGTTGGATGCTTAACTGACTGAGCCACCCAGATCCCCACATTAGGGAGTTCAGTAGTCACTGAATCCCAAAATTTTAGTGGAGGGAGCGACTTTCACACTCACTCACATCCTGGAGGGCAGTGGCCTCTTTATTAATATTAAACTTCTGTAGCATCAGAGTTCTGATAATATGATTTATTAATAATCTTAAAATAGTGGTTCCATTATATGAGTTTTAAAAAGAAAAATTAAGATGTTTCACATAAAACTCACTTGTTTATAAAAAGGAAACATTTGGTAGAGAGTATATTTTCTCTAAGGACAGAGACCATGTTTTCTTACATTTTAAGAAATTTGCTTTAAGTTTATTTTTATTTATTTTTGAGAGAGAGATAAAGAACGAGCAGGGGAGGGACAGAGAGAGAGGGAGACAGAATACCAAGTAGGCTCCATGCTGTAAGCGCAGAGCCCCGTTGTGGGACTCGAACTCACAAACCGTGAGATGATGACCTGAGCTGAAATCAAGAGTCAGGACACTTGACCAACTGAGACATTCAGGTGCCTCATGACCATTGTGCTTTGTATGCAGTTTGGTGCTTAATACATTTTTGTTGCATCCATAAATTTTAAAAAATTTGTGTCATTGTAGAATCAAACCCTTATGATCTGTTTCCACAACTCTGGTCATCTGAAAAATAAATATTCCTTCATATTGATGACTATGACTTGTTCAAGCAGTCCAAATAATCTTCTGGACCCAAACTTTAACCTTCCACCTTTTGCAATTCTGCGTTATGCACCAGTGGCCTAGAGTCTAACTGGATGTGTGGCTATAAAATAAAATGGGATTCAGCAAGTTAAAATCTAATAGAAAAGTTCAACGTGAATGGAAATCCCTGACCCTGAAAACATAGTATAACCTAACCAAATAAAAAAGAGCCCTCCAAAAATCACTTTAGCTCCAATTAGCCTGAAGGATTCTTATAAAAACGGTTGTGCCACTTCCAGATTTTGTTACCCTGAATTTCACTTCGTCTGGATAGGGATCTCCAAGGCAGGAACAGAAGAGCTTGTCAGTGACTCCCACCTGACTCAGCCAGTGGGTAGAAGTGAAAGTGACATATAGAGCATCAAATCTGAAAAATGCTGGTTCCAAATAAGGAAGGATCCTAGCTTTCCCAGATTTTGTCTGGGTCAGGAAGTTCTCTTCTGGAGATGCCCAAACTGAAGATCATTGAAGATTCAGTCATTCTCATTTACTTCCTTATGTACCATCCTAAAGATAATCTATTTCACCACACTGGAGAAGGCTTTAATTGTGCGGAGATCTCTATGCATGTCGAATTCAACTCCATTCAATATATGTGAATTGAGTGTTCATTCTGTGCTAAAGGATATGGGTGAACCACAGTCCCTTCAGTCTAATGGATGGACATATTCATGAACGGAGGTAGGCGAGGTAGACCGTTATCCTTCTTCTAAGAGGACAACACTATCTCTCTCTCAGAAAATATGAGACTGAATGGTATCTGAAGGATTTCATTCAGTAAATTCAACAAATATTCCTGAGCACCCAAATATGTGTCTGGTTCTCTTTTTAAAAGTTTAAAAGTATATTCTATAGCCAGGACACAGGAACTAAATAAAGAGCTATTTAATATGTGGAAAGTGTAATGAAGAAAAATAAAGCAGGGTAATCGTACCGAGTGGTGGGAAGAGTGGAAGAGGTGTTCTATTAAATAGTCAAAGAAAGCTCTTATTACGTGGTGTTTGAAGGATGAGTGAAACTTCGTCATAGAGTAGCAACCTAACAAGGAGGGCACTGTAGGCAGAGAGGTCAGCATAAGCAAAAGCAGGAATGTGCAAGAAAATTTCCAGAATGGCTAGTGTATGTGGTACAAGTGAATAGGACAAATGGTTAGATATATAGGCAAAGGCCAGACTCTTAAAATTTAGCCAAGAAGTTTAGGCTATATTCCGTATGTAAAGTATAGAGGACACGGATGCTTTTTTTTTTATGTCTTTTATTTATTTTTTTAATGTGTATATTTATTTTTGAGAGACAGAGAGACATTGCGAGCAGGGGAGGGTCAGAGAGAGAGAGAGAGACACATAATCTGAAGCAGGCTCCAGGCTCTGAGCTAGCTGTCAGCACAGAGCCCAATGTGAGGCCAGAACCCACGAACCATGAGATCATGACTTGAGCCGAAGCCATACACTCAACCAACTGAGCCACCCAGGCACCCCACATGTATGCTTTTTATTTATTTAAAAAAATTTTTTTTAATGTTTTATTTATTTTTGATACAGAAGAGACAGAGCATGAGAGGGGGAGGGTTAGAGAGAGGGAGACAGGCTCTGAGCTAGCTATCAGCACAGAGCCTGACGTGGGGCTCGAACCCACGAACGTGAGATCTGACCTGAGCCGAAGTCGGAGGCTTAACCGACTGAGCCACCCAGGCGCCCCGACGTGTATGCTTTTTAAACAGGAGAGAAAAATATGAAGGAAGGTATACCCTTGCAACATTTGTTGGGAAGATAAGCAAGTACACACAATGGAGGCAAGGAGATTCATTTCCAGGCTGTTTTAATTTCGGACTTTACTTAAGATGGCATATTTAGTAAAGAGAAATCTGATCTCTTTCAAAGATAGGAGTGAGGCGGAGGACAAGTCCAAGACTGGAAACTGAGAACACAGGCAAACGGTTTTGAGTATTTTCCAAATAGAAACACAGGACATGGTTTAGGTAGGACTGGGGAAACTGAGAGTTCTTGAACATACTGAGTATGATGTATCTTGGACTTGAACAGGGAAATGCCTAGCCAGAAGTTGGAGGTGAAAGTCTGTGTCTGACCAGCGCATCTGGGTTAGGAGAGAGACCTTTGTGGGTGATCAGTTTAGAGTTCAGGTGTTTAAAGCATGGGGGTGAGTAGGTTTTGCAAACTGGGGCAAGCAGAATGGCAAGAAAAAGTCATCTCTTAAGGCCCCTTAGAAATACTTCATTCCTATAGTTCACTTTAGAATTTCAGTTGCATTAAAATTATAGTCAGCAAACTTTTATGTATTCTACCTTATGCATACCAGTTTTTATTTACTTATCTTTATAGAGTTGCATATTATCAGAGGTCTTAGAATATATTTCATATATCTCTGAACCCACCGTGTCACTAACCTACAAACTGGGCCATGGTAAATTCTCAGAAAATTTGCTAAATGATCTTTGACTTCTTGAGTTAGTTCCCAGACTCTTCTTTATTCATAAGTTTCTCATTTCACTTTTGGTAGGCATAATCAGGATTAATAGGATCTAAAATTTTAGTATTTGTATTTCCAGAATAGAAGTATAGGAAAGAGGCACACACATACATTCATGAAGCATTTAAATATAATTTTCATGTCATCATAAAATTTTGTTCTCTCAAGCTTTGGTCTTCACGAGGAAAAATAATGTTCAGAGCCCATAAAAATATTCTGCTTAAAATACTCATTTTTCATAAGCACATATAAGACACACATAAGGCAATCTGTTCTTTGGTTAGAAGTTGAAGATATATTTAGGGCATATTTGCATCTCTGCATCTGCCAACCGTGGATTTGTTAGGTTGCTATACGAGAGGTTAATCTGCAAATATTCTAGCAACCACAACTGAGCGACTTTGGATACATTTCGGCAGTGCTGTGGGCTTCTATCCTGTTTAGTTTGGGTGTCTGTATTCAAGATACTTCCAAGTACTGTACAGTGGAAGAATTCCTCATCTGGATTGGGGGCATCTTTTTGGGAAGGGGAGATTTAGTGACGGTCATACTTCTTCCAGCTTGATATCATGAAGGGACAGTGAAAATCACACACACACGCGCGCACACACACACACATGCATGCACACACATGCACATACACATGAAACAACCAACCAAACAAACACACGCCCGCACACACACTCCAGTGCCAAAGCAGAAAAGGAGAACAAGAGAATGGGGGAGGGGGAGCCAAGCATTGAAAGAAAAGCATGTGAGGGTATGATGCTAAGTGACAGAAGTCAGACAGAGAAAAATACCTTATGAATTCTTCCTAGGTGGAATCTAAATAACAAAACAAACAAAACAGACCAGAAACAGACCTATGAATACAGAAGACAATCTGAGAGTTGCCAGAGGAGAGGGGCTGGGGAGATGGGCAAAATAGGGGGAGGGGATAAAGAGATTCAATCTTCTAGTTAAAAAATGGAAAAAAAAAAAAGACACAGGGATACAATGTACAAGCTATAAGGAATATAGTTAATAATATGTAACAACGTTGTGTGGTGATAGAAAGTAGCTAGATTTATCCTGATAATAACTCCTAATGTATATAAATGTTGAATCACTATGTTGTACACCTGAAATAATAGAATATTGTATGTCAACCACACTTCAAGAAAGAGGAAAGAGAAGAAAGAGAGAGAGAGAGAGAAAGAGAGAGAGAAGGAGGGAGGAAGGAAGGAAAAAAGGACTGAAAGAAGGAAGGATGGACAGGAAGGGTAAAAGAAAGAAAGAAGGAAGGAAGGAAGGAAGGAAGGACAGGAAAGAAAAAGAAAGACAGGACAAGAAGGTGGTAGGCCTTTTGTCCTGATGTGCATTTACACAATTTTTGTCACTTTTATTCCCACATGTTGGGAGGCATTCATATTTCTTATGCTAGAACAAAAAATAGGAGAAACTCAAATAAAAATGCAGTGAACTTTTTTTTTGTTATCTGTGGTACAATTCTTGCAGTTAAAATGCTGAATTTGCTATACCTTTGCCCCTTATCTCACAGTCGTTCAGATCAATAAAAAATTATATTGCTGCTAAAGTACCCTTCATAGAGGCAGCTTCAGAGTCGTCCAAGAGCCTGTATCCAGAGATTTTATGTTTGATGAACTATCCCAAATGGAACCATTCCATTTCTACCAGTATGATTCACTCAGTTCTACAAGTTTCAAAGCTTTCTCCTGAACAAAGAGGATGGTTTAAAAAAAGAGTCATATTTTTCTTACATGGGCTTACTCACTCAACTGTTCACTTATTGAATCAGTCAAGAAATGTATTGCATGCCTCTTCTGTGGCAGTTGCTGTGCTGAAGATGAAGAGGATTTCTCCGCACAGCACTCGGCACTGGGGGAAGACGCATCACAGTGTCAGGCTGTCCACTGGAGGGGTATTCAGGCCCTCGGGCCAAGGAAGAAGAGGAGAGACCCTTACTTAACGTGAACTGTGGCACTAGGGACAGCTTCAAGAAGAGGTGGCACTTTCATGACATTTTTAAGTACTCGTGTGATGGAGTAGGAGCTAGCCAGGTTCAGGAAAGAGGTGGGGTTGGGGTTCACTCTAGAAGAGGGCTATCATCTGTGAAGCCATTATAAGAACAAAACTACTGTTGATCTGTTGGGTTTTCTTAAGTAATCAGAACGATTCTTTTTCTTTCTCAATTAACTGACCCCAACTTCCATCTGGTGATGGCATTCTTTTATTTAGGTAAAATATGTATTCATTCTTTGTTCTTGTTCTGTTTTTTACTCAACTTGTCAGGCCAAGTAGAAACATGCACACACACACACACACACACATTTATATACACATGTGTGAATAAATACATATCTCATGCATGCAAATATTCATATTTATTTTCTATAAACCTTGTTACACACTAAGGTGACAGAGGGGTCCAACTTAGAAAGTATGAAGTTTTGTTAAGTACTCCAAACTTACCTGAGTATTTTGAGATTTCCTTTTTAGATTTTTATAGATCACTTAAAAAAATAGGATGAAGAATTGCAAGCCCTTAAACTCCTCAGGTTTCTTCTTCTGGTAAGATCCATATTGTTCCGTATTTTACTTTTTTTTAATTTTTAAAAATGTTTAATGTTTATTTTTGAGAGAGAGAGAATTAGCAGGGGAGGGGCAGAGACAGAGGGAGACACAGAATCTGACGCAGGCTCCAGTCTCTGAACTATCAGCCCAGTGCCTAATGCGGGGCTTGAACCCACAGACCTCAAGTTCATGACCTGAGCTGAAGACAGACGCTTAACCGACTGAGCCACCCAGGTGCCCCTATATTTTTCTTAAGTTGTGGCAACCAAAACTGTATACCACCATTGATACTGACATGTTTCTGTTTTCATAGTTTATGTTTTACTTTAATGGCCCCATTTATGACATTTTGTAGCTTTCCTTGTTTCCAAAGGGAGCTCATTAAGCTGGAAATCATAAAGAATAGCTGTGATGACTCTGTGGTTTTATTCTTGGGGGGCTAATAACAGCCTTTAATTCTACTTGTATGGATTGAAGTTTAAAATGCCCATACACATTACAAATGTGCGTTGTTACAGTTTTGTTTGTTTTATGTTTTGTATTTATTTTTGAGAGACAGAGAGAGAGACAGCACGAGCAGGGGAGGGTCAGAGAGAGAGGGAGACACAGAATCTGAAGCAGGCTTCAGGCTCTGGGCTAGCTGTCAGCACAGAGCCTGATGTGGGGCTCGAACCCAAGAAATGTGAGCTCATGACCTGAGCTGAAACTGGACACTTAACTGACTGAGCCACCCAGGTGCCCTGTTTTGTTTGTTTTAAAGAGCACTTTCATATTGTTGTCCCCTTTTGCTTTCTTTAAAAAGTGTATTTATTTTGAGAGAGTGCATGTGGGGCAGGGGCAGAGAAGGAGAGAGAATCCTAGGCAGGCTCTGGGATGTCCGCGCAGAGCCAAATAGGGAGCTGTGAGATCATGACCTGAGACAAAATCAAGAGTTGGTTGCTTCACCAACAAGGCATCCAGGCACCCCTCCTTTTGCGTTTTTGAGATAGAATTCACTTTCTTGTCTTTATTTGGGGTACGAGGCATCATTCCCACCTGGAAGTCTTCCAGGTTCTCCAGAACACTTTAAGTGTTACGGCTAATACTACAAAAACCAAAACAGTACATTGGTAGGTTACAGGGCTTTTCTGACTATATATTAGTTCATCTTTTGTTTTTATTTTCAGGTAGATAAGTACATAAAGAAAGTAGTAACAGAGACTCAAGAAAGTAAAATCCAGCGTTTTAGGAGTAAACACTGATATTGGATAAGAATTTTTACCTCATACTCAAGATTTTAAATATTTTTCAGCTCCTGATTAATTTGGAATATTAGAATAGGATGATTTGATTTTTGAGTCAAATTTGTGTGTTTTCAGAGTTTCTCTTTTGCTTTTTAAGTATTGTTACCTGGGGGCGCCTGGGTGGCTAAGTTGGTTAAGCGTCTGGCTTTGGCTCAGGTCATGATCTCAAGGTTACTGGGTTCGAGCTCCGCGTCAGGCTCTGTGCAAACAGCTAGCTCAGAGCCTGGAGCCTGCTTCAGATTCTGTGTCTTCCTCTCTCTCTGACCCTCCCCTGTTCGTGCTCTCTATGTCTCTCAAAAATAAATAAAAAACATTAAAAATAATTTAATTATCATTACCTGGAAAATGTGATTATAGATTTAAAAAAACCAAAAAAATGCTTTAGCACCTTATTTTTAGTCACACATTAATATTGTAATAAAGACATTCTCTTTCTAAACTTAATTTTTCAATATTTTTTACTTTTAAACTTTTTATAAAGGATCCACATAGAGAGTATGAAATTATGCATCTCTTTTTTCTACATCATCTCAAATACTCAGAAAATTGAAAGCATCACCTAAATATTTTGAAGCAAGGCCAGATATCAGATTTATTATCTAGGTTAATGAATGCCAAAATGATACTTGACAAAGATTTACCCTCATCCTTAACAAAATAAAAATAAGTGGAAACCAATGAAAAAGAGATATCACAGCTTTTCTCTATCAGCTGCATTTAAATTGTTTTTAATGAGAATCTTTGATGGCAACCTTTAATTGCTCTGGCATTTCTCCCTTTTGGGGGGTATTAGCAAAGGGAAAAATAAAAAGCAGTAATTGCTAGAACTAAGGAAATAATTTTGTTAATATGATACTAAATTCAATTGTAAATTCTTTATGATTTTACATGTTTTGTGTGTGTGTGCCTGGCCTCATTTCTAAGTCTCGCTTTTGTGGCATCAAATGGGTTTAAATATTCACCATTTTATGGGCAAAGCAACATTCATCAATATCCTTTAAAGAGGGGTAAGTGGTAAGTCCCTTTGAGAAATAAATAGAAATTTGATAACCTAGTCCTTTAAATTATCGTTTTCGCTTTACAAATGATTTACTACTCATTTATGTTTTTTCTAGCCTTTTCTTCCTCCTTTTCAATTCCAATTGATTCATTTTACCTTCTGCACCATATAATGTACAAATTTACCCAGTTATAATAATATTTAGAATTACTGATAACAGTGAGCTCTAAATGCGAAGACAAGTAGATGGAGAGAACATTTTAAAACATGTTAAATGAAATCATCACTGACATTAATTTTCACCAACTACCATAGTATATGGATAACGTTATCTATGAAAAGAAGCTTTGCTTTTTCTTCTCTACAAAATGAGTAAACCCTGTTAGAGGAAAAGTGTTTGCAAGTTGATTCATATCAAACTCCTCAAGGTACTGAATCATAAGAAAAGCTCTCAATAGAACAAACTAATGAGCAAAGTGCATGGATGATGGTGCAGAATATACTTGGGAGAGAGCTGCTCAGTTTACCTGGGAAATTGCACGTGTGAATCCTCCTGGCAGGAGGCTAAGCACTTCTAACTCCCATGAGGAGGAGGAGAACCAGTTGCATGCTGGCCATGGCATACAACCTAGAAATTAGCTGTCAAATGCCTGCATGCGACATTTGCCAGAGACAAGGTGTTTTTGCTGTTTGATAAAATGTGTCCCTCAGCTTGATACCTACGTTTTATCAGTGGTAGCTAAAGAAAGCAGCAATTGTAGTAACTAATGGAAAGTCTATTTGTTTTTCATTTCTTGATTCACATATGTACGTTAAAGCTGCAGAGTTATGCCAAAATGTTCCAACCTTAGTACATTTCTTAATTCGGGCCATGTTCGCCTTCAGGCAAATTGTTAAGTGAATTATTTTCTGCATACAGTAATAACAATTGTCATACTGAAAGATGTTTCAAAATACACGTGAGTGGAATATAGCTTGGTTTTTCTTTTCACTTGCTCATTCTGAATAGTCACATGGTTAAGCCTTTTCAAGCCAATGGTGATTAACGTTTGTAATGAAGGAATAAATAAAATTATTAAATTTACCATCAATTTTTATTTATGATGAATTTTGTGCCAGTTTTAAAATATTAATCTTGTATTGCATTTGAATATGTCCAATATCTTGGATAGCTGCTAGAAACGGGTTCATGAAAACTGCGATACTGTGATACCTCATGATCCAACTCATGAGGATTGATTTGTCCGAATTCCAGAATTCATCATTAAATAATTGTTCAGCTCTAATCCTGTGCTAGCACAGGCCCCAGTGTAATATTGTAATGAGGCTCCAGTTAGAATATGACTTTGCTTCCTCTAAGCATCCTATTACTAGTCAGTAATAGTACGGAATAGCCATCCTTAGGTTAGCCTGTGTGAGAAGAGCTAACATAAGGATTTGACTCTCCTCTACACTTCATTTGAGAATTTCCATTTTTGTTCTGGAAATATGCCTGCAAGTGTAATGTTGTTAATTTATGTCACCACCGGAAAAAAATTTTTATTGCATGCGATTCTGTGAAGTCATAAGTTTTCTTTAGAAAGTCAAGAATGGTATGTGAGGGGCGCCTGGGTGGCTCAGTCGGTTAAGCCTCTGATTTCGGCTCAGGTCAGATCTCACGTTCGTGGGTTTGAGCCCTGCGTCAGGCTCTGTGCTGACAGCTAGCTCAGAGCCTGGAGCCTGCTTCCAGTTCTGTGTCTCCTTCTCTCTCTCTGACCCTCCCCGTCTCATGCTCTGTCTCTCTCTGTATCAAAAATAAATAAAACATTAAAAAAAAAAAAGAATGGTATATGAGAATGGATTCTACAGGTGAATGGATATGGACATTATTCTGTGTTTATTATTGGGGGAACCAAGTAAATCTTGATGTGAAAACAATTGGATGAAAACCAAAGTAATATGTACTTTATAGAATATGAAATACTTTAAACAGGCACTTTTTAAGATGGATAGTGTGAAGGCAGGGAATCTTTTAACACATTGTTTATTGATGATGACCTCATGTTTTCTCTCTTTTAGGGGGTGGTTAGACCCACTGGGGGATACGCTGTGATGCTAAACTGGACAATGTCGTCTATATATGGACTTAAACCTGGAGAGGTAATCATGGTTTTAAATCATGTTACACGACCTTTCTCTGATGAACATATATGTATTTTATTATCTTCCTAATTTTTAGGTGTGGTGGGCAGCCTCTGACTTAGGCTGGGTTGTTGGACATTCGTATATCTGTTATGGACCTCTTCTACATGGGAACACAACAGTTTTATATGAGGTAATACAATGAAATTAATACCATCTAAACAATTTTTTTAACTGATGCTTTTAAATAAGTGGTTTCTAAGTGGGAACGTAAATATTTAGATTTGGGACGCAAGACTTTTTTTATATCTTCTTCCAGTTAAAATAGGATATCAAGAGAGAAAGGACTATAGAAAATAATAGCCAGCTGTTAAAATTGTGCTGAACAAAACCAGCAAAAATTATATCATGAAAAACATACACTCATCAGCTTAATGTCTATCCCTAACAGATTTCTAGAAAGCATTATACCAAAATCATTTAAATAAAATAAATATTTTTTAAATAAGTATTCTTTTGAAGTAAACAAATTAAGCCTCAACACTGAATCCCTATTATGAATTGTGGTATTAGTAACATATATGTAACAGAGTCGAAGGTGCCACTGTAAGTATTTCTATTACAAGTATTAAGCTGCCTTTAGTACTGAAGATCATATAATACTTGTGCATTTACCATCAGCCTTATGTTATTTCTTGAGTTTATTTGAAACATGGTTTTAATACCATGAAAGGGGCTTGGTTGTTTGTCCTGGAATGATGTACTCAAGAAAAGTGTAGATGGTTTATAAATATTTTTTGTGTAAAGGAGTGAACATAATAGCTACATTCATAAACCTTTTATCTGAATTCTGGTTTCTTTCCTACAAGGTGTAAACATCTTCAGTTCTGATAACAAAACAAACCTTTGCCCACTTCTAGCTACCCCATCTTTATTTTCTTCTCCAGTAAACTCCTTAGAAAAAAATACTCTATTCACACTGTGTGGATTTCATATTCTTCTCGTTCCTCTTTATCCCACTGTGGTCCAATTTCTGTCCGCATGACTTCAGAGAAGCTGCTGCAGCAGAGGTCAGCAGTGACTTCATGAGTGACCAAGTCAAAGGGTCTTCAGTCTGATTTTATTTTCACTCTCTCAGTGCAGGAATCATGCTATTTGCTGCAAGTAATTCTCTCTCCTCTTGAGCTCCCTGCCCTTTTGCTATTTGTTCAGGCTGTTTCTTCTGTCTGGCATGCCTTTTCCTGTGTCCTTCCTTCCCTTCCAATCTTGAAGACTGCTTAGATGTTATCATCTTTTCAAAGTTTCCTATTATTTGGTTTTGTTTAGTGCCCTTTCCATGGTTCCATTGCCCCCTGAGCACAGGTCTATACTGAGCACTGAGCTGAGCACACTGTTTTGATTTGTCTGTTTATATTCAGTAGAGTGTGAGGTCTTAGAAAACAGGTCTTCCAGCACAGTGTGTAGCACACACTAAACACACAATAAATGCTCATGGAACTAAATTGAGCTCCACTCTTTTGTTCTCCTCCTGCTTCTCAAGACAGCTTGTCCTCCTTTTCCTCTCTTGATTTCTTTTACTTTGGCCCTGAACATTGGTGGTTAAGAGGGTCTAATTTTTAGCTTTCTTTTCTCATTCTGTTTATATGTTTGTTTGTCTTTTTGTAATCTTCGTGCAGCTGCATTTGAGTAGTACAAATTAAACCAAGGCCTCTATCTACTCCTGCTATATCAGATCTTCCTTCTGAGCACCAACTTACTGTTAGACCATCTCTGGATGGTCCATATACATTTTATGTTCAAGATAACAAACTCACCATCTCCATTCTTTCCTGCAAAACATATTTCTCTCCATATACTCTATAATGTTAATTTCACCTGCATTTACTCAGTTATCCAAACTAAGAACCGAGAAGTAATTCTAATTTTATTATCCTTACATATCACACCCTATTCATCATTACCTTTTGTTGACTTTATATTTTAGTACATAGCAAAAGTATCCTCCCTTTTCCATGCCTCCTGCCATATATTCAAAGCTGATATTCAGCTCCCAGGCATAAGTATGTTGTTGACTGGTGTGTATTCTGTGTTTGACTTCTGATCTGACTCATGCCTATGCATTGCAGTTGTAGATTTCATATTATCCTCAGATAATCAGTCTACAATGCATTCTAACAGGTGCTCCTTCCTTTAAAGTTCCTTTCAGTCTACCTCTACCCCATTTCCAATTTCTGAGCTCTCCCTACTTATATAATTATCTGTCTAAAATGCAAAAGCCAAAATAGAACTTTGTTGCATAAAATCCTTCAAATGGTTAAGTTCTGCTTCTTCAGAGATGGAGATGACAAACTTTTCTCTATTCCTCTCTCTAAATAGAACTAAAAGTCATAAGAATTCTATATAGAGTAAACATTACAAGACCAAAAGTTGGAGAAAAGAAGGGAAACTGGCTTTAGGGAACTTGGGACTCAAGGAACAACATGGTGATAAGATCCTGGTTTTATTTTTCTCTCATATATCTTATATTCACTGCTGGAAAAGCTGATAACACAGAAGTAACAATAATAATAACAACAAAAAACTAAACAAGCACAAAAAACCCCTAAAAATATGTAAAGAATATGATCTCTTAAGCCAAAGGAGTAGGATAAAGACAGCCTAAGTAAAACATAAAAGTTTTAGATGGTTCTCCTCTAAGCAAACACCACAGAAGAATCCATGCTCTTTCTCCCCACCCCCAACAACAAAAGCTGAGTTTAGTCTTCCATATTTGTCAAAGTGCAAGGAGGAGGTGTAACCCTCCATCTTCCCATAGGGGTATCAGAGAAGTTTGAACTAGGGGCTTTCATCCCTGCCAGGGATGAAGGAATGAGGACCTCTCAAACTTGTAGTGATAATGGAGACCATAGGAGTCTGGGCTTACACCCCCTCCCATCAGTAATGAGGTACCCCTCTCCCTCCCTTTTAGGCTGGTGTCAGGGGCAGTAACTCTTCCCTCACTCAGCCAGGGAGTTATCAGTGGATGCCTACTGTTGAAAGTAGAACCCACCCAGAATGAGAAGCATCCTCCCAGTTAGGTATCAGTGGAGGACAAATGAGGAATCTGGATTTTTATCCCTACCTCTCCCTTCCTTGTTGGAGTAGAACCAAAGTGAAGCCATCTGTAGCAGAAGATGTAAATATGAGCCAGTCTTATAATGTAATACACAAAAAAATCTAAGCTTGGATGAAAAAAAAAATCACTCCTCATACCAGGAACTAGAATGATCTCAAGCTATATGAGAAAAAACAGTTTGTAGGCCCCAAGACGGGGATGACAGAGATGTAAGAGTTATCTGACAAAGATTCTAAAGGAGGCACGATGAAAGTGCTTCCACAGGGGTTACGAACATTCCTGAAACAAATGACAAAATAGAAAGTCACAGAAAGGTATAGAAGTTATAAAGGACAACTGTATGGAAATTGTTGAACTGAAAATGACAATAACAAAATAAAAACTCATTGTGGAGGGGGGTGAAATAAGTGAAGGGGATTAAGAAATATAAACTCGTAGCTATCAAATAATTTAGTCACAGAGATGAAACAGTGAATAATACTATAATAATAATGTATGGTGACGGACGGTGACTCCATTTCTCATGATGAGGATCATGTAATGTATAAACTTGTCAGATCACTCTGTTGTATGCTTGAAACTAATATAACATTATATGTCAACTATAACTCAGTCATAAATTAAAGAAAACCTCAGTGGATGGGTTCAACACCAGAATGGAGGGGGCGAAAGAAAGAATCAGTGAACTGGAAGAAGGAACAATAAAATTACCCCATCTAAACAAGAGAAAGAAAATAGACTGAAAAAAAAAATTAGCAGAGCTCCAGGAACATTTGGGACGATAACACAAGATCTAGCTTTTTTGACATTTGCGTCATGAAAGGAGACGAGAAAGGAGGTCAGTCTGAAATAGTAATGAAAAAAAATAGTGAAAACTCTCAACTTAAATTTAGCCAATGCTATACATCTATACATTTAAGAAACAGAGTAAACCTCCAAACAAGATTAATCTACAGAAACACACACACACACACACACACACACACACACACACACACACTCACACATTCACACAAATCATAAACTTCTGAACACTAAAGACAAAAAGTAATCTTGAGACCAATGAGAAAGACAGACTACCTTTTCTATGAGGGAAAGCCATTTGAATGACAGGATTTTTCTTGGAGGCCAGGGGAAGTGACACATTTTTCAAGTTTGCAGAGTAAAGAATTGTCAATCCAGAATCCTATATCCATCAAAAGATACTTTAGATATAAAGAAGAAGTAAAGACATTCTCAGGATGAAGAAAAAGTTATGAGAAATTGTCACCACAGGCCTCCCTTAAAGGGATGGCCAATGGCCAGTACTTAATGGTAAAAGATTTAATACTCCTCCTATGTCTAGACCAAGGCTAGGATGCTCACTCTCACTCTCTATTCAACATAGTGTTGGAAACAAAAACAAAAACATTTTAGAAAGGAAGAAATAAAATTGTCTCTATTTGAGTCTGCATGATTATTTATGTAGAAATTATAGAACATATAAAAACATATGATAAGTGAATTCAATTAGGTCTCAGTATAGAGATAAATACACAAATATCAACAGTTTTTCTGTATACTAGCAATGAATATCTGTGATTATGGAAAGGCAAGAGGAGGAATCCATATGGAGATGGAACTGTTCTGCTCCTTGACTATATCAATATCCTGACTGTGATATTAAACTACAGTTTTACAGACTGTTAGCACTGGGAAAATCTGAGTAAAAGGCACATGGTGTATTTGCATGTGAATCTACAGTTAGCTCATATAAAAACATTAATTCAAAAATTAAAAAAAATTAAAAATCTTCAAAGAACTCCTGTCTCTTAAAAATCACAATTCAAGCTCATTTGCTTGATACAAATGATTGATAGTCATCTGCCCTTTGCTATGTTTAAATCCTATTTCTGACTCAGCTTCCCTCTTAACAATCCTGTTTTATGGACACTTACATGAACAGGACTGCCAATATTGACTTGTTCCTGGTAGTAAAATTCCACTTGTTCTGATCATGTAGCAGAATGATCCTTTTTCTTAAGAGATGAAGTTAAATATCATCTTCTCTCTGATATTTCCTTTGGTTTCCTCAGGCTGACGGAGGTGTTCTCTGCACTTCTATGATACCATCTAGATACCTCTGACCTTGTAGATTCAGTGCTGTGACACTATAAACTCTGAGAGCGGGGGAGGTTTGTCATTTCTGTGCCCCCCCATGCCTGGCACAATGTCTTCCAGGTGGTAGGTAAAATTTGTGGTGTAAAGAAACCATTTCTAAGGGGATTAATAGACAACGTGAGTGTGCAAAATGCAGGGAAAAAACTCGCTTGCTTGACTAATGAAACAAAACTAAAAAAACTAGAAATGAGTTCTGACTTGTCACCATTCCATCAAGTGAAAAAAGATTGATTGACCTCCCCAAAATTATCATCCCATCCCATTTGTCCTCCAATTTTAATTCTATCACCAAATTAATATTATTTTATTTTTTTATTTAGGAAGCTAAAATATCCCATTATAATGTTAAAAATGCATTCTTTTTATATTGAATAGAATATATATTTTTCATAGGATGATCTCTTCCAAAGAAAAATAAAATCATACACAGTTCAGTATGTTCAAAGTTTTATTTTCATTTTAAATGAATTACAGCATTTCCAAGCTATAACATAGTTGTTAAATTGGTGAGTGTGACAATATTTTTCCACATTGATGAATTTTGATTTAATAAAAATTGACATTCTGAAATACTAGTTCATTATGTGCCCAAGTCATCTATGGTTCATGAAACATATCTCTTATTGAATATAAATGGTTCATGATAGTTAATGAATGAATAAATGAATTTTTTTTCTCAGTGAAGATTTTTTTTTTCTGGAACTTAATACACATCTATAATTATATCATCCAAAAAAGCTTACAAACGGATATACCTAAGTTGGGTCATCAGTTTAATTTCTAGATGTGTTAAGAGCCACCCACCTGAAATGATGTGTTTCAGTAGGAGCAGATACAGCAGATACTTAAATACAATTTTCTTTTCTGTCAGTTGCACATATATAGTTGTGCATCTGTGAAGTGAAAACCTATTGGAAATTCTAATTGTTGGTTTGCCTTTAGCTTTTTGGTAATCACCAAATTAAGAGAGAGAGGGAGACACAGAATCCAAAACAGGCTCCAGGCTCTGAGCTGTTAGCACAGAGCCCGAAGTGGGGCTCAAACTGATGAACTGTGAGATCGTGACCTGAGCCAAAGGTCCTGGCTTCAGACCGGATCATGACTTGGCTTAACCGACTGAGCCACTCAGGTGCCCCTATAATTACCAAAGTTTTAACACATTTCTATTTCTTTCATTAAAACAAATAAACAAACAGTCCCACAGAAATCCTTGATTCCTTTATCCCCTTGCAGTTAGAACATTGTTTTCATCTTTGAAGATTTGCCTGCACCCAGTAGTTGGAAGTTACAATGCTGTCCTCTCCCATTGGCGTCTGTTACCATCATTCCATAGTAACAGTTTTTGATAATTTCCCGAGTTTTCTCTGTTTTTCCAAACGTTGATGGCCATTTTCGGTCCTACTCACACTTGGCTTCTCAGACCTTGAACAAGGTTGTTGGATCTCTTCCCTTCTAAGGCACACCTTCCTGAAGTTGTCCTAGCGCTCATTCCCGCTACAGGAATTTGCCCATTTGTTGCCTGAAATATATCCTTCTTAACCTTTAGATCTCTGTTCCAGTGTCTCTTCCTCCTGGAAACCCTCTCTGACCTCTCTGATTAGCTCAATCTTGTCATCTCTCATAAGGTCCTTACATTTTTCCTCCTGGCTTGTGTCCCAGATACAGTTTCTTATTAGTTTATAAGGCCCTTTAATTCACTTATTTGCCCCTCTGCTCTATGAGAGGGAAGACGTCATCTTAGTGTTGACATATCATTAATTCTCAGCTACTAGCCTTTCAAAAAAGGCTTTAATACATATATTTTTATATAATCAGTCGTTTATAGTATAAGCATTATTTCTATTGAATTTTTTTGTAATGCCAGTTGAGTAATACATAAAACCTGGAATGTGTGTGCAATAGGTGTCCTTAGCGTTGTTGTGACATGTATTTGTTCCCACTAAGTATTTGTTAAATAAATGCCTGGGTGAAGATATCAGTAAAAAAAAGTAACTTGAGTTGTTAAGTAAATACTTGTCCCTCTGAGGGAGGAAGAAGTAGTTCTAGTTATCTTTACTAGAGAATTTCATGAAAAACTTAGTAGATAAGGTAATAGGTTATATTTTTCATAAGCAAAGGTTTATTATTACTCATGGACCTGGACATATTTATTTATTGATTTTTTAAGTTGCTATGAGATTTTATTAACCGCAGTGGCTAAGACCTTAAGTTATGAGGTTAAAGAATCTATTCTAATTGTCAGTTACCAGGGTTTGGCAAACTGTGGTGCATGGGCCACATCCACCCTACTGCCTGTTTTGATAAACACTGTTTTCTTAGGAAACAGCCTTGCTTGATCATTGACATACGGCCTGTAACCGCTTTTGTACGAGAGTAGCAGAGTTTAGGAGCTGTGACAGAGCGTGAATGGCCTGCAAAGTCTAGAATATTTAGTCTGAAGTCCTTTCCAGAAAACCCTTGCCTCCCCGAGTTGGACAACCTGAATGTTAACCTGGTCGCTAATGGAAAGAGGGTCCCGTGGTGTTCCTCACACAGAGGCAAGCATCAGAACCACCTGGAAGGCTTGTCAGTGCCCGGGATGCCTGCCCTCTCTCCTCCGGAGTCTGATTTGCTGGGTCCTGAACTGGGCATATTTAAAGTCTGCCATTTGGGAAACCAGACTGACTGACCAGTTAAAATATGCGAACCAGTTCTGAGTAACTCAGACCTTATTTTTGAAGAAAATAAACAGTGCTTTTCAGAAATTTACATTGTTAATGGAGCACCAATTCTCCTCACAGACCTAACTCCAACAACAGATAGACAAAGACATACTTGGTACAGCAGTTTTGTCAAAGAGGAGAAATGAAACAAACAATACATTAGTATAGGTATCAACAACTTTAGCAGCCTGTTACGTGTGTGCAGGCACATGTGTGCATTGGTAAGTGATGGCTATACTCAGATATGCCTTTTGGCCTCTTTCCTCTGTTTTATATTTGTCCCCTTTTCAAAAAGCCTATCATCTGCAGAATCAAAACCCAACATTTCTTTTCAAGGCAAAGAAATCTGCCTGGGCCCCTTTTCTCCTTATCCCTGCTTGGATGCTAATGTACAGATGTGTAGCTTGTATATACATTTAATCAGTTACAATAATACCGTAACACCTAGGCTTCCGTAATGGCAGCAGTGTGGCTAAGCAAGAAAACTTGACCCAACAGACATCTATCTCCACATTATAGTCCTTTATGTTCCTTTTTATTTCTGAAACATCTGTTACATTGTCTCTTTCTGATTTTATTTATTTTGAGTCTTCTCTCTTCCTAATAGTCCAGCTAAAGGGTTATCGATTTTGTTTTTTCCAGCAACTCTTAGTTTTTATTTTTTCTATTGTTTTTTATTCTCTGTTTCATGTATTTCTACTCTGGTCTTTATTATTTCCTTGTTTCTGCTAACTTCAGTCTTAGCTGTTTTTCTTTATCTAGTTCCTTGAGATGTAAAGTTAGTTTATTTGAGATCTTTCTCCTCTCTCTCTTTTTAATATCAGGGTGTGTTACTATAAACTTGTCTCTTAGTATCACTTTTGTTGCATCCCATAAGTTTTGTTATGTTGTGTTTTCATTTTCATTTGTCTCAAGATAATTTTAAAATTCCCTTTTGATTTCTTTATTGACTCAGTGGCTGTTCAAGATTGTGTTGTTTCCACATATTTGTGAATTTCACTATTTTCTTACTACTATTGATTTCTACTTTCATTCCATTGTGGTCAGAAAAGACACTTGGGATGGTTTCTATTTTCTTAAATTTGTTAAGATTTGTTTTGTAACCTAACATGGGATCTATGCCGGATAATGTTTTAAATGCCCTTGAGAACAGTGTGTTTCTCTGCTGTTGGAAAGATGTTGGCCAAGGACTACAGAGCTTCAGTTATTCAAGAGGAATTGGTTCTATAGATCTAATATACAGCAACACGGCTATAGTTTATTTTTATTTTATTTATTTGTTTATTTACTTTTTTAATGTTTTATTTATTTTTGAGACAGAGAGAGAGAGACAGAGCATGAGCGGGCAGGGGCAGAGAGAGAGGGAGACACAGAATCGGAAACAGGCTCCAGGCTCTGAGCTGGCAGCACAGAGCCCGACATGGTGCTCGAACCCTTGAATGTGAGATCACGACCTGGGCCGAAGTCGGAGGCTTAACCGACTGAGCCACCCAGGTGCCTCGACTATAGTTCAAAATACTATATTATATGCTTCAAATTTGCTAAGAGGGTGGATTGCAAATGTTCTCACCACACACACACACACACACACACACACACACACACACAAATGTATACAAGTTACACATTTTAAATACATACAATTTTTATGTGTCAGTAAACCTCAGTAAATCTGAGGAAGACTATATAAAACTACTTGTATATAAAAATATACCAAAATATACTAAAATAGGTTTTACCTTAAATTAAAAAAAAAAAAAAAAGAAAGAAAGCAGCTTATTGTTCTTGGCTAAGTTATTACCTAGAATTGGTCTTAACTTCAGCGTGGCATTAAGTCATAAACTAGTTAGTATGTTTGATCTTGATAAAGCAGTTGTCATTTTTATGTAATAACTGTCTCTTTGGAAGTCCCCAGGTAAACCCTGCTCTCATTTTACATTTGTTTGCATTTCACAAATTATACACTTCAATAAACTCTTATGCATGCTCACTAGATTAATGAGGACCAATGGCTGTCTGTTAATAATTCAGCAATTAACTTTGAAGATATGTCCTACATTCCTCCTTCTCAGACAATAAATTAGAAGAAGTAGAGGATTTATTTAAGATTTTGAATTGTAGTGTAAGAGCATGGTCACTGGACTGGAAATATGAATATCTGTGTTATTTATTTTGCTCTGCTTTTATCTACCTATATGACTTTGGACAAATGAATTCAACCTCTTGGGGAATTTGTTTCTTCATCATTTAAACTAGAGGATTGACTCATGGTCTCCTCATTCTGCACTTCCATGAATCCTCTCCAAACCATTTTTTTTCTAGAATAAGTATATTATTTGGCAACATGTTTTAAATTTTAATTCTGGAATTCATTTCAATTTTTTTCTCCTAGAGAATGATACTGACTCTTCAAATGCATTACCGAAGATTTCATTCTAAATCAGTGAAAAAGTTTGGTGTTTAAGAAGAAGCATAGCAGTTAAGACTTCCATAGTATGATTCCTGAATCTTCTACATATTATTTGTTTGGCCTCAGAGAAGTTGCTTAACTGATCTCAGACTCAGTTTTCTAATCTATAAATACCAATATTAATATTATTTTTCAAAAATATATCATTACATTGGTTAATTCATGAAAAGCCCTTAGAAAGGTTGCCAGGTTCTAACAGTACAATAAAGGCTGGATATTATAAGCCACTGTCACTATCCAAAGATGTGAATTTATTCTTTGCCAGAATACAATTCTGCAATATAAACACCATCCGTTCATCCCCATATGATCCAGTCATTGTAATGCTTGGATTTTCAGATACTCCACATTTCTTTCTTCCAAGTCTATCCTCATGACTCTGCAGCGGTCATCGGAGCACTAAAGGAAGCTCCCTTTGGAGCCTATTAATTCTCTTCTCAGAGCCAGGCAGGGGCCTCAGCATGCAGGGATGCGTTGATTCTGCTAATGTTGATTTTGAGGAATGAGTAGCATGTATGGAAGATAACCCAGTGATCTGTCCCCTCAAGGATCTGGCCTTTCAGAGGAGAACCCGGGAGTGAAAGAACAGCCTTGAAGCCTTTCATCTGTGAATAAATCAGTACATTTTGTGGCTCACCATTATCCAAACATGTATAATCTTCCACTTTTTTTCTGATGGACTTTATCATTGCTGGTTTATAAGCTATATGTATCTTTGGAGAATTCAGAATATTCAGCTCAATAATCTTTTACTGAATGGTGTTTTCCTGAATTCATAGGAAGAAGAAAGAGTTTAGATACACTCTTTTCTTTCTTCATAGAATGATTAGTGTAAAAATGAGCTTCACACTTTCCTTTATTGGCATGAGAATCAGGTAATATATATGACATTAGTTTGAAAGCTTCAAAGAAATATATATAGTAAAATATGACTAAATACACATATTTTACACATAATTATTATTACTTTATATGCATGGATCAAAACTTGTAGCCATTTTCCCTTTTGAAAATCTCATGTTTGAGAATATTGAGGATACTACTTTAATTATTTTTAAATTGTTTTTGTATTTAACACTTGTTAGATCATCCACAGTGTATCTTCAATGCATATGTCACCTACTTCTGTACTGCACTGGACCTATAATGTCCATGAAGGCTTCCTATGATGTGTGTTCCACACGGGAACCTTCTGAATTCTTATTTCCTTCAAGGCTTCATTTTAAAAATGTAACTGTTGCTTCCATGTATAGAGTTACTTTATTTTTGCAAAAAAACACTGCATTCTACATGTTAACCTGTTTTCTATAATTTTATTATCAACTTTTTTTAAGGACAGAGATTTGCTGCCTCTAAGCACAGGGATACGTTACTTCTTTTTATGAATAGTAGCCATGATGTTGCTAACTAGTACACTCAAAGGCACACATCAGAGTCTTCCTACCCCCTTATTGAATGGAAAATGATTTTCTTCTTTCTTCTTTTTTAATCTAGTAAAACAGCAATATATTTTTATGTATGTATCAAATGAGAAAAATGATGACACAGTTATTACTCTGATTCGGACTATATAATTTGATCTTCTCAATTGAAAAAGATTTCAAAGCTGATGCCAGCATCTTTTAGATTTCTCACATGACTAGTTGTTCAAAGATATTTATTTCTGAGTTTGTTTTTCTCTGTGTGCCTGTGTTTTATTTTGGAATAAGCAAGTGCAGCTATTGTCATGACTCCATCAACAGTGTTTACTGGTGCTTGTTGTGGGCTCAGTGTCTTCTAGGGATTGAGAGGGAAACAGATTAAGTATCAGATATACACCTTGCTCTGAACACACTGACAACATAGTCAAAAAATTAAGATTAGTGTAAAGAACAGGAAGCAAACCAACCAAGAAATGTCTTACACTGTGTAGAAGATATAAAACTTTTCTGAGAAATTTCATTGAGCCATTTCCTATGGTAAATACTCTACATTTAATTTTTGTACCTCTTTGATGCAATTTTCTGATGATTCAACTCAATAAGAATCAAAGAAATTAAATTATGTTGCCTTAGGTTACATAGCTTGTAAATGGCAATTTGGATTCCCACCTGACTCAAAATCTGTCCACTGGTCTCTTAAGGGAAGTTTAGGATTAAAGTAGATAGGGAAAGCTTTGTGGATGACCAGTGCCAGTAATGATAATAGCTACTGTTGATTGCGCGTTGGCTGATAGGAACTCTACCAAGCACTTTATGTACATAGTCTTGACTATTTCTATCCACACACCCATAGGATAAATATTTTGGGTCCTTATTTACAGCTATAGGAACCGAGGATCAGAGACATTAAGCAATTTTACCATTGGCACGTGAGTGACAGAATTGGAATTTGAAATAAGGTTTTCTGGCTCCAAAAACAGTGCCGTCTGGCCATAATTTAGAGATGAACAATTGGGAAATGATTGAATAATGCCAGCTAGTGGCCAGAACCGGGGTACCAATGATCTTTAAGGCAAGGGCAGGATATTAGTGTGTCAGGTGGATATTGTAAGATTAAGCTCAATAAGAGATTGAAAACAACTCTGATATTTTCAGCTAAGACAGCCAATGTGATGGCGGTTACCAACTGGGCGGCTATAGTAGGAATCCCAGCTATTGTGGAGGGGGAAAGAGCATTTTTAGTTTTTGTAATGTTGATTTTAAACCTACTACTCAGACATTTGTAGGATATTGGGAAGCCAAGGTTAGAAACAGAAAAATGGTCAGAATTAGAGATATAGAAGAACTAATCATTGAAGTCCCTAAGGTGATTAAGATAAAGAGGTAAAGATTAAGAAAGGGAAGCTATATACACTGATAATGAAAAATTAGGCAGTGGGAGAACCAGAAAAATGGTATCCTGAGGTGGAAGGGGGAGTTTCCAGGAGATGGGGGACTGACCAACAGTACCAACTGCTTCAGGATGAGGTCTGATAAGACAATAGCTGAAGAGAGTTTTTGCAATTAGGGTTTTATTAGTCACCTTTATGACAGCACTTCCGTAGGAAGGTTTGTGCATGTTTGTTTTGTTTTTAAACATGGGCGTTGGGGGATGTGAGCATGTTTGGAGATTATCTTAGGTAAATCATTGGATGGTGTGGAGTAGCTGTGGTTTGTAGGATCTCAGGTTGAATTGCAGTGTATATACGGAATAGCCACACTTTATTTCCTAAGCAGAAATCTGTCAATGTAATAAAAGCAAGAAGCCATTTAATTTCTCTTCTTAGAGCAAAGTCTAACTACTCACTATGAGTAAAGAAAACCTTAATTTGTCCCTCTAGTACAGATGTCAGTGACTGTTCATCAGCATGGAGGAATTCACAGGCGAGAGCGGTCCTGTTAGAAGCCATGAGCTACCAGCTCTCCCAGTGGTAAATGCTCTCTGTGACTGCTGAGAGTGATAAATATGTCAGAGCCCCTAATTAGCTCAGCACTGGGTGTGCCGAATTACCAATCCCGGTGCTCTGCTTCATTTGCTTGGCATTAATACTTTCAGAAGTAAGCATCTTTTTAGTGGGACAGATGGACTCTTACGACCGGGGTGGACGCAATGGCCTATTCATTGGAGGGTAGCCTCATCACAAGGTCCCATACGGTTAACTTGCTCAGAGATCCAAAAGAAAGCAGGGGAAGAACCAAACCAGAGGGATAGATTTTATTTTTAAATTTCAGCTTTATTGAGGTATAGTGGAAAAAATTATAGGATATCTAAGTGTATATTATGTCATCTTCAATTTCTTTCATCCGTTTTATGGTTTCCAGGGTACAGGTCTTTCACCTATTTGGTTAAGTTCATTCCTAGGTATTCTATTCTTTTTGGTGCAGTTGTAAATGGAATTGTTTTCTTAATTTCTCTTTCTGCTACTTTGTTATTATATATAGAAATGCCACCTACTTCTAGTTATTACTTATGTATCCTACAACTTTATTGAATTCATTTCTAGTAGTTTTCTGGTGGAGTCCGTATAAGTATGAATAGTATCCTGTCATCTGTAAATAGTAACCGTATAACTTCTCCTTACCAATATGGATCCCCAGCTTTTCCTCAAAGCCAGGCAGAAAAACCTTTGAAGAGATTCTTGTGTTGGGGCAGCTCTCATAGGCCTAGAAACCTTTTGGTTATGGACCCCTTTTCAAGATATGATCATATTGACTAATCTCCCTAGGAAAATGAACATATACACATTTTTAAAAAGTCAGAACATTCAAAAACTTCCCTGAAGTCTTGTCAGAAACCCTTCATCTAACAGATTAAGATATAATCCTTTCACACAGTGATACAACAAAACCCTCAGACTGAAACTTAGCTTTCAGAAGTGTCTGGGCAACACAGGAGCTGTTGGCCCGGGGCTATTCTTTCCATTTTTGGAAAAAGAATAAGTGTATTCAGGGTATGAGGTCCTATAAATCATAATATATATGTATTGTCTGGAATCTAGTTTATAAAGCAAGACATGAAGAATGAGGCAATTCCCCCCAATCATTTTTCTCAGTATATGACCCTGTATAATCAGATTTCAGTTATCAGTATACTTTTTATCAATACTTGGATTGGCCCATTTATTTATAACAGGTGGGGAAAAAACTGGCAAAGGCTAATACTGAGTGCTATCCACCGGGGTAGCCAGGCAGGTGAGTACTGGGTAATCTCCTACCCTCAGGTAATGCCTCGTATATAAGGACCGTGCATTGTTTCTCAACCCTGGCTATAGATTAGAATTACTTAGGGGACACATGAAACGTAACAATGCTAGACCCGAATTAAGGCCAATTAGATCAGAACCTCTCTGGGAGTGGGGAACAGACACTGTTACATTCAAAAGCATCCCAAGCAATTCTAATGTACATTTAGTGTTGACAATCAGTGGATTAGAGTAAAATTAAATGGTGAGATAGATAAGACAAAGGAAAGCAAGGTGGCAGCATATTTCCACAGGTGAGGCCCATGGAATTATGGGAAACCTCTAGCAAATAATCAAGTCAATTGACGTAAATTCTTAGTTCTCAGATTGTATTTATCAGTAAGTTTTTACCCCTTAAAAAGTAATCTACTAGGAGTGCCTGGGTGGCTCAGTCGGTTAAGTGTCCGGCTTCGGCTCAGGTCATGATCTCATGGTTCGTGGGTTCGAGCCCTGCATCGGGCTCTGTGCTGACAGGAGCTCAGGGCCTGGAGCCTGCTTCCGGTTCTGTGTCTCCCCCTCTCTCTGCCCCTCCCCTGCTCGTGCTGTCTCTCTGTCTCTCAAAAATAAAGAAAAAACATTTTAAAAAAAGAATCTACTAGAGTAACACAAAATCCTGGATCTGAAAGTTTTGAGGCATAGTGCAGTCATCTCATATGACTTTAAAGCAGGAGTAATATTTTCAAAATAATGTGAGTTATTAAGAGGACTTCGGGGAAGAAAAAGCCAATTTTTAAAAGGTTGTACACTCATTTGGCTCACATTTCAAAACTCACAAAAGGGTAAAGGGTGCAAATCTCACTGTCCCCTGTTTCCAGCTGTTCAATTTCTCTGACTTGGAAGCAATCTTATGTGTATAATAGTTTGTTATTGTATAAGCAATGCTCCCTCCATTATTTTCATACAGATGGCACTGTACAAATGATATGCACACTATTCTGGATTCTACCTTTCTTTCACTAAATATTATATCCTGAGGAACTGCTTATTTTTAACAAGTCTCAAGTTTAGATGTCGCGTGCCCAAATTCTCGAATTCAGCACATGCTATTGCCAATTTCATCATGCTTCCAAAATAAACAAGCTAACACTGCTGCACCTGTCTGCTGAAATTAAATGCAGACTCTTCTATAAGGGATGTCACTGTCTTCCCCTTAGAACTACAGTACAAACATGCCTTCGGTGAGATTCTCAGAAGCGGTGTTCGAAAAGGGACCAGGTGTATTTCTAATCCAGCACAAAGAGGGCAAAACCTTAGTTGACTCGAACATTTGTATATCAAAGTCTGAAAAACTGCAAGTAGCCTTGGATAAACTGAAATCATAGGATTAATAAAACAAATACTATTTTGCTCAAAGATCTAGCTCTGGTGTTTAAGCTCATCTTTGTTTTAAGTTGCTGTCTTTCCCTACTTTCTTGTGCAGAAACTTAACCTCAGTAGGGATTATGTGAAAAGTTGAGATATTACATGGTTTTCTATCTCAGGGTTTATCATTTACAGTTCCTTAAACTAACACAGTGAATCACAGGTGGAGAAATTTGTACATGCAACTTAAGGTATTAAGGTATCTGTCTTGGATTCTATGCTTTGTACTGTCAGTAACCACATTATACACATTAGCAGTTAATGTTTTATAAATCTCTGATATTAAAAATTCATGATTAGCTGAAAGCTTAGAAGCCCTGCTTTCACCGTCATAGGGACTGCGTTCTGCTTTCATGTTCTGGGCAGCAATGAACATTTTACCCTTTAGTTTGAGGGAAGGGAATAAAAGCAAATGGTAAATTACATCCATGGATTTGAGTTTTGAAGAGTTTTTAAGTTATTGTTACCTTTTAGCTACGTTCTTGTTTTTGGTGTATTTGTTGTTTGTTAGAAATCCCCATACTCTTAGAATCTTCCTACTTTTCAATCGTTTGGGTTCTTGCTTCTCACTGAATATGCAAGTTATGGAATCAGAGTCGTTTTTTCTAGGTAACTCACAGTGGTGAGTTATTGGTTATTTTTTAAAGTACTATAAAGGGACTATATTGCCTGTGTGTGCATGCAGGTGTGTGTATACACACAAACAAGCGTATGTGCAGGAGGGCAGGGTAGAAGAGTGTTCAATAAAACCACTAAGCTATTGAGTCACTTAATTCTAAAATAGTAAAATATATCATAGCATTGGATGACCTATGGGAATAGAAAATAAAATGCAAAACTCGTAAGCTTTCTGAACTTAACTAACTTACAAAGAAATATAGTGAGATTTTATCCATCATTTCCTTTAGTGTTTTAATAGTAATGCTATGTTATCATGATTTTTTATGCTCAATAAATAGAATATTGATAGAAATTTATTTGGTGCAGGTCAGAATTGCAAAAGCAATTATTGTATTATTTATAAAAATATGGTACAGTTTTAAACTAATATTTCTAATGTTTAAGCTGTCATTAGCATTAGACATAATTAATTGAAGAACTGAAGGCGTTGTAAAACACATCAAAGTCATTATGGTATAACGTTTTGTTATGACACTAATATCACCCTTTTGTGAGCATATTGTCTTTGTCCCTTGACAGTGGAATTGTAGTTGAATTCAGCTCCAATTGGCTATAAAATATCTTTCTTCAGCAGGGGTCAAACTACTTTAAAATATTATCTCAGTGCTTTTAGCTTATCAAGGAAATATTGGAAAAGTGATTTATTCTTATTTAGTGGGCAAGAAAATGGCAGCATCGACAGGGAGAGTCAATTGTATATGGTCAGTTAATAAATCATTTTTATGTGGGTGAGATCAAGCTTCCAAAGTCACAATCTAGTACACCAGGGACTGATCTGTGCCTAAGACAGATCGAAAAAGAAAGAGTCAAATGTTTACCTCACTCGCTTCAAAAGGATAAAGTGGCTGATTCATTTTGGACTGATCCACTCAAGGCTTCAAAATTTGTGAGTCAAGTTATGTACATGACTTGCCAGATTGTATCTTTTTATACTTTATACACAATCCACTATACATTATATACTTATATACTATATACACGATACACTTTATACACTATATTAACGTAGTGACCTATATGAAGTGGTAATGAAATAAGTTGAAATTACATGTTTGGGGATAGTTGTGATAATAAAAATGAATTTCTAGTTGCAATAACTACTGTCTTTGATATTAAAAGAGCAAGAGAAAATGCAACGGAATTATTAAAAAAGGATTATATTTTTAAAAAAGAAAATATAATTACATTAAAGAATATTAAGGGTTACCGCTAAAAAGAAGAAAGTACAAACTAAATAATTCCCTACCAAATATCCGGTCAGAAGCAGATAGTGAATCTAAATTACTAGACGGCTGTGAGTGGCCTCTTACTACCACCCACTCATTTATTATTCTGTGTTCAGGGGGATCTCTAAGTTTGCTACTAGCAACTTCTTTCCTCTTTTTACCTTATCACTGTTTCCCAAATGTGTTCTCCAGGATATAAGATCTATGAGATGTTCATACAGGGAATGTGGACAAAAAAGTTTAGGAAATATTACATATAGGAGCTCTCTTTTGAGAATTCTTGATTTTATTTAACACTTTTAAGTCTTCAAGAAATGGTCCAAAGTAAGAAACCTGTTTTCTCTTTTTATCCCAACCCCTTCCAAATTGATTTGATTGTGAAATATACATTACAGACATATAATATTATGCTTTTTCATATAACAAATATTAACATTCCAGTACCTTGCCTTAGAATCAAAGGAAAAAGTAACAGTGATGAGAATGGATGGAAGAATGAAGGGATATGGCTGGGCCAACATAGATTTTATGTAACACTTAGAATTTTTGCAGCATCCCTGGTTTATTTATGCTATGCTCATTTCCCACTTTGCAGAAACAGCAATTTAAAAATGCTTTGTGTCCTTTTGATGACATATTCTATAAAAATTGTTAGAATTTTATTCACAGATTTCCCACTGAACATGTTAAATGTCATTTTGAAGCTATGGAAAACATACATTGGAGACACCTCACTGAAATTTTTTTAAGTCATAGAAGTTGCTTTTCTTGGAGTGAGACATTTAATGGAAAAGGTTATTACTCAGAAATTACTGTGATTCCATATTTTTCTCTCTTCTCAAATATTTTCAGAATTGTTATTGTCACTTTTGGAAGTGATTATGAAAAAAGGATCAAAGTTAAAAATTCATAGCAGTCCTATTTCTCATTTAGTCCTACCACAAAAAACCATGTCTTTAATTTCTTGGAAAACAGAGGGCTGTTTTATGTTATTCACTCGAATGTGATATATACTTCCTCTCCTTTATCTTCCAAAACTTAAGAAAGGGGAAAAAATGCAATGTGAAAAGCTGTTAGGATGATGTAATGGAGCAAATGGTCTCTCTGAAGCCTGGGCGGTTTTATTATTATTATTATTATTATTATTATTATTATTATTGATAGAACAAGGGGATATTTTAAAACTCAGATCTGTCGAGAACCCCATGTTATTCATATTGCTGGGTTAAATGTATAAGCACTGAGCTGTCAATGAAGTAGGAGCCATTTTACCCGGTAACATTTTAAATGAATCTCCTCGCAGGGAAAGCCTGTGGGAACACCAGATGCCGGCGCTTATTTCCGTGTGCTCGCGGAGCATGGAGTCGCTGCCTTGTTTACAGCGCCGACTGCAATTAGAGCCATCCGTCAACAGGACCCGGGGGCAGCCTTGGGGAAACAGTACTCTCTGACAAGGTGAACTTGGGATGCACGGGGCAAATTACATTAAAACCTGCCATCAGAATGAATAACTGAGCGTGATACATTTTTTTGGCACAGCATTACCTCTGTGGAAAGAGCCAAAAGATTCTGGATGTTATTCAGAATGACTGTTCTAAACATAGCTTTGAATTAGAATTTTAACTGTAGCCGGGAAGAGTTTTAAGACCGTATTGTGTTCATTTCAGCTCAGACCTTACCAAAATATTTCTCTCTTTTAAACTATTGTGCTTCTATTTCCCTTAAAGTAAAATGCTGACTATGACGTAACATGCGTTTGTACATATATAATAACATTTAACTGTCTTTGAAAACAGAATAATAGTGTAAAGAGCGGGAAAATATTATTCAATTTCATATGTACAGATGAAACACGAAAATTATAGTCCAAATTACTGTCGTTGAAATAGTGAAGGAAATTGTTTTTCTATTCTTTTATAAAAATATAGTTTAAATGATTTTGTTGGTTTATTGGCATCCCTTTTAGTTTAATGATATGTGTATTCAAGGATAATAATAGCAATTTGTATCTGCAAGGCAGTTTCCAACATCAATTCTTATTGAACCTCTTTGAAATTGGTCACTGCTATCATAAGCTAAAAGAAGGATTTTGTAATTTCTTCAAGTCAGAAAAATGAGTTTGAGTTATTGTTTTGAAATTTTTAAGTTAAGTGCCAAATGTCACTAGCGGGATGCCGTTAGAACCCAAAGAAGGAGCTAAAACAGGTATCATACACTACTGTGGGCGTGAGCAAGAAGCTTTCAGTTTGGGCAGTCAGTGGTTTTGTTTTTCATTCTTGTCCTTCTATTTTTTTTATTTTATGAAAAATTAGGTCTGGGTTTACATAAAATTGTACCTGTAATTGAAAGAATATACTCATTAAAATGAAAGTGTTCATAAGATGAACCTTCCATTGGAATATTTCTACTCACCTTCTATTTGTTCCTTCATTTGCTACATTTCAATTTTGTTCCCTCCATTGAAGCCAAAAGGATAGAAAAGTGGGTTTGGGCTGTGAATCGTCTCTATGTCTTAGACAGCGTCAGGGAGTTTTGAAGAAGCAGCGATTGTGGTTTCTTGTACCACCTCTTTACTAACAAATGCATTCTGATTGTAGGGTGTGAAGTTGTGTGACCCGGCAGCTAAGGTCTCTCATTTTCTGAATCATCTTCTTTTCCCATTTGTACATGGGTTTTGAAGATTATCCATTACTATGAAGGCAGGAACCTTTTCTAACTTTCCTGATAAAACATCAAATAGCACCGAATGCCTTTTTTTCAAACTAACACTAACATGCTGTATGAGCCCTTAGTGTAAGAGAAATCGCACCAAGTCCCCCCTGATGCCCTTCTATCTTTAGGCACCTAACGTATTCAGGATGGTGTGCATGTATGTTTTTAATAGATATTTAATGATGCAGACTGTGAAAACACCCTCAGTTATTCAAATTACTACTATTAATAAATGCAAACATTTACTGATTACCAACTATGCACCAGGCATAAGCAGTTTAAGTTTCTCTCATTCAGTCGCCACAATAAGTAAGAATTGTAATTACCCTCATTTTACAAATGAGTAATATTAAGACCAGAAAGTTAAGGAAACCCTTTAGTAAAAAAAACCAAAAAACAAAAAAAAAAACAAAAAAAAAAAAACTAAGACAATCTGACAAGGGCCCACATTCTTTCTTTTTTTTAATGTCTACTTTTGAAAGAGAGGGAGAGACAGAGACAGAGACAGAGAGAGAGAAGGGGAAGGGCAGAGAGAGAGGGAGACATAGAATCTGAAGCAGGCTCCAGGCTCTGAGTTGTCAGCACAGAACACAACATGGGACTTGAACTCTTGAACTGCAAGATCATGACCTGAGCCAAAGTTGGATGCCTCATGGACTGAGCCACCATCCATGGAAATTTGCCAGATATTTTCACTCCCAAAGCAGATTTCAAAAGGCATTCTGAAACAGGGTACTAAGCAGAACTATGTATTCATTTTATCACATAGACAATTAGAAGTTAGAAAAACAGATTAGAAGTCATAGAAGTCATCTAGTATAATTATCCCATTTCACAATTGAGAAAATTTTGGCACAAAGAGGTGAATAATATTCTCAGAATTACAAAGCTGCCCAGCAGAGCTGTGACGAGGCAGTACAGTGCTGTATAGTTAAGATTTTCATTCTGGAGTTACAGTCACTGAGGTTAAGTCTACCATTTACTGGTTGTGTGACCTCAAGAAAGTTATATAGCCTCTCTGTTCTTTTTGTTGTTGATTTTTTTTTCTTTTTGCCCTCCTTCCCTCCTCCCCTCCTCTCCCTTGCCTCCCTTCTCTGTCCCTTCCTCCTCCTTCCAGAATATAAATATATAAGTGTACATATATATGTATATGTAATAGTATAAGAATATAATAAAATAAAAGGTATATAATCCACCAAAAGCACTTGGAATAGTTCTTAATGTAGACTGTCATAGCTATTATTATTTTCTGCTTTCTAATTTACTACTCTTTCATCACACCATGTTGATTTATTTTCTCATCATCTTCTAGTTCAATCTTAATAAAGTTAGAAAAATTCAGTTCTAATACTTCCCGTCAAGGTACTGCATGTTCTGATGGCAGTCTTTTTTTTTTTCCCAATTGCATTGTAATGAGAGAGAATACCAAAAAGAAAAAGCAGTGCATCAGAGATGAGCACAAAAGTAAACATATCCGTGGATTGGAAATGGAATAGATGTGCAAAGTAGTAAGCATGGCTGTAGCCAGAGGCTTGCTAAGTGTACGAGGAAGCATTGACAACATAGTAGAGACTTTGTATTCTGCAACTTTGATTGTGGAGTCAGAGCCAGATTGGTGCTTGAACTTGCAGGGCGGTGTGACTCTTTATTCATGAAAGGTGATTGACAATAATGGTTAGAGGTTGTCCTCAGGGATGAAGACTTACAGCGAGCTTTGGTATGGCGGTCTGAATGAAAAAGAGAAGAGCCCAGCAACTGGAGAATGAATTAAACTGCCCACCTGCTGGGGCGCCTGGGTGGCTCAGTCGGTGAAGCCTCCGGCTTCGGCTCAGGTCAGATCTCACGTTCGTGGGTTCGAGCCCCGTGTCAGGCTCTGTGCTGACAGCTAGCTCAGAGCCTGGAGCCTGCTTCTGGTTCTGTGTCTCCTTCTCTCTCTGCCCCTCCCCCTCTCATGCTCTGTCTCTCTCTGTATCAAAAATAAATAAAACATTAAAAATAAAATAAAAATTTAAAAAAAACTGCCCACCTGGTGTCCTAGAATTGGATCCATGGTATCCTATGTATCACCATGTATTAATAATTCTAAAATATCATTGTGACTTTGGATCACTGGGGGATAGCTACATTGCCCACAAACCTATTGGACAGAAAAGGTGAACATAAGAGAGGGAGCAAGACATAAAAATAACAATAAAGAACCTCTTTTTTTCTTCTACTTAATATATGAGTATAAAAGCAGGGATCAACAAACAAGACTAATAAAATTGCATAAAGGATCACATTGCTATGGAAACCTGCTTTATAGAGGAGGTAGTTTAACAAATGAGTGGAAAAAGGATAGACCCTTAGATAAATTGGTGCTGAAACAACTGGCTGTATATATAGGAAAAAAAATGAGTTCCCTACCATATACTATACACAAAAATACATTTCAGCTGGATTCAAGGCTCTAAAATTGTAAAACAAAGATTTAATACTTTCAGAAGAAAACGGAAAAATATTTTAATGTATTTTTAGTAGGGAATGATCTTTTAAAGTGTAAACCACAAATCATTAAGGAAAATATTGGTGAAATTTACTACATTGAAATGAATAATCAACCACTGAAAGAATAAACAAAGTTAAATGAATGATTCACCCAGAGAAGATACTTGCAACATATATAACCATTAAGCAATTAGTGTACAGAAGATATAAAGAACTCCTGCAAATCAATAAGAAAGCCCACACACCAATAGACAAATGGGCAAAGGATATGGACAGTCAGCTCATGGAGAAGACAAACGTAGTCCAAAACATTAAAAGATCTTTAATCTCACTCAGAAACAGAGAAATGACATTTAATTCCTATCACAGAGACCAAAGTGAAAATACCCAACAATGATACTTGTTTACAAGTATATAAAGCAGCAGAATTGTTTCTACACTACTATGGAAAGTGTAAAGTGGAAATATCTAGGAATAGATCTCAAGATGCCTCATGATCAAGCTTTATGAATATGGAGGGATGAGAATGAAAAACTCTCACAAATGTGAATGACAAACTATATACTTGAAGGTTCCTAACAGGTTTGTTTCAAAACAAAACAAATATATGCAAGTGCATGGATAGTAAAACCATAATAGAAAATAGATAATGTACTGTGATGTGTTAATTCAGTGGGATATTCAGAAGGGGAAATCAACCAGAACTTCAAGTATTAGCATGGATAAATCTCAAAAGCATAATGCTGAGTTCAAAAAGCAAATGTAAGGGACACCTGGGTGGCTCAGTTGGTTAAGCATCCGACTTCGGCTCAGGTCATGATCTCACGGTTCGTGGGTTCGAGCCCCATGTCGGGCTCTGTGCTGACAGCTAGTTCAGAGCCTGGAGCCTGTCTTCAGACTGTCTCCCTCTCTCTCTGACCCTTCCCTGCTTTCACTGTCTCGCTCTCTCTCTTAAAAATAAATAAAACATTTAAAAATAAAATTAAAAGCAAGTGAAAACTGATTATTTTTCTTTTCATATAGCAAGAGAAATTTTAAAAATTATGAAAAACTGTGTTATCTTGTTTATGGATACATAATAGGCAAAAAATTTTTGCAAGAAATGAAAACTTCTAAGTGATGCTGCTTACTGAGACTGGCTGGCTAGTGGAGTGGTGAAGAGAAATGAGAGTTAAGTAGAGTTTGGGGAGAATTTGATAAAATCAATAATATTTATTTTCTAAGTGAAATAAATATGGCAGAATGATAAAACTTGGAATTATCATGTAACTGGGCGGTATGTACGTAATAAGTCTACTGTATTATCATCTACTCTTGTTTCTCAAGGAGGTGAAAAATCTCATAATGAAAAATTCTTCCCATTTTCTTTATGTGCTACTTTGACATGAAATCTATGAGCCACTTTGATGGCTCATAGATCAAGGATGTCGTACTATAGGTGTGTAGTTATGAGTAGGAGAGGTGGGTGAGGGTGTGTATGTGTACACGCACCGCAGCTCTCTTCATTTGGTCTAACACAAATCTTTCCTACTTCAGTGACAACCACTATTAAAATGTAAACAAATACAAAAACCTGCATACAGAAAAGAAATTTCTTCAGAAGGTTATCAATCCTTACTTTTCAAAAGCTTTCAGAGATATTCTGCATCTGACTCACTGCTCCAAATTTGTGGTCTTCCGAATCTCAGAATGACAATGACCATGTGTTGACTGTCTTGGGGTTTATGGTGGATTGTGGATGAGTGATCCAAATATCCAGCTTTCATTATTGAATCTTTTTAAAAATTTAGTTGCCAGTTATCACCATGGTAGTCAAATCAGAAAAGTAAATTATTTAAACCCATTATGTAAAGAAGTAAAATTTATTATCTGTTTATTTTCTTATTTATTTATAACTTGAGAGAGAGTGTGTGTGAGTGGAGAAGGAAGGCAGAGAGAGAGAGAGAGAGAGAGAGAGAGACAGAATCTTAAGCATTCTCCATGCACAGTGCAAAGCCCAACGTGGGGCTCCATCCAATGACCCTGGGATTAAGTCATGAGCTAAAATCAAGAGTTGGACACCCAACTGACTGAGCCACCCAGGTGCCCCAAGAAGTAAAATTTTAATAATTTGTACAACATAGAAAAATATTACATCTCTTGTTTACTATATTTTAAGGGTTATTGCTTTTTCATATTTTATCTACCATTTGAAGATTCTCTTTTGTGAAATGTTTATCCAAATCTTTGGCACATTTCAATTTTCTTTTTCTTGTTGATATGTGGGATATACTTTTTAATCCAGGTTTTTTACTGACTATATGTATTACAAATAATCTTTACATTGTGATTTGAATTTTTCTATCTCAGTGGTGACTTTTGACATTTTACCTATTCAAAGTCAGAAGTTATTCTTCTATGTTATTTATTTATTTATTTATTTATTTATTTATTTATTTATTTATTATTGTGAGAGAGAGAGAGAGAGAGAGAGAGAGAGAGAGCGAGCACGAGCGCAAATGGGAGAGAAGTAGAGAGAGAGAGAGAAAATCTCAAGCAGGCTCCAAAGCCAGTGGGGGGATAGAGGAGGAAGAGTTCCATCTCATGAATGTGAGATCTTGACCCGAGCTGAAATCAAGTGTTGGATGCTTAAATGATAGCCACACAGGTACCCCTCTTCTATATCATTTTCTAGAAGCTTCATTTTTTTACCTTTCACATAATCTACTTGGTTTGATTTTTGCGTATGGTATGAAGTAAGGAGTCAAGTTTCATTTATTTAAACAGCCATACTTTCCCAGGGCTCTGCACACCACTTTTGGCATAGAAGTGTCCATAAATCCTTTGTTTCTTGCTTCAAATTGTTTCACTGATTGACTTATTTGCGTATATTTGTGCTACTCTCACATTGTCTTTGTCATTATAGGTTAATAATAGGTCTTGATATCTAGTAGTAGTAGTAATAGCAGTGTATCAATTTGTTCTTTGCTCTTTAATTTGGACCATTGTATTTCCATACAGATTTTAGTATCAGCCTATCAGTTTACACACACACACACACACACACAGATAGAACTCCCTAGAATTTTGAGATTATTTTGAATTTATAAATTTATATGTTAAAAACTAGCATGTTAATACTGAGACTTCCATTTAATAATCATAGTATATCTCTTAATTCATTAAGATTTTATCTCATTAATTTTTTTGTTTATTGCATGAAAGACATATCTTTTCTTAGATTTATTTTAAGAAATTTTACTTTTAAATTTTTATTGAAGTATAATTAACATACAGTATTATATTAGCTTCAGGTGTACAATAAATGATTCAACAATTCTATACATTTCTCAGTGCTCATCATGATAAGTGTAATCTTGATCCTCTTTATCTATTTCACCCATCTTCCCATAAATTATGGATTCAATTTCATTTCATTCAAATTGCTTCTTAAATTCATGGCTTGATAGCTTTCATTATTTTTAAAAACTCTTTTATCCATTATGTCTTCAAATATTGCTTCTGACTACTTTTCCTTCTTAGGCATTGATACTTCGATGACATATGTTAGAACATTTTGCCATTTTACCCATATCTCATAGACTGTTTTTTTCTCCTTTATTCTTTTCCGTTGCAGCTTGGTTATTTTCTCTTAACTTATATTTTGGGTTTCAATCTTCTTTTCAGTTGTAACTTTCTTTAGATCTAAACTTTTCTAAGTTTGTACTTTTGTATTTTTAGTTCACAGACATTTATTTGATTCTTTATTATAATTTCCAGTTCTTTGATGATTTATACAAATATTTCATGGGGGTTATTGTGAAGTTCCAGTTCTTTGATAACTTATACAAATATTTTATGAGAGTTATTGTGAAGTCTATGTCTAATAGTAAGACCATCTGTGATTCTTCTCTGTGATTTTTTCCTGACAACTCTATTTTCTTTTGCATGTTGGTCACATGGCCTTCTATCTTAAGAGACCATTTTATGTTAAAAAATTATAGTACTTTGACACTCTGGAGTTGTAAGTTCCTACAAACAATTCTTATTTTGACAGGCTTTAACATAAGGGAAGATCACTTTGATCCACTTAGGGATTTAGCTGATTTGCAGCTGGACTTTCCGCTTATCTCTATTGTTAGGATGTAAATCTTCAGGCATTCCAACTGAAAGCTAGAGTGTTTTCCAGCCCTCTACCCCTTCTTTTCTATTGTGGGTCTTGAGTTTCACGTTTTTTTTGGGTTGGGCATTGCTGTTCGTTTTCTACGCCTCGCAGAAACAGTTTTTGTTCAGTTTCTCTGGTTTTCAACCACGAGTTGCTTGGGCAGACAACCCCCGTGGGGAAAAATGGCCAGTCAATGTAAGCCATTTCTGTACGTTTTTTCCTTGGGATCTTAATGCTTCTGGTGCTGATTGTTTTGTCATTCTCTGATACCTCAAAGAGATGTTTTTATTTTACATCCTGCTTAGCTTTTTTGGTTGTGCTTGAGAGAGAGAGACTGGTGGATATAATGCTAGTAGGTCCTTGACAGAGTGACAAATGCATGTGTAATACTAACACTAGTGTCTTGAACATTTGAAACTGAATCTAGTGGGGAGCAAGTGGAGGAAAATAGAATGAAGAAAAAATGGAGATAACCTCAGGGACACTGGTGGCAAAAGTTAATGATGTTCTTTGGACTAGAAGTTGATGAGGCATTACTGAATAATCTATTTTTATATAACTTCTTTTGGCCCAAGTGAAGAGTAATTTTCACTGGTTTGGTAGTTTATGGAGCTTGAAAGAAATATTCACTTTAGTTTTCTTCTGTTCCTAATATATACCTGAAAATTCTTCATTAGAATTTATCTTTAGCTTTTTATCCATTTCTACGCAGCTTCCTTTTTATTTTTGGGCTAAAATTAACTTGACAATATTATCGTTTTTCTGTTTCTCTTGGCCTAATTCTCAGCTTCATATGAGTCTTGAATTATACTCCATGAAGTATACAGGCTTCATTTCCATTAATTCCCCCCACATCGTTTCTTTTCTACTCTAGATATTGTGTATTATAATAAGGTTTTGGTAGTATATGCTTGGAAATAAATTCATCTTTCCCTGTGTTGCGATCATCAGAATATTACCCATATATTTATTAGTCTATTAAAATCTATAGCAGCAGTATCCAATAAAACTGAACTCTGCAATATGGTAGATACTAGTTGTGTGACTATTCAACTCTTGACAAGGGTATATCCATACCATGACATTAATATTTTATTTTTTTAAATTTAACTAATTTAAAATTTAAATAGCCACATGTAGCTTGAACCTACCATATTATACAGTGTAGTTATGGTGTAGATATAAGCCCTATGTAATTAACTTAGGTAAATTTGGATTCCAGGGAATCCAAATTATTGTAAGAATGGCTAATGTTAATCTTTATATAATGTATTTTTAAGGAAAAATTGTTTAATTTTTTTTCATTTTGGGGTATTTATCTTTTCATATTATCAATAAAATAATGGCAAGGTCATTGATGAGAAATGCAACTGTTACTATTCTTTCTTATTACAAAACACAAAATGTCCTTAAAAAAAAAAGACTATTTATGCCCTTAGGCATGAGTTTATCTTTAAATTATCTTATAATTCATCTTTATAATTTATAAATTTATGCTTTTTTTCGTTTCAGTAATCCTCTTGGTTATAAGAATATCGCATTAAATTTAATGGTTTTATTTACTATGAGGAATTGGGGGTTAATAGTATATATTTTAAATAAGTTTTTTAAGTTTATTTATTTTTTAAGAGAGAGAGAGACAATGAGAGATGGAGGGGCAGAGAGAGAAGGAATCCCAAGCAAGCTCCATGCTATCAGAAAAGAGCCCAACATGGGGCTTGATGTGGGGCTCTATCCCACAACCCTGAGATCATGACCTGAGCCAAAATCAAAAGTCAGATTCTTAACTGACTGAGCCACCCAGGTGTTAATATTATTAACACCAAGGAGTTAATAATATTTGATTAAGTATTTATTATAAGACTTAATATTTTCGTTAGTAATATTCTGTTCCTAAACCATTGTATACAGTATGTTAATGTTCAATAATGTTTATACAGGGGCGCCTGGGTGGCTCAGTCAGTTAAGCATCTGACTTATGCTTAGGTCATGATCTTATGGTTTGTGAGTTTGAGCCCCACATCAGACTCTGTGCTGAAAATTCAGAGCCTGGAGCCTGCTTAGGATTCTGTGTCCGTCTCTCTCTGCCCCTCGCCTGCTCATACTCTGTCTCTCTCCTTCTCTCTCCAAAATAAGTAAACATTAAAAAGTTTAAAAAAAATAATAAAGTTACACAATTGGGAGTCTATAATTGACAAACGTAATAACTTTGGGGGCACTTTGAGGAATTTTTAATAAAAAAGTGGGTAGTTTTTGTTGTATTAAGGGAAAGGAATTATCTATACTACTTTGGCATTTTTGTAAATCACCAATCATCTCACAATTCTTCCTCTGTTTTAGTAAATAATAAATGATTTTAATGGAAATGGAAGAGACTGTCTGACATGCAAAAAGGCCAGATATCACTTTTACTACCCATTATGGAATATCATCTTTCCATATTGCTTATTAGTGCCAGCAGGAAGATTGCTACCATAATGATAAAAATGTGATTAATGTCTAAGAAAAATAAATGATAGAATTATATCAAAAGCACAATTATAAATACTAAGTTTTAAAATATATAATGTGGAAATTTGTCATCAGTTAAAAACTCAATACTAGTTAATAGTTTATTTTTATAATCAATTAATTAGATTAATTGTAATTAACTTGACTGGGGGGAAAAAGCCAAAAACTTAACTAAAACTTGCAAAAATTGTGTTAATATCAAGATGTTGGTTATTTTGTATTATGTGTTCATTTTTTCATTGGTTATATTCTTAATTAACAATATTTTACACTTAATTAAAATATAATTTTAATTTTAACATGTCATTTATAAATTTTAATACAAATTATCCATGTGCATAATACTCATAATCACAGAGGTTTTATAAAATATTTGGAGTCTAGGGCACCTGGGTGGCTCAGTCGGTTGAGCGTCAGAAACTGCTCAGGTCATGATCTCACAGTTCGTGGGTTTGAGCCTCGTGTAGGGCTCTGTGCTAATGGCCCAGAGCCTGGAGTCTGCTTCAGATTCTGTGTCTCTCTCTTTCTCTGTCCCTCCCTGGCTCATGCTCTGTCTTTGTCTCTCAAAAATAAATAAACATTAAAATTTTTATTTTTAGATATTAAAAATCTGTTTAAAGAAAATGTAATTAAAATAACTTCACATTTCTCAGTTATAGGATTATCAACAATATGGCCTTTTATATTTAAATATTTGTCTTGTGTTTATGTGGCATCTAAAATCACAAACGTGTTGACTTTATTTTAAACTTTAAAACTTTACACTAATTTTTTATATTTTAACCTAGTTCTAATAATTTAATGTTTAAGTATTTGTTTTATTGTGCTATATCCATTTTGCCAAATGAATTCATATTTTTTTTCCATAATATTTTATTGTCAAATTATTTTCCATACAACACCCAGTGCTCTTTCCCTTAAGTGCCCTCCACCATCACCACCACCTCTTTTCCCCCCTCCCCCTTCCCCTTCAACCCTCAGTTCATTCTCAGCATTCAA
>NC_043709.1:36055053-36170940 GCF_006229205.1 Suricata suricatta | reverse complement strand
GGTACATGTGCTCCTATGCATCAGCATTTCTGTCTCTCTTGGGTAAATCCCCAGCAATGCTATTGCTGGGTCATAAGGGAGTTCTATCGATAGTTTTTTGAGGAACCTCCACACTGTTTTCCAGAGCGGCTGCATGAAGTCATATTTTATATTCAGTTTTTAATCTTAATCAAGTTATAAATGAATATATATTTAATTATCTAAATTTTATCTCAGATTGCAAACATATATATATAGTCAAAAATCATTTCTTGTTTTCTAGTCTCTGTCTTTTATTATTCTCCCTTTTTGCTTTCTTATTTTCATCCTTTTTCTCTGTTTCCCTTGAGTGCTCTTAAAAATTTAAATTATTACCCAGCAGCCTTTCATACTTTGAGAGGTGACTCACCAAAATGATTGATCCACATTATTTAAATGGTTTCTTAACAAAGACTAATAATGGGTTCTTTCCTGATCTGAAAATTGAAATTATGTTTCTCTGTCTTTACATTATTTTTTCCTGATACTTTTCTCCGTCACAGTTACTCCTACTTTGCTTCCTATTTCTCATACCTACTCTAGATTCACTGGACAGCAATTTTAGCATGATTTACCATCCGTTATTTCTGTACTACACCCAGTTTGTGTTATCTCTACTTGGCCTCCTAGACCTACTAATTGAATCAGTAAAAGAAAGCCAAGTGGCTGCTCTTTAGTTCTTTTGCTTTTATGTTATTAAACATTTCCTTAAATAGCTAGAAACTTTCTTTCTTCAAAATCACTTTTCCATTGTCTATTTTCATACTCTAACAAAACAACATGCTTCCTCTTTTACTTAGAAGAATGAGTCAAGCTGACACAAGTTTTACCTATCTACTCATCTCTCTACTTCATCTTCCTGAGCTTCTAGAAATGTTTAAGTACCTAAAAGTCCCAGATACTTTTTAATTGGTATTGACGTCATGAAGATGAATGCTCTTAAGGAGCTCATGGTCCACTGTGGGAAATAGACAAGAAACAAATAACTATAGAATGATATACATGCTTATACCCAAGAGGGGAAATGTATATTGTTGGAGCATTGGGGTGGGAATAGCTGTATCTCCATGAATCTTCATGAGATGGTAAGGGAATTGTAAGAAATCTCCTGTGGCTAATATTATATTGTTTAGGATGGGTAAGCAGGCTTTTATTTATTTGATTGAATTTTACTTTGATAACAACGCATTAACTCTTCATACATACATTCGTTTTTTGATAGGCATACCACTGAAACATTGAGAATAAAAGAAAAACAATTTTTTAATGAACCACCACCAATAGTGTCAACCCAATTCCATTTATCTATTTCATCTTTTCTATTCTGTGGCATGGTGCTCCCTTTAATAACCTTATATTCCTTTTGATAAGAGTCTGTCTGACCAGGAAGGCCACAATGGTATTTACTCTTAAATAACCTATTTTTTCCTGTGTATGTAGGATAAATATGTACTTGAAATCAGAGCAATCTTTATCAAAGGAACTCACCCAAATGAACAAAAAGATCATATTTATGAGCTTATTTGTTGCCTTATGTGATACTCAAGAGAGTATTTTTGTGTATAGACTTAAATAGAATACAGCAATCAAACATGGAGCTAAAAATAGCAGACATAATGTCAAGGAGGAAAAACGTTTTCATCTCTGATCATTAGATGAGTGTGACAGATATAGTACAAAGATCAACTCAATTGCTCTTCTCAAAACTGAGAAGCTATAGTTGTAAATTCTTTGGAAGCACTTTCTTCAATCTTGAGATGTTCATTTGGTTACATTTGGGTCAAAACAAATAATCCTTCTCACCAGTCTATGATATAGAGATGATACGGCTATTTTCCTTGATGAGATCAATGTGGTTGGATTCTCAAATGTTTAAAAGAATGAGAATGAAATTATTTAGAATTATTTCCAAGGAATAATTTGAATTCACGCTCCTTCTTATATTCAGGTTCAAAACATTGTTTGTGGCTGGAGAACGGTGTGATGTGGAGACCCTGGAATGGTCCAAAAAGGTCTTCAGAGTACCTGTCCTAGACCACTGGTGGCAAACTGGTGAGCATTTTTCAAACAGGCACAGAAATATTGCAGAAGTGTTCGAAAACACTGCAAGGATTGGAGGAGACCCTGAACTATTACCATCAGGCATAAATTCAGGAGTTAGGTGGTTCTGGCTTCAGTAGTATAAGCAATTCTTTGGTTATCCTTTTGTTCAAAAGTCTCTGTAAATGATATCAATGACATCGTTTTCTTGGTCCCTAGGTATAAAGTATTGAAGATCTTGCTTGCTTCTCCTCTCTTTGTTTTGCTTATATCCAGTAAGTCACAAATCTCAGATTTTCCTTTGAAGTGGCTGTTGGATTGATACCACCTCAGCGCGCCCAGTGCCTTTGAGCTGTGGCAGCTGCATTATCATCTGCCCCAATCTAAATTACCCTCATTACTCATCTCTGTTCTCTCCGCTTTGCTGTATACCCTGCAGAGTTCCCAGAGTGCTTTTCTCAAAGCCGTGTTTCTCTCACAAGATTTTCTGTGGTTCTCTGGCTCCCTTCTTATGTTCTATAAAATCAAATGTATCTTTCTCCAATACATTTATCATTATATATGTAATTTCTTTATTTCCTTATTTTGTTTACTCTCAATTTTCCTCCCACCAAGTGATCCTTGGGAAACAAATTGTCATATTAAGTGAGTGTAACATAAAATTTGGTACAATTTAAAATAACACCTTTCTGCTGTTTCCTTTTTTAAAGTTTATTTATTTATTTGAGAGAGAGAGAGAGACAAAGAGAGAGCATGTGCGGGGGTAGAAAGAGAAGGGGAGAGAGAATAAGCAAGCTATGTGCTGTCAGCACAGAGCCCACCACAGGGTTTGAACTCATAAACCGTGTGAGATCATAATCTGAGCTGAAATCACAAGTTGACGCTTATCTGACTCAGCTGCAGGCACCCCTCTGATGCTTCTTTGGAGGGATATTTGTGTATATATGTGAAAGTAGGAGATTAAGTGGAACCTGTTTTCCCCATTACTGAATATAGAGATTTTGTTGGGTTTTCCATTTGACTCACTAAAAGTAACAGTGAGCTATGAGAACCTTGTGGCCTTTTTATGCATATATTTTAAAGCGATTTTTAAAAAATTTTTTAATGTTTTATTTATTTTTGATATAGAGAGAGACAGAGCATGAGAGGGGAAGGGGCAGAGAGAGAGAAGGAGACACAGAACTGAAAGCAGTCTCCAGGCTCTGAGCTAGCTGTCAGCACAGAGCCCGACGCGGGACTCAAGCCCACAAACGTGAGATCTGACCTGAGCCGAAGTCGGAGGCTTAACCGACTGAGCCACCCAGGCGCCCCTAAAGCAATTTTTTAAAAGTCTGTTTATTTATTTTTGAGAGAGAGAGGGTGAGCAAGGGAGGGGCAGAGAGAAAAGGAGACTGAGAATCCCAAGCAGGCTCTGCACTGTCAGTAGAGCCCAACTTGGGTCCTTTTTTTAAAAAAAATTTTTAATGTCTTTATTTTATTTTGAGAGAGAGAGAAACAGAGTGTGAGCAGAGGGTCAGAGAGAGAGGGAGACACAGAATCCGAAGCAGGCTCCAGGCTTTGAGCTGTCAGCACAGAGCCCAACGTGGGGCTCAAACCCACAGACTGTGAGATCATGACCTGACCAAAGTTTGGATACTTAACCGACAGAGCCACCCAGGCACCCCCCAACTTGAGCCTTGACCCATGAACTATGAGATCATGACCTGAGCTGAAGAGTCAGACACTTAACTGACTGAGTCATCCAGGCGCCCCTGTATGTACATATTTTAGCTCAATTCTATGCAGTTTAACAAATTAGATCAACCCTTTTAGATTAATGTTTTCAGAATTTTCATCTTCTAAGTAACTGGGGCAGAGTATCAAATTTGAATGAAAAAAGTCTAAAAATAAATTTTCTTTGCAAAGATTAAGCCTGATTTTAAAAACAATAGAATCTAGAAAATCAAGTGTGTGACTAAAACTGAAGTTCAGTGTTTGATATTTTAGAGCTCTTTGATTCTGATAAATGACACTTTTTATAATATCTTCTGGGATATTTCTCTTTGGAAAAACATGTTTTCCATATCTTTTGTAATATAAAATATAAAATGAATGATCAGAGTTGAATACAGTTTCCTTAAATAAAATGCAAATCAGAAAGAGTTTCTAGTCTCTCTAGTTTTATTTGCTAAGGGAGAAATTTCTTATCTAAATTCAGATTCATAACTATTTAGGAAATAAAAACGATAAGACGAATTCAGAGAAAGAGCAGTGCCATATGTAAAAATACATAAAAACAAGTGAAGAATTATTGCCTCTACAAGGAAGAGTATTTATAGGATTGATGCCTCCCCTTATTCACCAGGAAAATTCTAGCAGTTATTCTCCTAGGCAGAAAGAGTAAACTATCTTGTCAACTTTAAGATGATTTTCCTTTCCTGGTCAAAATTAGGAGTTGTTTCTAACACAAAAGAATATCATTTTTTCCCTTATTATAGGTGACTATGCCAAAGCCTATTGAAGGAAACCAGCCTATTAATAAAATTATGATTCTTTTTTCCTTGTTAATATCTTTGTACATAATAGCTTGTACACGTGTATGTAGTTAGTGCATCTAGGCTTGCTAAAAAGCTTACTGACACCTGAAAAACAAACATAGGAGGTCCCTGGTGGGTACTGAGTTTCATGTGAATTTGCAATTTTTCTTTAATGTATTGTTCAGAGAAAATTAATAGCAACATTGTGTCGGTGTGACATCACTTTAATCAGGTTTCAATGGCCACTCAATACTGTGGGGAACATAGTGGGTTTCTACTAATAATGACTGATTCTATCCCCTCCCATCTGATTTTATAGAATTTGATATTGTGTCCAATTAAAGTACAGAAATACAAACATGTGGAGAAGTAGGTAGGCAGCCAGTCAGGTAGGGAGTTTTGTACTTTATAAAAGAGATTCATCCTACGTGATACAGATGTCAGCTACTAAAAAAATCTCATTAGAATTTTAAGTCATTTGCATAGGAGGGGTCAGTTCATTATCTTCAGTGTTGCATGCTGCGGCAAGTAACTGCAAAGTGATATTCAAGTTTAATGTTTGCAGCTTTTTCTTGAGAGAGAGAGAGAGTGTGAGTCAGGCAGAGGGGCAGAAGGAGAGAGAGAATCCTAAGCAGGTTCCATGCTTAGTGTCTAGCCTGACATGGGGCTCAATTCCATGACTGTGAGCTCATGACCTGGGCTGAAATCAAGAGTTGAAACACTGAACCAACTGAGCCACTCAGACACCCCCCATTAACCTTTCTTAAAGTGATATCAACTTAATGTTAAATCAATGGCGGGGGCGGAGGTGGGGGAGGGAGGCAAGTACTTTGAGGGCTATTATTAACTCTTAGGAAAAAGAAAAGAAAATTCAATGTGTTTGGCGTAGTCACAAATTTCCTACTATTTACATATGAAATAGAGGGGGCATGTCCACAAGAGGTATGCCAGTGAAAACCTGATAACATATAAAAGCATGTTAAGCTTTAGCCAAAGAAATCCTTTTCATTTCAAATTTCAGGTTTTCTATAAGATCTTTTTTCTTGTTATTGACTTAGAAATTGATTTTTTTATATAATCATACACTTTTATGAGCCTTCCATACAATGTATAATTTATGAATTTGCTCACTGATTACATTAATATATGTGTACAAATGGCTGCTTAGAAACTGTGATGTATGATTTAGAATTAATTAGGAATATGTTAAGTAACTAAAATGTATGAATAAAAGTTGATTAATTCCTGGACTTGAGTTATAAGAAAGCATTCTGCAGTCAATCCATTTCATTAATTTCCATGTTGTTTTTGTTAGGTTAGTGAAATTTATATTAGCAACAACAGATTTCTAGTGACTTACATTGTCTTTTGCCCCCTTGATATCAACACTCTTTAATGCTTGATTTAAATAATATCTAAGATTCTAAATGGAGAACTAATCTGTGGAAAATTTGAGAACCAATCAATTCCTTGCAGGAGCATTTAAATAAAGACTTCTCACTATTCAACATGACTGAAATATTAAGCCTTTGTTTTGGACTGTGCTAATGTAAACACTTAATGCTTTCATAAAGAAAATTTGTCTTGCTAAATTTAGATAGGAGGGTTGTATCTATTTGATTCATAAATCTGAATAAAAGACAAATTGTCATTCATTCAGATTTTTTATCTTTACAGTAACTTATCTATAAAATGATTGAAAATATCTGCATAATTGACTAAATCTTTCATTTTCTTTTGTACATAGAGAAAGAGAAACAGAGGTGCTACAATCATAATTTAAAAGGAGGAAATTAATGGCTCCTGGGTGGCTCAGTCAGTTAAGCGTCCAACTCTTGATTTCGGCCCAGGTCATGATCTCATGGTTGTGAGATTGAGCCCCACGTCTAGCTCTGTGCTGGCAGCCTGCTTGGGATTCTCTCCTTCTCCCTCTCTCTCTCTGCCCCTCGTGCTTTCTCTGTCAATAAATAAATAGAAATAAATAAACATCTTAAAATTTTAACTAAGAAAAAGAAGAGATTAAGTAAATAGACAATCGTCCCATTAAGGTATGTTAATTCATGGGCAAATATAAATAAGTAAATAAATAAACAACCAGAACTTCTTTATCTTCAAGTGTACAATCACCAGATAAAACACTCTACTGTTATTAAGCAGTTTTAGCTTTTCCAGAAATCAGATACAAAGCACAATTTTAGAAAGCACTATTTGTGCAGTGCATGGTGTCTTTTGCAGGAAGTTATTGTTGTTGTTACTGTTTCTCTGACTAAAGATAACTATAAGTATCTTTTTTAAAATGTTTATTTATTTGAGAGAGAGAGAGAGAGAGAGAGACAGAGACAGAACATGAGTAGGGGAGGGACAGAGAGAGGGGGAGACACAGAATCTGAAGCAGGTTCCAGGCTCTGAGCGGTCATCAGAGAGCCCAATGAGAGGCTCAAACTCATGGACTATGAGATCATGACCTGAGCAAAACTTGGATGCACAATTGACTGACTCACCAGGTGTCCCTGACTGAAGATAACTATTAAAAAAATCATTTTCCTTATGAGTGAATGACCAAATAAAAAAAATTCCTTAAATTTCAGAGACTAACTACTAAAACCCAAAACACAGTAGACCTTATTCTTTTATGAGGTTTTTTCCCCTTTCCTTTCCTTTTTTTTTTCTTTCCTTTTTTTTCCTTTCCTCCCTTTCCTTTCCTTTCCTTTCCTTTCCTTTCCTTTCCTTTCCTTTCCATTTACTGTAAGACATGATACTGGTTTAGAAATGATTGTAACAGAACAGCTTGGCATTCCACTTTTTAATATTAGAAACACTAATAATAGTGTTTCTATTAAGTGTTTCTAAATAGTCTATATTTAATAGAGAAACACTATTTTTTCACATGCTATCAATCAGTTAAAGACAATGACTGTGTGGTTAGAATATTCAAGTTCCACAAAAGCTTTAATAAGGAAAAACTTGGTAAAGGGTTGAGATGAAAGGAATCCATGGTTCTTTCCATCTGCTGTCAGAATATTGTCTGTGTGGTTCTCATCAGAAGATACAGAGCTTACATTGAAAGTATTTCAAGTACCCAAGTAGTGATGAAGTAGTTGAAATGAGGTGATAGCTACCAACTTGAGCAGCATTGGGTGATTTTGTTGTTTACTTGTTTTGTTTCCTTCACTTTAATGAGGGAATACGATTCTTCATAGTATTTGAGAAACACTAAGGAGGGATTTGAGAAACAGTACTCACCTAATAGATTGAGACATTGGTGACAATTAACTTATTGATCTTACTTTATCTGCTTTGAGCCATCTTTGCTGAGTTCTTATGTCTCAGAGTAATCACAGTATTTCTCTCTCTGTTTGATTGAACTGCTGCTGTTTTAATTGCAGTTGCCAGTTTTGAAGTCACTATGTTCGATATAGAGACAAAATCTTTCTTCTTTGAGAAGGAATCTGATAATTTTGGATTTTATTGAAGTGGATTCAAAGCCTCAAGCAAACTTCAATCATGCCAGTTCTTAAATCAAAACCATTGATCTTAAAAGCACACACCCACTAAAACTACATTGTTAAGATGTGTCAAGGCCACTTGACACAATAATCCTTATTTTTGCACAGTGTAGAAGGATACACTTCCTAAGAACAGACAACTTCGACCACAGTTTTAACCACAAAAATTAGTTAGGCTGACCCAGTTCAGTCCCTGTCCTTGGGTTTACCCCGACAAGATCCGTTAGCCCAGGATTTTTTAAAGACAGCAATACGTTTTCTTTACAAAAATCAAAAGTACAAAATGGAATAAGTAACTACAGTTTAGTAACAATTATCCTAAGCAGAGATTTCTGTGCAAAATGGTACAGATTCAAATTTGGAACCATCTCATTCCTTCTAGGTAGACCAATTGTGAACTAGCCAACATTTGAGGAGTTGATGGGGGGAGGGTATCAAAGTCGAAGCCACTTGCTGTTTTGGGTCATCCTCTTCCTTCATTGCCCCTGCTTTCTCAGACATTCTGTTTTTGTAGGTAAGTTGGTACATTTTTTGCTGCCAGATTCCAATCTGTCAGTCTATAGTCCTAAATTTAGTCTGCAGTAGAGACTTAGCTTCATCTTTGGAATTCAACATTGGAAGGTTTAGGACTCTTGTTATTTCTGCCTTTTTAAAATACTGTATTTACTTTTTGAAAGAAAGAGTGTGAGCAGGGGAGGAGTAGAGAGAGGGGGACAGAGGATCTGAAGCTGGGTCCGTGCTGACAGCACAGAGCCCGATGCAGGCCTGGAACTCACGAACTGTGAGATCATGATCTGAACCAAAGTCGGATGCTCAACCAACTGGGCCCCCCAAGCTCCCCTATTTCTGCCTTTAAAAAAATACACAACTATGTGCAAAATTTATGACTTTCTTCTAACTTAACTAACTTGTGTCTCATGCAAAATCCTGTATATTTTATTCCAAAATGCTTCTCTAAGACTAAGGCATAAGAGGCTTTGCATGGCTGACATGACAGTGAGGAAAGCATCTACTTGGTGACAGTTCTTAAATCAAAAGATTCTATCTTTATTTAAAACTTAATTCTTATAGTTTGGGTGCCAAGAGCTATTAGCATAAGTTAGTGTGACTGCGGATCTCAGAGTGAGATACCTATGTACAACCAAATGCCACCTTCCTAGGTTTACTTTCATATTTTATTATTTCTTGCTTTGGGGTTTTCCTTAATGTCTGACTCAATCAAACTCAGGTGATACAACTTCATTAAAGTACAGGCTTGTATTTTCAAAGACAATCGGTTGTACTAAACTCTTGAAATACACACTGTAGAACTCAAAGGGCTGAGTTGAACTGCACTGGATTGGCAGTACCTTTGTCCCATGCATGGGGCTGTCCAGGATATACTGCATGCTACTTTCAAATAGTAGAATTCAGAGTCTTTAGTGATGTGAATGGATTACTACTGTCTGCTGCATTTTTTTCAATGTAATAGTCAAGAATAAATTCATCTCTTTTTTTTTCATTCATGGAGAAGACATTTTACCTAGTTTATTTAGCATGATAAGTTGTGATTGGGTAAAAAACAGTTTTACGGATTCAGTGGCTTCTCAGCAATGTGTAGCTAGCGATGCTGACAGTACCCATCTGGTGAGAGAGAGACAAGTCCTGATGCCATCTTTGTTGCCTGGCAACAGGATTTTGTTCTCATTTAGAGCAATCTTCATTAGTTTAAGGTAGGTAATTTTTACTGATAATTTGAGAAGCAGGGGCTTAGAGGTAAGCTACATGAATGTGATCTGTGGAAGGAATAATCTCTCGTCAAACATAAGGCAGGCTTCACAGGCTTTTCTTTTTGAAAGTGAGTAACTGTTTACAAATTGTTAATCTATCTGAAAAATGAACCTTCCAAATCAGATACCCCAGCCTTTGAATCAGACATTGTCATCTGTGTAGTATGATAATGTAGAAAGAACATCAAGTATTATTTTTCAAATATGATTACATGAAGTAGTTTGGATATGTATAATTGCTTTTTAGAATATTTATTTGTACTCATTATTGTATTAGTGGTAATGTTTTCACAAGAGACTAAACACTGGGAAATAGACTAATGATATAAAGTTGGTTTGGCCTTTGAAATGTCATCCATTCTAATCCTCCTACCTTGGGCAAGATTCACATTTAATCCACTCTTGAAAGGTGAAAATATGTTATGGTTTTGTTGATCTCTACAAGAAAAAAGAGTTTCTAAATTCTTCCTTGACAAACCTTTCTGTCTGGAAATTTGATTTTCCCCCTGTTGCTTATAAACCCCTTGATGGTGGGCCCACTGACCGCCCCAAAAAGGTTTCCAATTCCTCTTGTGTTGTCAGTTCTAATTTCAAAAACCAAAGGTGACTGTTCTCCTTGGAAAAGCAGTGTGGGTAGTGAAAAGTGATGCTGAATGCTAGCAGGACTGCCTTTCAGTCCTGCTCAACACTTACACTACAGCCATCAGCATGGCCTTGATCTTCTGCTTGCACTTTGTCCCATGGGCCTGTCGAAAGCTTGAAGTAAAGTGAAATATGTACAAACAGTGCAGCATAGTTTCTGACCTACAGAAACACTCAGTCAATACTTTCCTTTCCTTCTCCTTTCTTTGAACCACCTTGCATGACTATAAGGACCATCTTTTGCCTCCTGGCCTATAGATAATCCAGACTCAAGAAAACTTGGAACCTAAGAGTTCAATTTATACATGAGAAAAAGTAATCATAGAGAGATTAATTTCCCGGAGTCAACCAGTTAGTTAAGATTAAAGTGGGAACTCTCATTGCTCCGTTTTGTCCCCAGCCCTCCCTTCCTATGTCTCATTGTAGGCCTTCATTAATTCAGCATTTCTTATCTAACTTAACTGCAGGTTATTTATGAGTTTCTCCACAGTTAGAGGCAATAAGGGGCTGGTAAGGGAGAAGGATACGACCACAGCTCAGATTAATGGTCTGCTTCCAGGACAAAAAGTTAGGCTGCTTTGAATTAAGTATTTTAAACTGGAATTGTACCATCTCGTGAACACAAAGATTAAATTGATTTTCCTTCACCAGTGTACATCTCACTGTTCTGCTTTCTCTCTGCTACCACCATTCAAGTTATTTATAGCACACTGTATAGATTCAGAAGTGGAGAGAATGGTTTCTTTACAAATTGCTTTTATGCCCATGATGATGCTGTGATTAATATGACTCAGCGGTACCAGGCTGCTGAACTGATTGATTTCCAGGACTTCAGCTCTCTGCACGGGCCACCAACTTCTAAATCCATATTGCTTAAATGTAGTGTTTCTAGAACCACAGTGTGTACAGAATAGGAGATTTTCAGATGCAGCAGGAGCTCTTATTGACAGAGATGGGCTTTGTGAACCTGCCACTGTGTTCTTCCTTTTAACCCTCACGCACATCTACTCTTCTTTCTGCATTGCCTTTCATTTATGAGCCAAAACCCTGGGGTTGTCCTGGACCTCTCCCTCTGGCTCTTTCTACATACGCAAACAATCACCAAGGCTCCCGGACTCTGAATATAACTCAGATCTGATCCCATCCTCCACACCTACTCACTCCTCATCAGACCACCCACATCTAATGACTTTTGTCTTGGATTGAGATCCCCAGTTCAGTGCTCCAGTCTGCAACTGAAGAGAATTTTGTAAGATGTGATTGTGAGCAAATCACTTCTGCTAAAAGCCCCTTTGTCTCCCATTGTTCCTAGAATGATATCCAAATTTCTTACCCTGGGACAACGGCACTTTTGGATCTGCTTCTGCTCATCTCTCTGATTTTGCCTCTTGTTCGCTCCCTTGTCCACCCAACACCTCTGAGCTTTGCTCTGTTGAGTAACTTGCAGTCAGTCCCTTGATGGTCTAACTTCTCAACCTTTGAACATGCTGCTATTTCTGTTTGGCATGTCTTTCCACCCTTCACACTGCCTTCCCATTAAAAGAAATGCCTTTCAGTGAGAATTCCATAAATATGTATTAAAGGACTGACCTTTTAATATCATTCTTGGGATAAGAAAATGTTGGAACAGAATTATAATGATAACATACAGCTTTTTCTCTTCTGAGTCCCCTATTTCTCCCACCTCCTGGTTCATTTTGGGATTGCATTATTCTATGATTTGCTATTTATTTTTTTAAGAGCCCTGACCTTAATAATGGGAACTGGAGCCTAAACCCATGTAAGAAGTATGTATTTACTAGTCAGCAAACAACTCCTGAGCATAAAATGTCAGGGACTAGCTATGTTTGGATCTGCTGATTCAAATGATTCTCGACCACTCAGGAAGAATCTGATTTCAACTACAGACAAAGAGGGTGTTTTCATATAATTATGTGAACATTTTTTTTGAGAATTGCACTAATTCTCTTTTGGAAGAATATACAATACTTTTAGTGGTGAGTGTTCCAAGTATCTACTACTGTGTTAAAACCAAACAAATTGGGGCTCCTTGGTGGCTCAGTTGGTTGAGCGTCTGATTCAGCTCAGGTCATGATCTCACAGTTTGTGAGTTCGAGCCCCGCCTCAGGCTCTGTGCTGAAAGCTCGGAGCCTGGAGCCTGCTTCAGTTTGGTGTCTCTTTCTCTCCCTGGCCCACCCGACTTGTGCTCTGTCTCTCTCTGTTTCTCAAAAGTTAAATGTAAAAAATAATTAAAAATAAACAAACAAAACCAAACTACTCCAAAACCTAGCAGCTTAAAACAATAACCATGTATCATGGTTTTATGGGTGAGGGTTATGGGCAGTGATCAACCAAGGGTTTTAAACTTCATGTACTCCTTTTTTTTTTAAAGTATGGTTTATTTACTTATTTTGTGAGAGAGAGGGCACCCCACATGAGTGGAGGAAGGGAAGAGAATCTTAAGCAGGCTCTGCACTGCAAGCATAGAGGCCAATGCAGGGCTTGAACCTACAGACAATGAGACCATAACTTGACCTGAGCTGAAACCAAGGATGGCCGCTTAACCAACTGAGCAACCCACACACCCTACACTTCGTGTACTCCTGATTGAGACAACTCAAACAGTATTCAGTGGTGAATGGGCTGGTCTGGTGGGTTCAAGATGGCTTCACTCTCATGCCTGGGAATGACTACAAGGCTGGAGTCAGTCAAGACTGTTGACAGGCATGTCTGCAAGTGGCATTTTTCGTGTGGAGGATTCAGAGTAATGGCCATTTTACATGGCAGCTCAGAGAGAGGTTCCAGAGATAGTGATCTAAAATTCTTAAGGCCTATGCCTAGAAGCAAAGAGTCACTTCTACTCTTTTCTATTAGAGCCATCAAAAAAGTAGCCGAGATTCAAATAGAGAGGACGTAGGTCCCACCTTTCAATAAGATGAAGATCAAATGAACTGCAGCCAATCTAATCTCCATAGCAAGTAAATTTCAAAATTGTCAATATAGCCTTCTGAATTGATCAGCATAATTTCCCCTTGGCTCACCATTCAGAAATAACCTCTGTCAATATTTTAATGTGTATCTTGCCAAGATACATATTTTTGCTCAATGCATATTATTTACATAAAAGAAGCATATTATGCATTCTATTTTACAGATTTTCTAAACAATACTCTGTAAAAATTATTTCTTATCAGACATTTTTCCATGATGTTTGAGTAGCTTTGCATTAATTCTTAATATGGACTAATCTCAATTTTTGGACAGTCTTTTGAACATCAATATAAATAATACTGTGGTAAATATTCTTGATGCTTAATACTTGTGTGCTTCTACAAATATTTCATTGTATATATTCCTTAACATGGAACAGCTGGGTTAAAGAGTATGTGGATTTTTAAGGGCTTTTATAGTTGCCAAATTGCCTTTCAGAAATGTCGTGCTGATCTATACACACACTAACACTTATATAACAAAAGTGATTATTTTGGGTTGATGTGGGTAGATGTCTTCCTTTCACCACCTGACTGGGCCCTGGCCTTTCTGCTAATCTAGTGAATTCTCATGTGACTTGGTTCCTGATGTTCAGGAAAACACACAAATCTCTGTGTCTGAACCAACAATTCTAATGCAGCCTCTGTCTGTCCATGCATTTTCTCACACACAGCTCTCTCTAAGCCCCAAATAAAATAAACTTGGCCGTAGAACTGAATGTTGTGCAAATATTTACACAAATTTTATTTACATTGTTATGATTCATTACTTTTTGTTCAAAAGCCCTCATTAGCATGCAGCATCACTCAGAACTAAAGCTTGAGTTCTTAGGAGGACTTCAAACTAGTTTTAAATGATCTATCTCCTCACTACCTATCTGAGCTTATTCCCTGTTAATACATTCTTCATTTATTCTGCTTCAATAACACTAGCTGACTAACCATTCCCCAAACATGCTTGGAATAAGCTTACCTCAGGACCTTTGCACTTGTGTTTCCTTCCTCCTGGATTCTTTGTCCATAGATGTCATGTGTGGCACAGTTCCTCACTCGCTTCAAGCCTTTACTTAAATGTTACCTTCCCAGGGAGGTCTTTGCTGGCCACCCAATCTAAGATCCAGTTCTTCCGCATCATATCACATCCTTTGTCTGTGTTTTAAAAATATTTCTTAGTGCTTATCACTCCTTAACATATCATATGTTTTGTTTATGTTTTTACCGTTTGTCTTTTCAGCTAGAAAATGAGCTCCATGACAGAAGGAGTTGTGGTCCCTTTTGTTTATTGTTCCATCCTCAGTTCTGATGATACCACCTGGCACATAATAGCTGCTGAATAAAGATTTGCTAATAAGTGCTTCCATTTGTGACTATGAGAGGCTGGGCTCTCTGTCACAGGATTTTTCTTCCTCCGAGACACAGTCTAGGTGATACCTCTTCAGCTCCATATCCTACTTCAGGACCTCACAAGTGGTATACTTTTCTGTTTCATTCTTATACTTCTCTGTAAGAATTAGGCAAACCAAGAGAAATGGTTTCAATTTTCTAAGTTAGTTCTTAGTATTTTTCATTTGTAAAAAGAATATTCACTTTTCTATCTTCCAGTGTAGTTGGATTAAATGCAATAACATAAGCAAAAAAAATTTAGCGTAACAGCATAATTTATATTTGAAAACAATATATTTTCTCATTCCTTTCCTTTAGAGTCAGAAGTTTTAGGGGAAAATCCTCTAAGTAACAGCTCACCAATGCAGTAAGGTGGAGAGGCAGTTGAGATACTAAAAAAGAAGGGAAATGTCTGCTTTAAGCTGTTAATGCAGTATGAATATAAATGTACCAACATAATATTTTCTTCACAACCTTCGGTTCCCCACCATCTTCTTCCTGGGTGTCTTCTTCTAAGATTAGGTACCTTTGGAAAGATTTCTTCAAATGAAACATCCAATTCTTTTCTTCAAAGAGAATGTTCTGGTTTGTTTAAATGCAGCCATTTCTCGGTCTCAGTGTGACATCCAGATTTCCTGTCTTCCTGGATAACTGCTAGCCAGTTAATTATAGCCTGGGCAGTGTGAAGCAGATGTTTTAAGAACATCTTCGCAGTGGGGCTTCGGGAGTCCTTAGAAGTTTGGTTCGAGGGGGCAGTGTGCCTGAGGGTTTTCCCCAACCAGAAGCCTTTTTTGCACCTGGACAAGCCTGAGAGCCAGGATGACGACAGAGTCTGTGTGCATGAACGCGTGAGCACACGAGTGTGTGCTTGCCATGAAGGTGGATCAGTACATTCTCTGGGTCTCAGGACATTCAGAGGTGTACAGAGAAACAATCGAAGTTTCTATAGCAGCCATTGTGGTCTTTCTCATCCCACTTTTGTCCTAACTATCGCTCCCTGTGTGGAAAGTCCTGGAATCTGTCATTTCATCTCAATGTATCTTTTCCATGTCACTACAATCAGTTCTTTTCCCAAACCCCCAAATGAATATAAAAATAAAATCAATGAGGTACTCGAGTTACTAATGTTCAAAGTATAAACCTACAGTATCTCCCTTAAGTACCCGAAAGGATAATCCTTTTTGTTGCCCTTAAAATTGAGTCAAAGTAATCATATAGGAGGATTTGCTGCTCATTTATCTTACAATCATCGATTATAACAAAACAATGGAAAGTGAAAAGACTATAAATATGTAATCACTACACAAAGATGCTTAAGATACTCTGGTTTCTCTTCAGATCCAATAAATCTTTCATCTTTGTAAAAGAGGCTTAAGAATCTCGGGAAGTATGTGTAGTGTCAACTTAAGAAGGACATACTGACCATGCTTCACTAACTTGTTACTGGGTCTTTATTTAAGACTAGGTTTTATTCTCTCTCCCGCTACCCACATCCTCTCTCTCCCAGTGTTATAGGAAGGGGAGAGTGCTGGCTTCTTTGATAGGAGTCCACGTGGAGAGGAGATGAAGCAGAGTGCCCTTAGAGTTTGTGGTGGTGGTTTTGCGTTTGCTTCTCTTTCAGACAGCAGGGCCGGAAGCCATTGGGAGGTTCATTGGTAGCTTCTGAAGCCATCTCTTGACAAGTTGCGAAGAGGCTTTATGGCATTTAGAAATGTAGAGAGTTTGAATTTGAAATGATTGAAGGGCCTCTAGTGATAAACTAAACTTGATGAGACACCCTTTTAACACAGAAGATGTACTTTTGCAGCTGGTTCCCCACCCCCTGGGTGGGAGGGGGAACAGGCACCGAAAAAGGGACATCTCCCTTCCTCATATGTCTTACCAGCTTCTGCCCCTGTTGTCACCTTGCTCGGTCTGTATGTCTTTCTTTAAGCGCCTGACTCGACAGCGTTGCTTCCTGTCATTACACTGCTCTTGTCTCCATCAGTTTTGGAGGGCAGCTGAGGTCCGTACTGAGACATTTTTAAAAAGGCACAGGGGAAAATGTTGCTAACCTTTCCGAAAAGAGGACTTCCTTCCCTTCTTTGCTTGTGCTGTAGGAAGAAAGGACAGGGCTTTTGCATGATGGATGGAATGCCATTTTGTAAAATACCTGTCCAGCTTTTTTGTATCAGTATGAAAGTGTTTGAGAGTTTTTTGTTAAGCATGAGAAACGTCTGCCTTGGTTACTTGCTGCTTCTTCTCAGCGGTGACCATATGGCTTAGCATCTTAAGCACTGGACTGTGACATAGGAACTGTGTTTTAATGTTCGAGAGGCCATCTTCCATTATTGATGCCAGCTGAGCCACCATCCATAAAATGTGAATAATAAACTGAGCTACTCTGGAAAGTAAAGAACAGTAATAAATTCTTCCCACCATGCCAAAGTGATAGAAATGTATGAAAAATTATGATAGAAACCATAGTGGAAAGAATACATTCTGAGTCCTTAGGAAGATAGATGTTTTTTAATATTTTGGATTACTCTGGATCTAATTGGTTTGGCAATTAATCCCCTTGGGAATATGTATGTGTATGTCTCTGTGTCTGATACTAAGCCAGTAGTTCCAAAATTTTCACTGTCAATACTCTTATCCGGCTCCTCCAACACACATAAATCTCATGTTTAAAAGATTCTGTTAACCCCAAACTTGTGTTTACTGATAATAACAAATGCATTCGTCCATAAAAATAGTCATTTTCAGAGTTTATGATATCATATAACAGCTGCTGTTATTCTATTAACAACTTGAGACAGAGAAAGCTAATCTATCGTTTATGTTAATCAATGCAGGTTAACTGCGTCTAAGTCTCTGGTCTTGATGCCATCATCAGCAAACAATAATGTCCTTCCTCCTCCCTTCCTTTCTTCTTTCTTTCCTACCTACCGGGCTGCTGCCTTTTGGAAGCTCAGGGACAGAAGGTTGAGAGAAGTTTGACAAAGCTTTGTTAAGTTCAGGTTCAGATGCAAAGTCTCTAAGCAGGTGTATTTCTTTAAAAATTAGAGTTGATATTGTTCATATATTCATTCCCCAAATTCTTTGGATTACTTATTTTAGACAGTAAGCCATAAATAACAGAACATATTTCATAAGTAGCTGTTATTGACCATGATAAAATAACTAGGTGAATTAAAAGAAGACATCTTTCTTAGAGATCTTTTAGTGTTTAACATGTGTTGTAAAATTTTCAGTCACGGGCTGCCTGGGTGGCTCAGTCAGTTTAGTGTACGACCTCAGCTCAGGTCATGATCTCATGGCTTGTGAGTTCAAGCCCTGCGTTGGGCTCTGTGCTGACAGCTCAGAGCCTGGAGCCTGCTTCAGATTCTGTGTCTTCCTCTCTCTCTCTGCTCCTCTCTGACTCACACTTTGTATCTCTCAGTCGTATAACTCTCCATTCTTCATGTCTTTTGATTCGTAACCAAGGACATTAGAGAGGCTTCTCTTTTCTTTAGAAGAAGCATTACAATATATGTTTTTCTCAATTTGTATCCTTATGTTTAAAAAATGTTGATCTGGTATAGATTGCTAATATTTTTTCATTTTTAAATAATACATTTGCACTATTTATCTGTTCCTCATGCAGTTAAATTCTGTGAGAGATGGTGGGGCAGAGGGTAGGGAGAAGTGCACACACTGAAGAAACATCATGATTTAATGATAAATAATATTTATATCTCCAGAGACTGGATCCCCAATTACGGCATCATGCATCGGATTAGGTAATTCTAAAACCCCTCCTCCAGGACAAGCAGGAAAAAGCGTTCCGGGATACAATGGTGAGAAATGATTCTGATCATTTGAAATATGTAAGGTTAATACATTTGATATTTTTGTCTGTGTCCTATGCAAATGCAACTGCATAGTAGGTATGTAAAAACATTTGGTCGAATGAATACTTTATACTAAAAATAAATGCCTTAATTTTGTCGTTAGTCAATTTGACCAAAAATAAGAAATAAGAGTGTCAACCTCCAAGGACATGTCCTACGTGACTGTCATAACCGAGAAAATAATATTTATAAGGCATATTAAGAATATGGCTGTGAAATTAATATGTATGAAACACTTGGTAGGTGCGGAGTACTTTGCATACATCATTTCATTTAATGATGAAGTATATTTAATTTAGAGGTATCATTGCCATTTTAAAGAGGAGTTAGCCGGTCTGAGAGACTGAATAACTTTGCTGAGGTAACGTGGCTGGTTAGGTCCTGTAGACAATGTAAACCATCGTGTTTTATTTTTTTGTTTGTGTCTTTGCTTGTTTTTCTTCCAAAAGGTGCATTTTTTTCCATTATATATGCTACCTTTCAATTTAGGAGTAATGATAGGCTTTTGAACCTTGTTGACTAAAGATAAAATAAAGACTAAAGATTCTAAATAGAAAATCATTTCATTCATGCTGGTGGTTTGTGACAATGAGATATAATATTTTTTAAATATTTGTTTTTAGATTGTTTGTAGGATTATAGTAGTTCAACATTTTCCCTTGGGCTCTACTTTCTAGTTGTATAACTTGTACAACGATTCACCTAACTTGTCAAACATTCCATTTCCTTATTTCTAAATGAGAATAATAATACCACATGCTTCACAGGGTCACTGTGTTGTGATGTAACCCACGAAGCATTAATGCAGTTCCTGCCGGTAAACAGACTGAACTAAGTGTGCTGATATTTCAGAGATGCCAGAGGGGGCGACTCAACTTAGACTTAGGTATTCATTTGCAGACAAGGAAATTGAAGACCAGGAGTTATTGTATTTGCATAAGGTCACACAATTTACCTTAATAGATTCATGAGGACCCATCTTTGGGTGACAGAATCTGGTTCCTACATATAGTTTCTATTTGCACGTAAATTATAAAATAGAGAGATGTGTCCTTGCTTCTCTAACACGACAGGTTAAAATAAGTATTTTCTTTCTAGGACAATGATAGATAAGGAAACGTGGATCATTTGGTTTCGTCTAGCAGATGTATTTATAAAAAGACGCTTAAGGTTTTTTTTTAGAGCAGAAATAGATATTCTGTGAAGTTGGTGACTTTTCCAGGCATGGGAAGGTGAACCTAGCTTTAGTGAAATCTTCACTTTGAAGAGTTCTGTCATCCCTGTTCCTTTTATAAGAAAAAAATACTTTGTGTTGAGCCATTTTTAGGGGCTAATATTTATGGGAGATGTTAAATACATTTCCCTTTCAGTATTTCAGTACCATTTTTATATCCAGCGATAAGAAAGAGTTGAGCTTTGATGCCTCATGAAATTTCAGTACAGAAGTTTCTTGTTGCCTGTAAGCCATTGGCTTACAGACAGCATAGGTTACACGTTAGAACTAAAGTATTTGTAACCAAGGAAATAGTGACTTTATGGCTCATGATTTTTGTGTCTTGTGATTAGAGATTCAAAATAATAAGTGTTATCCACTTGGGAAAGGAAAGAAAACCATGTTTTATGTGAAAAATATTCAATGTAGTGTAACAATTTCACATTCATTGAGTAACTTCCACAGGCTTGTCACTTTTTTTTTTCCCCCCAAGTAATTCTGGTACCAACCTATGAGAAAAGAATTACTCCCACTTTTTATATAGAAAAATCAAAGGGGTAGTACTTGTTCAGGGGCACAGAGTAAATTGGCCACTGTACTGGGATTTGGGGGTAATTAGGCACACCATCCACCCTTAATGACCTCACGGTCTTACGAGAGGGATATTTACACCACTACTAATTGTTAGAATAGAATTTTAAAACAAAGTGCTCTGGGAACACAAAGAAGGGACAAGTAATTTTTTTCTGAGGACAATGTCCTTCTTTTTTCATAGCTTCGCTCGGAATAAGCTGGATGGATGAAGCTGCATGCAGGATAAATTAGAGCTTAAAACGTGATGCTACAGCCTCATTTCCAGTTTGCACTAACGGTTGCTGAATGGAGATGCAGGCTGGGACCTCCCAAAATCTTTCAGGATTCTAAGAGCTTAGCACAGAAATCGTCAGGATAATATTTGGGAAGGTTAAATGGAACTTTAAGTCTCATAAGTGGACATTATGCCTCAAATCAGAAAAAAAAAAGGGTTTTCCAGGCTTTTAAATACTTATTTTTTATTATTTGAGATACTTTTTGGTGTATTTTAGAACTTGATTTGTTTCCTTTGATTTTTGAAAAGCTGGATATATTTTTAATGTTTTTGATAGAATAGAAGGATATGTTAAAGTAGATATAGACATAGATTATGAAATTAACAGCTTCTTTGAAATTCAATGTCTTTATTAATGGAGGTTCTGAAGGAAAATTCATAATCATGTTAGGAATCAAAGCATATGCTTTTTAATTTTGGGGTAGACATATTAGCATAGTTACATATGTTCTTGGTCTCATAGGAATTAAAAGGTACTTTTTTAAGGTACAGTTTTGGGGGTTGGATATAGAAAATCTGAAAAAATTTAAACTTTAAGGTTTAAGGTTATGCATTTTTAATTCAAATTTATATTATTTGTTTATATTTTACTTTGCAGTTATGATTTTGGATGACAACATGCAAAAACTGAAGGCTCGATGTTTAGGAAATATTGTGGTAAAGTAAGAAAAATTTGCAATGCAACTATTTAAAAGAGCAAATATTGGTATATAATATTAAGAAAAAAATGAAGGGGCACCTGGGTGGCTCTTCTGGTTAAGCATCCGACTCCTGGCTTCGGCTCATATCATGATCTCGCGGTTCGTGAGTTTGAACCCTGTGTCAGGCTCTGTGCTGACAGTGAAGAGGCTGCTTGGGATTGTGTCTCACTTCCTTTCTCTACCCCTATCCTGCTCTCGCCCAAAAATAAGTGCGTTAACTTAAAAAACCTGGAGTGGTTGCAGTGACAGTACTAAAGAGGGGGCTGCAAATTAAATTTGTGCTTTGTGTGAGAATACACAGTGCCATCTCTTGTAATTGAAACATGGAAGCCCCATAAGGGAGAAAAAAGTTAGATACAATTTTTAAAAAGATAAATCTTGCATTATAAATAATTTTTGATTATACACGGAATGTGTAGGTGGTAAATTTAACTTAAATACCAAATGCATAAAGAAGTAAGTAAAGCTTCTATACTCCCACCCTTTAGCGATACAGAATTAATTTTATAATAGATATGACTCTTACTTTTTGGACAGCATTTTAGATTGAGAAACAATTCCCTGTCTCATGCTCATTTTGAACTTCAACTCCGCCTCTCAAACCATGTATACCCATTCTAGACCTCCTAATCTCTTTAAAATATTTATGGTTATAAATAATGCTGTACTGAACATCTTTTTTTGCATAGTCTTTTCTCCTTTTCTGATAATTACTATATAATTGAATAGATTTCTAAAAATGTAATCACTAAGTCAAATAGTAGCATAATATAAACCCCTGATTTAGCAAGTGCCACAATTCCTTGCTAACGGTTTTCATCCCTGTTCATTTGGTAAGCAAAACTGTCAAAATTTGAAGCGAACATATTAAAAATTGCTTTGATTAAATCCATTCTTTGAAATCGTTATGGTAGTGGAAGCAGAAATGCAAGTAGATTATGTTGAGGGACACACAAAATGTCACACTGTAATAATTGATGTTTAGTGCCTCTGATTAGCATGATACTGGCATCCTTGCTGACATGGTTTAGTAGGAAAATTTGGCAGAATGAGCTGTTATAAATAAAGAACATTGTATGTCAGGCCTTGAAGAATATTTGTTTTCTCATTTATTTAGAAGAATTCTTAGGACTTGACATCCTCAGATTGGTATGAAATTGGCTCAGGTGCAGTCCCTGGACTGCAGGATACCAAATACTTACCCTTATCCAGTCACTAATTTTACCCTAAACCCTAAATCTGAGGGGGGTGAAGGAAGATATGATATATTTATACAATGGAGTATTACTCAACAATAAAACAGTACGAGACCTTGGCATTTGCAATGACATGGGTGGAGCCAAAGAAAATAATTCTTTTTCTCAGGTTGAAAACAATTTACAATTCTGTGAAAATTAAATAAAAAACCAGTAACTTTAAAAAGAATGTATTTTTTCAGGTCAGGATACTTTAACCTTATAGAAAGCTAACATTGGAGAGACACTTGATGATAATGATTCTCAGATTCTCATGTTATCAGTAAACACTATATTATTTTTTTCAAGTTTAAGTTTTAATACATCTTGTTGGCAAGATGGAAAAATAAAATACTGAATATATCACTTATAGTCCCATTTTTTCCTGAGCCAGAATCCATATTCTGGTTGAATAGCGGTTGTAATCTGACCTCTTTGGGGGGTATGGTCAGGATGGGGAATGGCATTTAAGGAATTAATAATCTGAACAAGTTGTGGGTGGGTGTTTAACTTACTTAGGGAAGTGCATGGTTTTTGAGAGCCTTTAAAAGCACTCTAGCAGCCTAGATTTTTATATAACCTCCTAACTCTATGTGAGTCATCTATTTCATAAAGCAACTCACGTAAGCTCCTAGAAGTAGCGTTTGATGCCAGCAGTCATACACCCGTGAGTGTTCTGTCATTCTTATTATTGGTGGCATTGCCCTATTCCATTAAAACTTAACAAAATATAGCAACAGCCCACATAAACTGTATTTTTTCTTAAAGCCATTAGTGTTACTTCAAGTACTTAAAAGTAACACAACAATTGCCTTTAGTCATTCTATGGTTTCACTTATACCCATTCAGAATTATTTTCTTCCCTCTGCATTCCGGAACTGGGAATTTTATTTTACTGATCTGGATTCTGAAATTTCTTGTGAACTGTTTGAAGATATAGTATATTATGACATGCAGTGGACTTTGATCCCTCCCTTAAGTTAATAGTGAAACTAGATGTTTGAAAATACTGTATATATGTTATTGTATTCAAAAGGTTAAAGTAGAAAAAGTAGGGGAAAAGCTCCCACCAAGATCTCTTTTTTCTTGAAGAATAGTTCTTGAAATCTAATTTTAGGAACTTCTTTTTATCTGTGAGAACAAGGATTTCCTTTTGAAACCCACATTTCCAGAGGCCATTCTATCCTAACCCATCAACCTCAGAATTATTCCTGCATCTAAATGGCTGCCCGCAGTATGCATAGAATGTTTCATATTTAACATCTATCCGTAAGACTTGCGTGTGTCATTTTATAGCTGTTCTGAGTGCTTGGAGGGAATTCATTATTCATCCAGAATGTGAAATAGCCAATGAATGCCTCTTAAGAGCTCATAATAAATACATGTTTAGTTGCATTAAAGGAGAGAAAAAAAAAGCACAGCTTTTTTGAAGTAATGAAAGTTATTTTTGTTTGAAAAACGTAGTGTGTAGTTTGGGAGATAAAATTCTTCCACGTAGACCACCTTCTAAAGAAGGTCTGTGGGGGCACCTGGGTGGCTCAGTCGGTTAAGGGTCCGGCTTCGGCTCAGGTCATGATCTCACGGTTCGTGGTTTCGAGCCCCACGTCCGGCTCTGTGCTAACAGCTAGCTCAGATCCTGGAGCCTGCTTCAGATTCTGTATCTCCCTCTCTCTCTCTGTCTCTAAAAAATAAATAAAAAACATAAATAAAAAAAGAAGTTCTGTGATCTGAAAGCAGGCTTCTTTCTAGAGATTAACTACATGGGTTCCCAGAAAAGCTAGGTGACCTGTAAAAGGGATTATACATGATGAGAAGGCTCTACAAAATATCTCAGATTCTAAATATTATTTTATTTTATTTTATTTATTTTTTAAATGTTTATTTATTATTGAGAGAGACAGACACAGAGCGTGAGGAGGGATGAGACAAAGAAAGAGGGAGACACAGAATCTGAAGCAGGCTCCAGGCTCCAGCTGTCAGCACAGAGTCCAATGCGGGGCTTGAACTCACAAACCGTGAGATCATGACCTGAACTGAAGTTGGACTCTTAACTGTCCGAGCCACTCAGACGTCCCTGAGATTCTAAATTTTAAAAAAATATATTGAACCTCAATTTGAAAAATGGAACAAAAATTAAAACATATTTCATTAAATATCTTTGAAATTTAACATCCTAACAACTTCATTGTCAATTTAGTCTTCATAATTTTTTCACTTCATTTGCAAACAATTTTGCAAATATTTCCAAATATGTACAGTGACTGCTGAAAAATAATAGCCAACGGTAAACTAAGCATGGGGCTACTTGCCAAATAATTTTAAAGGCAAAATTATAACTTTTCCTCCAGAAAAAGTTCTAGTTTCTATGGTGTGTTACTGTATTTTATTATTGGTGCAGAGATATGGGGTGAGGCCACCAGTAATAAGAATAATTAGGGTCTAGAAGGGACTTAAACTGAGCTGGCATCCAAAGCCAGCACTGGGAGTGATCCCTGGCCAGAGATAGATGTCCTCTCTTAATTGTTCATGCCCACGCTTTTCTTTATTACTTTGTACCATAACAGAGTAGGAGCAGTGTGAAAGAGCAGTGTTCCCTAAAGTTATTTGTGTTTACTAATTATACTTGTGTATAACTATTACAAGAGTGCAAGGGAAATCTGCCAAGAATATTTGAAATGTATGGTGCTCAAACTATGTTGAAGTAAGTGAATAAAGAAAATGACTCATTGTTTTAATCCCAAATTTGTTTGCATTTGTAAGTACTGCAATAGCTTCTTGTTTCGCTATAAACTCTGTTATGAATAGTATAAATAACATTGGAAAGTTTCTCTGACAGTTTATTTAAAATCTGAAGTTATAATCATATTTCTACTCTTTTCAAGATATTAAATGTAATGATTTATTTTACATATTAAGATGATTCACTCTAAAATGAGAAATCATGGTATGTGGAAATGTCGAAAAGAAAGCTCTTGTTCCACTTCGTTTTTCCCACTTTCTTTGTTAACGCTTTTTAGAAATCACTGTTTTGCTCTCCTGGGGATCCTTTAACTGGAAGGTAGATATTTAAGTGATTCCTATACTGCAGACTCTAGGATGTAATAAACATGAATCCAAGGCTTTTGTAGATTTCTTGCACTCATAGGTTTGCCTTTCTAGTAGAAGAGAAAACTACATGTCTGCCTGGATGTTAGAGAATTCCTTTGATTTTGAAACCTACTCCAGGCAGTTAATTTAGCAGGAAAGTTATGGTATCTGAATTGCTATGAATACAGGATGTTCATGCATTTGGGGAGGTGTTCCTGCAATTGTATCCAAAGCCCTAAAGTGCAGAAATAAAACCGAGTCAGTAATTTCCAAGCACACAGAGCAGGGCATGAAAGAAAATTTTTACTGCAATTGCCTTCCTCGGGACCACAGCGCTCACTGTTATTAAAGCCATAGGTCTCTGGCTACTGTAATGAGTAGGCAATAGTTGATCATAACCAACTTGTACCGACTAATAAATCTTTTCCACAGTATTCAGTTTTCTAAAAAAGAAAAAAGAAAGTCTTTTTTTATGGGCCTGCATTTTCTTGGGCCAGATCCATTGTTGCTACCAGAAGAGGGGACTGTCTCCCTGCTGTGTGCCCCCAGCCTGTGCCCTGGGGCACTGCCCCCCGCAGGCAGTGGGGGTATGAGGGAGCCGGGTAGCACTGTCCAAGTGGCTTCTACTCTGGTGCCTGCTGACAAGTATCTCAGCCTCCAGATATTGAACTCCTGTCCCCTAATGTTATTTGTTCACATCTTTACAGCTTTGCAGGAGTGATTCAGTCATTCTGCTGCTGCTCTGAGAAAGGGTTAGATGGCTTTCTTTTCATCAGTGTAGCCTTTGAGTAAAACCAAGTTTGTCCCATAATTGTAATCATGTTCCTTTTCTAAAGGCCATATACAGATTTCAGTAAGACCTTTTATTAGCCTTACAACACCACTGTGAGGTAGACAGCGGGCCGGAGGTCATCCTCACTTGAGACATGGGTATCTAAACATCATTAGTAGGTACACAGCTGGTGCTCACATTCAAACCTAGTCTTTTGTCTGTCCAAAGAGAAAGAAATTATGGCCTAATCAGTCTCTTTGTGGGAAGACAAAAAGTGGCCTTGCATGAAAATCTCAAGGAAAGCCTGAAGACTCCATAGGCAGTGCAAAGTTGGGATCTAACCCCAGAATTCTCCACAGAACAGTAGTTATATCTTCAATTTACTTCTGTCACCATGGAAACTCTTGATGGAGCAGTAAATACAGACCAGCCTGTATCTGGGAATGGAGGCATATAAGAGTTTGGTGTTTCAGAGTGGTCAGCAATGTGTCATCTTCTAGAATGATGGGAATTCCTTTTGTTTCTTAACTATTTAAGGATTTTTCAGTATTCCCATGCTTTTCCATCATGTGCTCCCTCCACCCCCCGCCCCCAATGGGATCACTTCAGTTATTTCTCTTTCCCCTTAAGAATGGTCTCTTTGGAAAGACATTCTTTAGGGGTAACTCTTGATTCACAGTTGGACAGGTTGCAACAAAACTTCCCTTTTCACTCTGCTTGAAAGAGTTGGGAAAGGTGCTGCATGGTGGTAGCATTTTATCTTGAATTTGAAGGAGGAGTACAGACCCTAACCAGCAGATGCCTCGGGATTTTCATTTCTTCCTGTTGCTTCTGCCAGTCCAATGCATCTTTCTGTTATTGTAGCTAGAGAAAAAAAGTTATTTTTCGATAAGATAACTTCAGAAGAAAAGCTGCAGTGCACCCACTGTTCCAGAAGGAAGACCTACATTTAGTATGGAATAATCATTCGGATATCAACAAGAAAAGGGTTAATTTCGAATTCTGCCCCCAAAAAATCTCCCCTGGCTCACATACACCTAACTTCTGTCTGAGGCTCACTGCTTCTCTTCTCACATATTTTATTCCATATATATTCTATATACCTACAGATAATCACAGATACTCCTAATTCTGGAAACTCTCTTCCTTAGGACCATTACATGGCATCTTTCAAGGTTCCTTTTATAGAGTTCTTCCTTAATATTGAAATAGCAACATGAGACTTTATTAGTGAAGAACAGATAGCATTCGCTCATTTTATCCTATTAATTAACAATTGCAATCTCATATATACCTTCTAGCCTATTCCTCAGTTAGACTTGGGGATAATGACATCTTTTCTGGGGACATCTCAAAAATGATCAAGAGGCACATATGCTATTTCCAGTAGATCCACACCTTGGGTTATTAGGCGTGGCTTAGTTTTAGGAATAAAACTTTGCCTTCCAAGAGCTCCTGCCAATAGAAAGTTTAAGGACCTGTTGTAAAACTTGCCCAAGGGAGGACCTACCTGGAGGCTGGAGAGAATGGGGCTGGGCCATCGCAGCTGGGCTGCTGAACTCACTTGGAACAGCACTTTCTATCTGACTGAATGTGAGAATACAGTTCAGCTCCTCGGAGGCCTAATCCTGGGGTGGCAGACGCATGATGTTGTCTCACATGGGCAGTAGCCATGTCTACTTTGTTTTCAGTTTTCTCAGCAGCCATACTGCACAGTCCCTTCTTCACTATGTATTTTTATTGTGTGAGTATGGACAGGGAAGAGTTTTCAAAATCCTTAAGTGTTACGGCATCTAAATCTCCAGACTTTAAAGCATCTAAAAGGCCTCTGTATCCAGAAAACAGTTTGAATGGTTATTTTTGTTAGGTGGCACTTTTTACAGGGAACCAATAAAACATTTACCTGTTAGATAGACAGGGACGCCTGGGTGGCTCAGTCGGTTAAGTGTCCGCCTTTGGCTCAGGTCATGGTCTTGCTGTTCGCAGGTCTGAGACCTGCACTGGGATCTGTGCTGACAGCCGAGAGCCTGGAGCCTGCTAGAGACTCTGTGCCTCCCCCCTCTCTGCTCCTCCCCCACTGGCACTCTGTCTCTTTCAAAAATAAGTAAACCATTAAAAAATGAAAAAAAAGAAAGACAGCGACAGATTAAGCCTTTCCATGTGTAAAACACCTGTTTGTGACTATGGAGGAAAGCAGGAAACATAAGAGCAAATTGGTTGGAAAGAAGAGCTGTATCCAACCTTATATCTTATATTCTTGAGTATCTCCATGTGTTTATAGGATGAGGAATCACAGAGGTTGGGATGGTTGTGAAAAAGTAAGAATAGAGCGTGTAGTGAGCAGGAATGCGCTAAGTGGGAGGCAGCTTGATTGTGAAGATAACATTGTTCATGGAATGTTTAATCGGAGCATTTCATCACACAGAGACGTGCAGCGGTGGTAGTTGGGACCTTGGTACTTGAAAAAAGAAAAAGACTTTATTTGCCTAGGGTATACGCATATTTGTCCTAAAAAGTAATTCAGCGATGCATTTTTTATTCCTTTTTGCAGACATGATGCTTCTTATTGAAACAGTGATTGCTGCTAATATCTGTTTAAATGCCAACTGCACATGCCTTTGCACCCTTTGCAGAATCTGCCGTCATCCCTCAATGATGCTGCTGTGTCATGGTCAACTCCTTCAGCCTCTATTGGACAGGACCCATCCCGTAGATTTAAGAGTTGTACTTCAGTGTGGGATTTGACTTGCAATTATCCATCACACTAGAAAATTATTCTAATCAATCTATCTTTATTATCACTTTGATCATAATTCTAACTGCTCTGTTTTTATATAAGGTTGCCATTGCCACCTGGGGCTTTTTCGGGACTCTGGAAGAATCAGGAGGCATTCAAGCATTTATACTTCGAAAAATTTCCTGTAAGAACTTTATTATACTTAAAAAAAAAAAACCTTTCAAAGTGCTTCTTTATAGTTCTTGCCTATTAAATTGAGCAACTTTGTCCTGGAATCCTAGATTATGTTACAACTATTAAAGTTTATCTGGACCAAGTTCTGGATCTCAGAAATAAGAATGTGCAAAGCATAATTATCTAAATGAGTCATTTTTAGACTTATTTATCTTAGTCTGTAGAAATAGAAATTTCTCAGTTTCTCCCAGTACATTTTCCTGAAATTTAGCAGTCCTCAATATCAGAAAAGTTTCTATTAAGTTAAAAACTTTGGGGCCATCTCTATTCTTTCCTGCATTGGGTCCCTTTGCAGAATGAAAGCACCTGATGAGAATTGTACACTGTCACTAGGACCCCTTCACCCCCTCTTCAGCTGCTTATGTGAACAAGGTTCATTCGGGTGGCCCACAAGTTGTTTTTCTACCCCCTTACCTATTTTTGACAGTTTATTCCTGAATGTTCTCTTAGCTTTTTGTTTTAAACTTCCATTTTTAAGATAATAGACACATGCCAAAGATGGTGTTCTCCCAGCACAAGCTCCCATGCCCTGGAAAACAAAAAGTGTTCTCCTACTTCCTGTCTTGTCATTTTACCCGTTTCTCTGTATCATTGTGATGTGTTTTGTGTTTATAACAGCACTTTACTGATAATCCACGTCAGGTCCCGCCATCATATTGCTGCTGTCCTTTCACCTCTATTTTTTTCCTTGGTTCTCCTCATTATGCATTAGGTGAAAAAACTGGTCATAATTTCATTTGAAAAAGCAAGTCTCAGTATTTAGCATTTTATCTTTATTATTTGTGAGTGAAGGATAGGTAACCTGATCAACCAGACAAACGACAAGATTAAAATAGCTTCCTTTAGAAGGAGATCTTGGAGTTAAATGACCTCAGTAGCTAAGATTAAACATGCCCCAAAGGACTGGCAGGGCAGATTTGTCAGTAGGGTTGACTCCAGTCGGCCTGATCTCTCCGCCTGATGGACCACTGTGAAGTCATCAGAGTTCTGATATGATCGATTACACCCGACAACGGCAAATAAGATGTCTGTGTGGTTTTTAACATGATCACCTTTAACACTGAAAACTCCTTCAAAGTCTCAGTTTATGGTTAAACTATATGGAGTGACTCCACACTCTTGCCTTGTTACTCTGACCTCACACTTCTCATCTAAGGGCTTGGCCACAGTACAACAGGGTTGAGTAACTGGCCTGTAGTTTGGAAGTGATGGAGCTGAAAATTGAACATAAAATCTGATTCCAGAGTCCATTCTCTTTAACTGCATTCTAGGTTTTCTCTCCAATAGAAGTCGCAGTGAGAGCTGACAATGGCTTATGATGTGCCAGAGTCGCCCTATTGATATAAACCATCTCATTTATGCTTCACAGAAGCCTTATAGTGTAGAGTTCCCTACTCTGCTTAACAGATGGGCATACTGAGTCTCAGAAACACTGAAAAACCAAATAGTGACTCATCTGGATTGTTCCTAAAGCCTGTGCTCATTAACATAAGAATCAAGATAAATGAAAAGCATTAGAAGTAATATTTCTTTCTTCTTCTTTATTCGTCATTCTGTTGTGATTTTCTGGGTCAGTGAAGATGTGCTGCTACTTTGAGTTGATTAAAATTATACTTCATCCTTATTATATTTCATGGAAGCTCAAGTCCAATCCAAATTCATGTTAATAAACTTAGTGCTGTATTTTCTAATTATTAAAGCTTTTAAGAATTAATATAATTAATGAAGAAATCGATCAAAAATTATTTTGGAATACCAAGGTATATTGGAAGTATTGAATTATTACCTCTTCATTAAAAAAATGAATTCATAAAACTTCAAAATTCAAAAGGAATTTTATTCCATAGTCTAAGATTGGAAAAAGTTAAATGCACAGAGTAAATCCATTTCTATCACATTCTATATTATACCAAGCTTAAATGATTGCCTTACCTAGCAACACATGATAATTAGACATTGTTGACTCTTATTTACAGGGATATTATGACACCATGGATGCTGGTTACATGGATGAAGAAGGCTATTTATATGTTATGTCTCGAGTCGATGACGTGATAAATGTTGCAGGTCACAGAATTTCTGCAGGTGCTATTGAAGAGGTATTGATGAATATTGGTTTACTATTCCAGGTCATATTTAGAGACAGAGCTGAAGTTAATACTGATGTCAAGTCACTATACCTGGAAAATTACTGTACCCTTCATTGGAAGCAGAGGCTAGATTACTTTAGTATTTCTCTTACGTCATTTCCTCTTGTGTTAATCTTCATGTTCTCCACACTCCCTGATCTCTGCCTGGGTGGTAGTGAGGAATTTTAAGAATATTTATGTGTTTGGGGTGCCTGGGTGGCTCAGTTGGTTAAGCGTCCAGCTTCAGCTCAGGTCATGAGCTCACAGTTCACGGGTTCGAGCCCCCCGTCAGGCTCTGTGGTGACAGCTAGCTCAGAGCCTGGAGCCTGCTTCAGATTCTATATCTCCCTCTCTCTCTGAACCTCCCCTGCTCATGCTGTCTCTCTCTGTCTCTCAAAAATAAATGTAAAACATAAAAAAAATTTTAATAAAAAAAGAATATATATGTTTTATTTATAAGAGAGCCTATATATATAAATATATATTTATATATATTTAGCTTTTTAGCATTTATTTTTGAGAGAGAGAGAGAGAGAAAGATAAACAGAGAGAGAGAGAGAGAATGAACAGGGGAAGGGCAGAAAGAAAGGGAGATACAGAATCAGAAGCAGGCTCCAAGCTCTGAGCTGTCAGCACAGAGCCCGGTGTGGGACTAGAACTCACAAACCATGAGATCGTGAATTGAGCTGAAGTTGGTGGTTTAACCAACTTAGCCATCCTGGCTCCCCGCTAGAGGGAGAGCCTATATTTTTTGCTTCTTGATAGCCTCTATATCTTAATTTTCTCTTACTTGATAACGAGGTTGCATATAGCCTTTTAAGTGGTATGAAATTTAGACATTTTATTCTACTCTTAAATCCTGAGAATTTTCTCCCAAAGTAAACACATTGTCACAAAGTCCCCAGAAGAGTTTTTTTTAATGTTTTTGATTTTTACATTTATATAGAGTAAAATCCACTTTATTGTTGTACAATACTGTGAGTTTTTAATCCTTGTATTGATTCCTGGAACCGTCACCACAGACAGGATACAGAAAAATGTCAACACTGCCAAAGAAGTCTGTTATAGCTTTATGTTTTTATTCTGACCCTTACCATTTCTAACACCTGGTAACTACTGATTTTTCATTTCTGTTTTTGCTTCTCTAGAATGCCATATGAATGGAATAACACAGTATGTAACATTTTGAGATTGGGTTATTTATGGAAATACATTGAGATCTATCCACATTTTGTGTATACCACTAATTTGTCCTTTTATATGGCTGTGTGGTATTCTGTGTGTGCATGTACTAACCAATTTCTGCATCCATTCACTTACTGAAGGATATTTGGATTATTTCTAGTTTGGAAAAATTTTGAACAATTCTGTTTTATATATTCAGGTACAGGTTTTTGGCCAAATTTGTTTTCATTTTTCTAGGATAAATACCTCTGGTGAGTTTGTTGGGTTATATGGTATGCATATGTTTATTTATTTTATAAGAAACTGTCAGACTGTTTTCTAGAGTGTCTGCATGATTTTATGTTCACACCAGCAATATTTGAGGGTTTCTATTTTTTCCCGTTTTCATCAATACTTGGAGTTGTCATTATTCTTTATTAAAACCATTCTCATAGATGTGAAATGGTCTCTACGCATTGTGCTTTTAATTTGGTTTTCTGTAATGACTTACTGATATTGGGCATCTTTTGATATGTTTGTTTCTCATCCACATATCATTTTTGGTAAAATACCTGTAGACATCCTCTGCCCATTTTTAAAAATTAGGTTGTTTTCTTAGTTTTCAGTTTTGAGAGTCATTTATCTGATACGTTATTTGAAATACTGTCTTACAGTCTTTTTCTTCTCTTACTAGTGTTCTTAACAGAGTGGAAGTATTTTTCATATTGATAAGGTCAAATTCACTAACATTTTTCTTTGATAGATCTGACTTTGGTGTTGTATCTTAGAATTCTTTCTTAACCCAAGGTCATAAATATTTCTTTTTTTGTTTTGACCTATGAATTTTATATTTTCATGTTTTACACTTAGTTTAGTATTTTACATTTTCTATCACTTTACATTTACATTTTGAATTTTCGTGTGTGTGTATGTATGGTACAAGATACAGTTGAGGATTACTACTTTTTTAATATGTATGTCAGTAGTTCCAAGTATCAAATATTGCAAAGGCTCCCTTTCTCCTTTAAATTTCCTTCACACCTTTGTCCAAATCAGCTGACGGTATTTGAGTGGATCTATTTTTAGAGTATCTCTTCTGTTTCATTATTCTTTGTGTTTATCTCTTACCAATAATATTCTGTCTTGACACTTAGCATTATGGAATACCTTAAAGTTGAATGGTGTCCACATTTGCTCTTCTTTTTGAAAATCGTTTTGGATGTTCCAGTTCCTCTACTTTTCCATATACATTTTAGAACGAGCTTTTGATTAGAACTTAATCTATGGATTCTTTTGGGAAAAACTGATATCTGACTTATACTGAATCTTCCAATCCATGAATTTTATTTTATTTATTTTTTATTTATTTATTAAAAAATTTCTTTTAATGTTTTACTTATTTTTGATACAGAGAGAGAGACAGAGCATGAGAGGGGGAGGGGCAGAGAGAGAAGGAGACACAGAACCAGAAACAGGCTCCAGGCTCTGAGCTAGCTGTCAGCATAGAGCCCAACGTGGGGCTCGAACCCACAAACGTGAGATCTGACCTGAGCTGAAGTCAGAGGCTCAACCAACTGAGCCACCCAGGTGCCCCCAATCCATGAATTTTATACATGGCTCCATTCCCTTAGGTCTCTTTTGATATGTTTCATCAATATTTTATACTGTTTAGTATGCAGATTCTGAACATATATTTAGATTTATTTATTTAATACTGAGTATCTAATGTTTAAAATATTGCAAATAGAATCTTTTTTAAAATTTTGGTTTCCAAATTTTCACTGCTAGTGGATAGAGGTACTATTGACTTCTTTGAACTGGTATTTTTTGTAGATTTCTTATATAGATAATCCATCATGTTGTCTGTGAGTGGGGATAGTTTTATTACTTTCTTTTCAGTCTGAATGCCTTTTAGTCTTTTTTTCTTGCCTTCTTGAACTGGTTAAAACTTCCAGTATGATATTGACTAAGAGTGGTGAAAGCAAACACTTTTGCCTTGTTTTTATCTTAGGGTAAGAACATGCAATGCCTTACCATTAAGAATGATGTTACCTGAAGCGCCTGTGTGGCTCAGTCTGTTAAGTGTCCTACTCTTGATTTTGGCTCAGGTCACGGTCTCATGGTTTGTGAGTTTGAGTCCTGCAGCAGGCTTCACACTGACAGCCTGGAGCCTGCATGGAATTCTCTCTCTCTCTTTCTCTCCCTCACTCTCTGCTCCTTTCCTATTCATCTCTCTCTCTCTCTCTCTCTCTCTCTTTCCCTCTCTCTCTCAAAATAAATAAAATAAACATTAAAAAAAAAGAATGATGTTTCCTGTTGATGTTTCTGGAGATAAACTTTGTCAAATGAAGATGTTCATTCTATTCCTAATTTGATGAGTTAAGAAACAACTTTTTAATGTTTATTTATTTTTGAGAGAGAGAAGGACAGAGAGAGAGTGAGGAGGGGAGGGGGAGAGAGAGGGAGACACAGAATCTGAAGCAGGCTCCAGGCTCTGAGCTGTCAGCACAGAGCCCAAAGGAGGGCTCAGACTCACAAACCATGACATCATGACCTGAGCTGAAGTTGGATGCTTAACTGACTGGACCATCCAGGTGCCCCTGTAATTTGATGAGATTTTTTAAAAATCTTGAATGAATGCCAAATTTTGCTAAGTGCCTTTTCTGCTTCTATTGATATGATCTTGTGACTTTTCTTTTTAAGACTTTTAATATGTGAATTACATTAATTAATTTTCAACTGTTCAGCCTTGCATTACTGGATAACCTTACTTGGTTGCAATGTTTTTATATATTGATTTTAAAAAAAACATCTATAGTAATTTTCTTTGTTCTGAAGTTGGTCATTTGTAGTAATCACATAGCCATTCCATCTTTTGTGAATAGCATTTAAATCATTTATCTTTTGCCATCCTTTCATTTGGATCATATGGATCATTATGTATCCATATGGATCCATCGTCTGGATCATTATGCTTTCTGTGGACTTATAGATAGCATACAGTTGGGTTTTACTTTTGTTTTTATCCAATCTGAAAATCTCTACCTTTTTACTGGTGTTTTTGGACCACTTACATTTAAACTAATTATTCATATGTTTATATTTATACCTATCAGTTAATTGGTTTTCTTTTTGCCTTTTCTTCATTCCCCTAATTTCTCTTCCTTCTTTTAAGTCATTCATTCTGGGTTTGTTTGTTTGTTTTTTTAAGCTTCAGTTTCTTTACTGAGAATTTCTGTTTCCATTCATTCCAAGAATGTTTGCTCATACTTCTTGCTCCATGGCTATTGCTGGGTTTTTAATATTCATCTTTGTCAATTTTATCCTGAAAGCAAGTGTGGTGTTATGAGTCAAAGATAGATTTCTTGGCAATAAGTGTGTCATTGGCCTCTTACCTGAGGTCTTAGCCCCACTCCTACGTAAGCGCCAGACACTTCCTAGGTGAGAGAGAAAGGAGAGAATTTTTCTCTGCTTCTGAAGGGGGACAAAGTGACTTCTTCCAACCCTCCTTAGAATATCTCCTTCTAAACGGAATGACCTGCATCCAAACTTTAACTCTTTGATATGTAAATAAAATCTCTCCAGGAGCCAGACAGCCCTATGAATCTCAACTCTTACAACCTATAAATATTACCAGATATGAGGCCTCATCTTTTTTGATATTTCAATACCTAGGAAGCTAGTGAGCCAGCCTCCCTAGCACTTTGTGAGTTTAACCTAGGGAGCTAGTCTAGACTTACATAATTTTGCCCTCCCAGGGAAATTAGAAAAGTCTTCTTACCTTGTCAGATCACAGCAATTAACTCAACAAATAGCTATAGATCAAATTCTCATGGTATTTGAAGATTCTCAGGAGGTTAGGGCTTTTTATAGGAGCAACCAGAGGAGGAATCCAGAAAAATTTTTGTCACCCCGCCCCCACTATAATGGCTGCGTTAAAATCTTTGTCTGATGAATCTAATATTTGGTCATCTTGGAGTTGGCATCTATTGACTGATGGTCTTTTTTCTTAAGAGATGTTTAGGTTTTCCTGATTTTTTTTATGTCCAGGAACTTTAGATTTTATCCTAGATATTTTGAATATGACATTATGAGATTCTGGATCCTGTTTAAATCATCTGTTTTTGTGTTCTTGTGATTATTTATTTTAGTTAAGATCGGGTCTCATCCACTTTCTGTGCACTGTGGTTCTAATGTCAATTTAATTTTCAAAGACTCTGAAGTGCTATTTGATCCATCTCACTGTAACTCTCCCAAAGGTCAATGTGAAACTTGAGTTAAGTGTTCAAAATCCTCACTGTGCTGATTCTGGTGGGATTCGTGCCTGCACAAATCTGGGGGGACGTTACACACAGATTTAAAGTATCTTTTTCTCCAACTCCTTCCTCTCCATAATTTACTTTGTACTTTCTGATTTCCAAGGCTCCTCATTGCTGCCCTTCGGGGTACAAAGTAAGGGCTTTATCATCCCTATGTTCTTACCAGGGTTCAATACTGCATATTCTACCTACACAGCATCCCTGGGAGGAGGATGGGACTCTGTCTCATTGGCAGTACTCTGTGTAGAGCAGGGCAGCTTGACAGGGACTTCCTGGTTACTATTGTGGTGGGGGAAGGGGGGACAAATGACATTGAATCTTTCTAGGCTCCCTTAGAGTGTGTGTGTGTGGTTTTGGTGGTGGTGGGGGATCTCCCAGGGCTCCATCCCACTTTGGGATGCACACCCAAAGTGGAGAAGGGAAAAGACACAGCTCTTTGCTGGCCTTCCCTTGGAGTAGGGTGTGGAGAGTCAACAAGGTTGCTACAGCTCTGGAGGAGGGAAGAGGAGCAGTGCTTCTTAGTTGGCATTCACCTAGAGGAGGAAGGGAGCATGAAAAGGATTGTGGGGTGGATTGTTTCCCAGATGCTCTGCCCCTTTCCCTGGACCGCTGTAAAGGCAGACACTTCTTGGGGGCTTTTTCTGTCTACACTTATTGGTAGTTCCATCTTTTGGGTTACTCCAGCACCCAGGTCAGAATATGCAGGAGGCAAACAAACAAACCATAATGACAACAAAAACCAAATCCTACAAAGGAACAAACAAAAAGAGGGAATTCACCATCAGGTTGTGTCTCAAGATTATAATTCTAATAGCATCATCTGATCTGATTTTTTCAGCCCAGAGTTTGTCATTGCAATTTGTGAAAGTGACAAGGTGGAAATTATTTATTCCATCTTTATCAGAACCAAACCCAGAATCATTTTTAAATGGAATAGAGCAAACTAGAATTTAAATGAATGAAAATGTTTAAAGTAGTATGAGTAATAATCCAGTGGGATTATAATGTGCAGAATCAAAGTTTAGTTCTCCTTCCTATAATTAAAAGATTATTCTTCTTTAGTTTTTTAATTTAAAAAAATTTTAACATTTATTTATTACTTTTGAGAGATAGAGACAGAGCAGGAGCGAGGCAGGGTCAGAGAGAGACACAGAATCTGAAGCAGGCTCCAGGCTCTGAGCTGTCAGCACTGAACCCAATGTGGGGCTCAAAGTCACGAACTGTGAGATCATGACCTGAGTTGAAGTCGGACCCTTAACCAACTGAGCCACCCAGGCGCCCTGATAACCACTTCTTTAAAAGTCATATTTACTTTCAGCTAAAACAAAATAGATGAACATTTCTTGTCATGTTGGCTTTGTGTGTGTGTGTGTGTGTGTGTGTGTGTGTGTGTGTGTATGTGTGTGAGAGAGAGAGAAAGAGAGAGAGAGAGAGACAGTTTGATATTATTGGAGTAAAAAGAAAGAATTTTATATGATATTTTGGAATATGTGGCTTTGTGTTCTATTATAATATTATCTTGTTTTTAACCTACTCCGAATTTTGTGATAACGTGAAGTTGAAATTTATGCTTCATGTATTTTGGCGGGTTGGCACAAGGTGGTTCTGGTTGCGTGAACTTTTAATTTCTTGCCTGTAGGAGATTCCCTCCAACACTCACCCACATTTCTGGCAGACTCAGCTAATCAAAAGTTGGAGATTACATATGCACAGCTTTTATCATCAAAGTTCTTGGTTCTCTCTTTTATTTTTAGAATAAAAGGGAAGTATCAATCTATTTAAGTCTACTGACATCCTCACTGTATGTAAGCAGAGAATGAGGCAGGCAGAAGATAGATAGTTAAAATGATAAAATTGAAAAAAAAAAGCATGCTAGAATCAATTTCCAACAATAATTTTGTCACTAGGTCGTGGAATATTTACAGAATAGGACACCTGCCAGCCTTCAAGCCTTTTTGAAGTGATAAACTCCCTTTGTTTGAATTAAATAATTAACTCTATTGTATACTTATATCTGATTAAAGAAGTTAATACTTCAATTCATCCCAGGTTTGTTTTCTTTATGTTGACATCCTTTAAAGAGTTTGGAAACTAACATTCTTTACTGGCTTTTCCCCACATCCTAGAAAAATTATCTAACATATTGATAATTAATATGCATGTGAAATGTTTTCATTGATGATATAACTAACTTTTATGAAACACAACCTTACTTTACATGAAAATGCTTTCTAGGATTCCCATTGGGATTCTCAATTGGCAATTCTGAATGCTGGATTCCATTTTTTTTGAAATAGGATTTGAGGGTCTTAATTCATGGGAGTCTCATCTGTAATAATTAAAAATAGACTGAATATCACTGTTATACAGAGTGAAAATCTGTGCCTTCCCAGTTTCTTAAAGTAAAATATGACAAGTGCATTACATGAGACTAAATCAAACAAATTCTATTAAAATTAGTACATCAAAAACATTTCAGGAAACTGTATGTTCTTTTCTGTTCCCATCATAAGAAAACAGAGTTCTAGAATAGCTTTTATAAATTTAAGAGTATCTTAAATTGCAGATCTCAACACCCGTTAGGACCTTCTGTAACTATTAAAGAATCTATTTGAAAAGTTAATCTTTGAAAGCCTGGCATCTAGCTAGACACTTGGGACTTTGGTGGAAGTTCAAGGTGTTCTTAAGAACACTGGATCTGAAATCTGCTAGTTCAGGTCTTATGAGCCAAAATTACTGGGAGCCAATGCAGTCCTTCTTGCCTGGTGCTCTTCCACCGCTGTGGGCAGGCTTTCATGCAAAGACACTTCCAGGGAACAAGTTAGGCTCCTTGATTTCATTCATTCACTTGTAGCTTAAAATAATCCTACTGGTATCCTTGGAAACTTGAAATCTGGCATTAAAATACTGCACTTAAAGCCTAGGGCAGTGTTCATTGCAATTTGTTCTTTGGAAGGCTATTCTTACCATAGTTTCACTGTTTGTTTTCCAAGTTGGCTATTTTGTTTGCTATTTTTAGGAATGATTTCTTCAGGATTGAATATATTTCCAGAAAGTGTATATTCAACAAAGACGCCATATAATTTCTGTTAAATGACTACTAGATTTAAACAGTTGTAAAATTACTGAATATTTTCCCCAGTATTAATATGAATACTGATAATAATGTGGAACCTGACAGTTTCCTAGATGACTCCAACATCAGAGGGAATGAAAAAGCATTCTTCTTCTTCCCACTGCAGACACAATCTCCCACCAAAGACTGACTCTTTGCATCTTATGAAGGTGCTTGATTTAAACGAATACTTCTAAGATTAAACTACTTAAAAACATAATTAAGAGAGCTATATAATTCAGCACTAAAGCCACAAAACCTTCCAAGTCCATTAAAATTTACCCAGAAGTGACAGTACCCCAGAAACAACAAATGACAAGCATTTACCAGGCCTATTACCCTAACATTATACAGATATTCCTCAATTTAAGAAGGGGTTATGTCTTTATTTTTTTAATAGTTTATTTATTTTTGAGATGGAAAGAGACAGAGCACTAGCAGGGGAGGGGTAGAGAGAGAGGGAGACACAGAATCCGAAACAGGCTCCAGGTTCTGAGCTGTCAGCACAGAACCGGATGTGGGGCTCAAACCCAAGAACCACGAGATCATAACCTGAGCCGAAGTCAGATGCTTAACCGACTGGGCCACCCAAGCACCCCAGGTAGAGGTTATGTCTTGATAAACTTATCGTAAATTGAAAAGATCGTAAGTTGGAAATGCATTTAATACACCTAACCTGCCAAACATCATAACTTAGCCTACCTCACTTTAAACATGTCAGAACATTCACATCTGCCTATAGTTGGGCAAAGTCATCTAAGGTGAAACATACTTTATAACAAAGTGTTGAATACCTCATGTAATGTATTGACTATGGTACTGAAAATGAAAAGGAGAATGGTGGTATGGGTGGATAGTGGTTGGAAGTGTGTCAGTTGTGTAGCCTGTGGTCACTTGGCTCTCTGGGAGCTGAGGCTTCCTCCACTGCCCAGTGTCACAAGAAAGGATTATACCACGTATTGCTAGCCTAGGATATGCCCAAAATCCAAAATTTGAAGTACAGTACTGAACTCATATTGCTTTCAGATCATCCTAAAGTTGTAAATTGGACCTAGTGCAGTCTTTTGGTGAGACAGTTACCTTTTAAGTTGTATTATTTTTTCAATTCTTAAATGCCAGTTAATCACAGATGCTTATAGTGTGTTTTATGTGGAAGAAATATATGAAAATGGCTTTCGATATTTTTACCGCCCGCCCCCCCCAGGGCATTTGTTTGGTTTCTGTCCTTTAAATGTTGCCAAGACATACTTTAATGCTTTCTTTTATTAATGATTCAGTTGTTGAAATCATTATTTGGCATGTAAATGTTATTTGTGGAGCCAACATAGAAAGCGATCTCCCCTTCTTTTATGGCATATTTTTTAATACTGATGGATTAATATAATATTTTATCCACTATAATAATGAACCTCATTTACAGATGACAAAATTCTGGTAAATGATTCTTTTTCACAGATTTTTAAAAGTTTGTCTACGAACTAGAAAAACATGTGAAATTTTTATTCTGCTGAGAACTGTTATATATTACTTCTGGTTTTAAAATACTCTGCCCATACAGAAAACCAGTCAGAATTTCCCCATCTACTTCTTTAAATTTTTTTAAAATTTTTAATGTTTATTTATTTTTGAGAGAGAGGGGGAGAGAGAGAGAGCATGAGAAGAGGAAGGGCAGAGAGGGAGACACAGAATCTCAAGCAGGCTCCAGGCTTGAGGTGTCAGCACAGAGCCCGATGCGGGGCTCAAACTCACGAACCGCCAGATTGTAAAGTGAGCCAAAGTTGGATGCTTAACCTACTGAGTCACCCAAGCGCCCCTTAAATTTTTAAAAAATGTTTATTTATTTTTGAGAGAGAGAGAGAAAAAGAGAGAGAGAGAGAGAGCGAGCATGAGGAGGAGAGGGCCAGAGAGAGGGAGACACAGAACCTGAAGCAGGCTCCAGGCTCTGAGGTTTTAGCATAGAGCCTGATGCAGGGCTCGAACTTCATGAGATCATGACCTGAGTCGAAGTCAGACGCTTAACAGACTGAGTCACCCGGGTGCCACACCCCTCCTCCATCCCCCAACCACCTTCCAAACATGTTAATACTGAAGGTGGAAATGTGGTGAAAATAAAACAGTAAGGTGAATGAATGGCAAACTAGAAAGTTTGATGCTTGATTTAGTTAAAATTATGGTTACACTGGTTAGGGGAGAAAATACCTGGATGATCAATTGTTTTTGTGGTTATTTGAGCAGATACCTTGGCATTTAAAAACTAAGGTAGAGAGGCTTATGGCACCATTGAAAACTTTAACAATTTTTTTTGTTTGTTTGACAATCAAAACTCTGGTTAGCCAGCTAAAAGTTTACTCTCCTCGTTGAAGGAGTCCTAAGTCAGAAGTACAGAATTGGACCTACCAGATCTACATCCTATTTGCCATAGACAAAATATTCTCTCCACAGACCGTGACTGAGTATACTAACTCCCAGTACAGATCTCTGGCAATGAAATTGTCTCTACTCTAAGCATATGGACCTAAAACGTAAATAAGATCTTAACAAATGGGAAAGCTGTTGGAAGCATTTTGAGAGTTCCAACTGAAAATTGGGAGAAGATGGTGTTGTGTGGTCTGTATAGTATGTGTTTTGCAGGAGCTTTTTAGTTAGACCCAACTAATGGAGGATGCAGTCCACATCTCTGTCTCAGCAATGAAGTTCATAAAACATATACCACCCCAAAATAATTTATTTAACACATACTATCTTCAGCACTAGAAGAGTCAAAAACTATGAGGATGGCAACACATAACTCAGTGCTCAAAGTGGATGGTAACAATAGGGTATGGGAGCAATGGTGATTTCTATGCTTAATTAGGGACAGTGTGAGGTAGTGCATTGGGTTTGTACCAAATGTTCTAGTAGTTCACTGAGTCTTCCAGAACTCATTTTCAACTTGGTATAATTAAAAGAAAACCAAATTTTTCCTGGAACCTTTGGGACTTGAAAGCATCATGTCCCAGATTCTGTTGTGTTTTTCCTATCTCTCTGGTTGAGCCTTTTTAGTCTAGTTTGTCAGCTTCTCCTTTTTCATGTAGCCATTAAATGTCAGAGTTCCTGAAGGCTTTTAGCTTCATACTGCTTTCTACCTAAATAATCTAATCTTTGTCTTAGCTTTCATTAGCATCTATGCATTAATGACATTTAATGTGCATCTCCAGATTAAGACCCCCATCAGATTCAACTGACTTGACTCAGATATCCAAAGATGCCTCAGTGGAACATCTCCAAGACTTAATAAATGATCATTCTTTCCAAGCCTAGCCTTCCCTAGTGTTTTCTGGCTTAGAAAATGGCACCACTATCCAATCAGCTGCTCAAGCCAAAGAACACAGAATCATCTTTAACCTCCCTACCTTCTTCTTGCTCTATATACAATTACCCTAAAAATATGTTCATTTTACCTTTAAAGACACTCTAGAATCTTCATACCCATTGTCATAGCCTTAGTCTAGTATGGTAGCCTCATGGGTGATTTGAATAAACTGTAATACTCACCCTGAACAATCCTCTATTTATTCTCCACAGTGAACCCAAAGTAAGTTTGTTTTTCAAAATACACTCTGAAGTGAAAGAAGCCAATCTGAAAAGACTACATACTGTATGATTCCAGAATTCTGGAGAAGGGCTTTGGAGACACTAATAAGATCAGTGTTAGCCAAGGGCTAGCGGGAAGGAAGACTAAATAAGCAGAGCATAGGAGATATTTCAGGGTAGTGAAACTATTCTGTAAAATGCAATCTAATGGTGGACACATTAGATAAAATCCATCAAACGTACAACACCAAGAGTGAACACTGATGTAAGCTGTGGATAGGGTGAGAATGATGTGTTGAAGTTGGTTCATCAATCTAACAAATAGGCCCCTCTGGTCAGGGATTTTGAGACGGAGGGAGGCTGCACATATATGGGGGTGGGAGAAATATGACAGCTCTCTGTGCTTTCCATTCAATTTTGCTATGAATCTAAAACTACACTAAAAAATAAAGTCTTTTTTAAAAAATCCACAAAAATCTTGTATCTCCTCCTCACCTCCTGAAAGTGCTTTACCGCTTTTCTAACTTTACTAAATTGGCAGTCCTTGGCACAATGCCTTTCCACCTGCGCAGCTTCATTTCCTCTTGTGCCTTTCTCAATCTTGCTGTTTTCCAGCCACATTTCTTTCAGGTTCAAATGGTGATGAAGTCTCTCCCACTCAGGGCGCCCCACCCTTCCTCCTTGCCTAATCAGCGTCTGCTCATCCTTAACACCTGAACTCACTGTCATTTCCTGAAGGCTTCTCGGAGACCCCCATCCTTCTGCTTTTGCTATATATTTCATATAAAAACCTAAGTTATTTTGGAGGCTTTGCTGTTGCTCATATAAAAACCCAGTATTTCCCCAGTGCCCTTGCCACTTTTATATAGACATTCACAATAATAAATACTCTTGAGTGTTCGTTAAGATTGTTCTAATCTATTAGATTGTAAGCACCTACTTTTGCTCAGCATTGAGCCTGGTGCAGTGGTTGGAACATAGAAGGATTTAGTAAATATTTGTAGAAAGAATGAATAAAGAATAAGATGTGTCAAATGGGCTGTTGATTTATTGCCCACTGTTTTCTTCAGCTATTAGAGATTTGCAGTCACTGAAATACCTATTACTCTCTCAGAAGAGGACATTTTGAACAATCATTTTTAGAAGTACCATCACCGCAGAAATGTTTTTTTAACCCTAAGCTTCTATATTTCATGTGGTTACTCTGTGGGCTCCTGCGATTCTAGATTGATGGCCGCTTTGTTCTTTAAGATATTTAGAGCTTAGGGTAAGCAGTATGAAAATGGCTCCCCGACGGGGGTGATTATCTGGTCACGGCTTCATGCCATCCCCAGCCTTTACTTTCAAGTCTGAAAATCCTCTCTGGATGGGTGGCCTTTCACGAAAAGAGATGCTCTGTTCATTGCTCAGTAACAGATACAGATATAAAATCCCCATTTAGTCATGGGGCTGCCTTGGATTTCCCCGGAAGTGTGTTGATGGTAGCCAGCACTAATGCTAAATCACCACGAGGCCCCTGGTTTTCGAAGCACAGTGCAGTGTGTTCTCATGTGGTAGCCACTGCACATCTGCCCTGACTTTATTAATAAACAAGTGAGGTGAAGAAACAATAACACTACTTTCCAGGTAAGTAGGGGAACAAGTCTTAATTACTGTTAGCCTTTTGTGAGTGACTACCATGGGGGTCTTAATAATTCATTCACCTAGTTATAATGATATGAATCGTGAATCAGTAGTAATTTTCACGCAGGCAGCTATAGGACTTGGGTTCTCCAACGTATCCTTTTTTTCCCAATTGAAATACACATCTCTCTCTTTCTCTCTCTTCTTATATATATATATATATATATATATATATATATATATATATATACACACACACACACACACACACATAGGTTTTCTAAATGAATGCTTTCCTTATTACAGTCGGTCCTCTCCCATGGCGCGGTGGCGGACTGTGCTGTTGTTGGTAAGGAAGATCCTTTGAAAGGTCATGTCCCTTTAGCGCTCTGCGTGTTGAGAAAAGGTGAGAGATCTTTGTCCTCCCTGAGTGTTTGGGCCCTGAATGATTAATTCTGGTTAATTCAGTGCTTATCCATCTGGACTTTCTCCCTAGATATTAATACAACAGAGGAACAAGTTTTGGAAGAAATTGTGAGCCATGTTAGACAGAGCATTGGCCCCGTGGCTGCTTTTCGCAATGCCCTGTTTGTCAAACAGTTACCCAAAACGAGATCTGGCAAAATTCCCCGGTCAGCTCTGTCTGCCCTCGTCAACGGCAAGCCGTATAAGGTAAGTTATCCAAGACGCTTAATGCCAGGTTTGCTTTTACCCACTTCTTTGGCATGAATATATTTTTGATGAGAAAGTAAACAGTTGAGGCTGGTTATGCATGCTGCATATATGCGGATACATATGCTGGTTATATAGTTCTAATTGATATATATTCTAATTATTTCTCCTATTTTGTGTGAAAATTCTTTTGGAAAATGTTAGGCTAATTGAAGTATATATATTCAATCACCAATATCTACTAGAAGGTGATGGAACAGTAAATAGTAGTTGTTTGAGAAAATGCAAAACCAAAAAAATTCTAAGGAGGAACATAGAAAAGCTCAGTAGAGGGATTCTAGAGAAAAGACCATTTAGTAATGAGGAAGCCTAAGGCAAGCTGATTGGCTGCAAAGGCCCCTTCCCCATCCCCCAAGGTGGGATATGTGTCAGTTCCTCAGGCACTGACTGCCCGAGAACAAAGGAAAGGACATACAACAAAAGGCTAAACTGATAGAGTCTCCATTGGTTTACAAATATTGTAGTAATATTACAAGAAAAAGGCCATTTTATCAATAACCTAATCTCCAGGAACTCCCTACTACCTTAATGATAATGCTTTGCTAGAGGGAAAAACAACCTTAGCCTGACAATGGGTAGGCCTCCAGTAATCTGTAAATCCTCTTTAGCATGTAGAAATCCCTTTAAGAAAGTTCTTGACTTTACCTCCTCCAACTCCACAGTATATAAGCAGTCACACTTCACAACTCTGGTGCATCTCTTTCTGCCCATAGGTCCTGTCCCCGTGCTTTCGTAAAATCACCTGTTTGCACCTGTTTGGCACTAAAGACTTTTTCAAGAATTCTTTGTTGGCCATTGGCTCCGAATCCCCACCAACACCCTGAAACCCCATTATTTAGAACAAATAGTTTTGCTAACCGAACAGTTTATTACTCTGGAAGACTACAAATTCTATTTTAAAATATTAAAATCAGAGTTCCGTTGTTTTGAACACTTCTTTATGAATAGTGTAAGATAATGGGAAACACAACATTGCATGGAATTGTTTAATTACAGAGAGATGGCAGGGGTTCAAAGAACGACATTCATCAGACTCTCATTTTTTCTTTCCAGATAACACCTACAATTGAAGACCCCAGCATTTTTGGGCACATCGAAGAAGTGCTGAAGCAGGCATCATGACTTCCTACTTTCCTATTTAGAGTCAATTTGAGTCAGTTTTCTAATTGGGAGTCAAATTTTTTGAATTCTTTCCCATAAATAAATATTTAAATAGAAATGACTTGCAAACTGAAATGTGAATTGTGAAGCTTGATCTAAAACAAAAAGATCTTGAAGACTAGAGGAAGACCCGTGCCTTCTGTTTAATTAGTCCTGATTAGCATTTTTTTTTCAGTTGCCTGGAACACAGTTCATTATCGATTGTCTACCACTTTAAGTTAGGAAGAATATAGCTAATGTATGATTTTAAAAAGCTGATCCCCCAAATATTTTAACTGAAAGGGACATAAACATAGAACTACTTCCTGAAATGAGAAATCTGTAGCTTTGACCCCAAACCTAAAACTCCTATTGAAGTCAGAAAATAATAAATTTTCTTATAGAAATTCTGTATGTTTTCTAATACTCTTGAGATGTCCCCATGCATGGTTATTTAAAAGAAAATAGATAAAATGGAAGGTTTTAGGTAATCGCCTAGACAGATGATTTTCTAGATAGGAGGATCAGTCTAGTCATAGGTTTCCTGAGGGAAGCTTAGATACCAGAGTACAGCTCTGCCTTCAGGCCATTTTGACTTGTCAAGGGAAATCACCTGCCTGACAGATCCTAGAGGTCATTTAATCCAATCTGTTTGTCATGGAGCTGAGGGCACTTTGGAGTTCCTCCTGTCTCAGGTTCTTAGTCCACTGAACGCTTAATGATTCCAGCTTCCTATAAAAACAAGGATATGACACAGAAATGCAGTGAACTGAGGACAGCTCTTAAGGAAGACATGTAAAAGTTTTTACATTAGGCAAATGACCAAGAGTTTTTAAGAAATCCCCAATTCAGATTTTTACGTGAAATCTCTGATTTTTAAATAATAACTCACTAAAAAAAATACTGTGACATCCAAACACATCTTTCCTTTTAAATTATATAAAACTATGGGGAATTTAAGAAAAATTACTGGAAATGAATCTTTGTTAATAAGTTTATGGTAGGGGCGCCTGGGTGGCTCAGTTGGTTAAGCCTCTGACTTCAGCTCAGGTCAGATCTCACGTTCGAGAGTTCGAGCCCCGCGTCAGGCTCTGTGCAGACCGCTAGCTCAGAGCCTGGAGCCTGCTTCTGGTTCGTTCTGTGTCTCCTTCTCTCTCTGCCCCTCCCCCTCTCATGCTCTGTCTCTCTCTGTATCAAAAATAAATAAAATATTAAAAAAATTAAAAAAAAATAAGTTTATGGTAATGTACCAATTAGCCAGGTTAGGTATAGACAATTGAATATATAATTTACTTAGGATTCTACATGATAACAGTTATTAAAGAATACATTTAAACTAAAATATACATATATACCATGGCCATTAAGTCTTTGATAGTGCTCGAACTATTTACCAATCTTTCAGCCCATCAGGAAAATTATTTTTAAGAGCAGCCATTCTAACATAATAGTCTGGGTATATGAAATATATGTGAGAGATAACAGATAAGAGCTTATTCAGTTACTTATTTCATAAAGATTGCTTACAACCTATATGTAAAGACATTGTGAAATGCTGGGTTTTTTTTTTTTTTTACCATAAGCTATAAATAAATGGCTTCTCAAAGTAAAGTCCTATTTGCTTAAATTGGCTTCTTGATTATTATAACAGAAAATTTTTTCAGCTAATTGTTCTTTTGAATTATTTTAGTAGCCTGCAGTAAACCAACTAGATAGATATTCAACTTATAATTTGAAGCTGTTGAGTTTCTTAAAGTGTCCCTTCTACTGGGTACATTTGACCCATTATCACAACTGTAGTCTTAACAGTACATTCTTTTTAAGAATATTAACAACTATTTTTTCACGTAAGATTCAGTTAATTAGAAATGGCAAATTCTTTAGCTGAATGTGTATCATTATTCATTTGTGAGGTATAAACTAAGGCAGGTCTGAGAATTGTGTGAAGAGTACATGGATGGACATCTTGCACATTTTTCCTGGCAGTCAGTTCTGAAGGGACACGTTAGCAAGCAGGCTCGAGTTATTTTCCAATAACTTGGGGTAAGAGATGGGGGACAAGGACTGTTCTTGCATCTGGTTGAGGAAATTTATCTCCTCCGAAGAGTCAGAGGAAGTACTATTACTTTCATGTGTCTAAAAACGCAAAAAAGATACACTTGAGTTGTTGAACTGTCTAAAATTTGATAGAAGAAAAGGGAATTTTCTTTTCCATACCTACCAAAAAGCACTTCCACTAGATAATACCTAAAATATTCTGGATTAAATGTATCTTTAAAAATAATAATATAATGTTACTAAAAATATGATCATATTTAAATTTGCTGAAATAAAGTCTACATGACCTTCTTTTGGTATTTTCAGAGAATTTTTTTACGTAAGACATTGGAAATATTTAAATACAAAGATTTTCTTTTAAAATCTATGGAAAAGTGTTTTCTAGTTATTTTGCTCCGGACAATATATTAAATATCTAAAAATTAGATCTGCTCTACATCTAAGGAGCACTTTTGTTTATATAAAATTGTTGAGAAGGCTCTCATCATTACAAATGTGAAAATTCACAAATTTGATAGACGGTCAGAAGGAAATAATTGAGATTCTGAGCTTAGCCCATTAAATGCATTTTAGAATCTGGCAGAAATTATACTATAAATTGAAGAGTATTTTATGCTTTTTTTTGATCAAATACTAGATCTTTTTATCTCTCTACATTAAACTCTATTATAAATGATTAATATTTCTTACTGGATATTCTGGAAAGGGGAGAAACTGATTATGTGGTCAAGTCATATGTTGAGAGTAGATAGAAATCTAGTTTGTTACTGTAATGTTGTAGTTTCTGTATTATATTTCATTTCCCTAAGTCAACATCCCAGTGATCAGATGAGCTGAGAAAGCTCTTTTCCATTGTTTCTGCTCAGGCAACATTTCTAGAAAATTTTAAAAATCACCTTCATAAGCAAGTTCAGTGCTCCCTCTTGTGGCTGACTCACTTTAGAAGCTAACAATTAGACTGCAAGTCACTAGAAGAACAATTTTCATTACAGTTTAAGTAAACTGTTAAACATTAGGTGACTAGAAAACAAAGATTAAACAGAGAACTGTATGTATTTTTTTTATTGACAATGGAGAGGGTTTCTGTTACCATTATCTTTTGACTGAATCTGTTAAACAAAAATAGACATCAAAACAAATGTAATGTACGTGCACACAGCAAATTAAATACAAAAAGGAAATTACTAATGACAGCTCTTGCGCTTCAATAAGATCAAGCAGCAGAAAGTCAGCAGTTAGATAAATGGTGTTATTAAATAGGTTTTACTTTGAAATCTCCCATATAAACAAAGAATAAACAACAGTAACACCACCAAAGAAAGCCACAGGGAAGAGATTACTCTTCTATACTTTTATACACTATATATGTTAATCATTCTGTCTTTCTTTTATTTCCTCTGATAAGACTGACTTCAGGGAAGTCGCAACAAGGCCATCTTGGCTAGAAGCTTATAACATTAGACATGAGTCTGGCGAATGCCCTGTTACATTGACAAAAGGGAAAGGTGTCTGGGTTTTGTTGTTTTCAATGGAAATGAGCCTCAGACTCTGCAGTGGTTGACAGTCACTGAACAGTGCTGGCTGGCGGTTCGAGATATTGATGAACATGTGGTTCTTAGTAAAGAAGGTTTTTTTTTCCTCTTTTTTCTTGGTCCGCAGATAACAAGAGAAGATAATGTTTATTCCTTATAAATTATTTTTTAAATATTTGCTCTTGACTCTTGTAAACAGTTTAGCTTTGTTTTGTGTTGAAAAGGAGATCGAGCCATCACAGTGCTAGTTCTAAAGATAGAGGACATCCCTGATTGCCTTTAAAGGACTATTTTTGGCTCCAGTTCCAGGTTAAATCATTCCTTTTTACATGATCAGAGGCAGGTTTTCAGCTTTAAGTATTGACAGACTTGAAGGAGAAACATATCGATTTGACTGTTACAATCAAAAACTGTAAAAATGGTGGAATGGTAAAATACAAACAGTACTTGGAATTGTCAAATGTTTGCACTCGAGACTCCATGAACCATATATTTTATTTTTTTAAAAATCATATTTATATCCATTTACATAAGACTTACACATTTAAAAAGAAATACATACACAGTAATACATAAATGCCTAGTATATTACAATAAAACATGAAAAAACAAGTGGCTCCATTTCATAAAAGCATCTGTTGTACAGAATTTATGATGTGGATGATGCTTGTTATTCAAATGACTTAAGCGTTTTCTTACAGTTGTAGTAAACTAATCAAACTTAATATCTGACTCTCCGAAAATCACATTTGCAGCTTAATAAACCATCACTTGTGGTTGTTTCCTTCGAATTCAGTCTTCACAAAGGTTTTTACTGTTCGTCTTCGCAGATGGTAGTGCACTTTAGGTAGAGTAGGCTGAAAAGACGACATCTGAAATAGTTAAATGCAGAGTGTTAGTCTGCCGTCCGCTCCCAGACTGGAAAGCCCCCCTCGCCACAGCCTGTCTACTTCTGTCCTAGGAGTCTATAAGCCGAATGCCAGCTAGGATCTGACCGGTAGCTGGACGGCATTCACATTTGCTCTTTCTCCAACTTTGTACAGGCCAACTTAATAAATAACACGATTTGCTCGAGTTTGTGGAAAGCATGGCAGTAAATATAAACAAAGGTATTCATAGAAAATGTGAGCAGTCCTTTTGAAAAATCTGCAGCTTGCTCATTAGTAAATTTGGTTGAGTTGACTTCTTTCATGGTATGGATTCTTATTCTAGTTCATATCTTTTAGAGCTCTTAAAAAGACACCTTTCTTTCTTTCTTTCTTAAGAAAGTGGGGGGAAGGGCAAGGGGGAAGGAAGAGAGAAAATCCCAAGTAGGCTCCGTGCTGTCAGCTCTGAGCCCAAAGCGGAGCTCTAACTGACAAACTATGAGATCATGACCGGAGCCAAAATCAAGAGTTGGACGCTCGACCAACCGAGCCATGCAGGCGCCCCCAAAAAGACATCTTTGTTTAGTTGTGACAAAAACATAATGATAATAAATAGCTATATTTCAAAGGATCTGGATCAGTGATGTGGCATCACTGATTCTTTCCTGTTGTAATATACTTAGAAAAAGCTCACAATTTCTATTTCTGACACAAATGAAATGATAAATAATATTTTCTGGATTATTTTAATAACAAAAGTGCTAATGTTTTGTCAAGACAGAAACTGGTTGTCCTTGATTAGGGTATTGTAAATAAACACCTTTACCCTATTTAATGGTAAAAATTAGGAAGTATGAACTAGAATGCCATGCACAAAATACAAACTGCAAATAGCTAAAGAGTAATTCTGCCCATCAGTCAGGAACTAAGAAGCGAGCACTATTCAACATATTAAATAGTCATTTGTAAATTAGTGAAGTATTCAGTTCCTAGGGAAATTATCATGTTATGTGCAGAAGCTATTACAAACAGTATTTTGGAAAACCTCTTATTTGGCCAAATCATTATATACTTTACATCATGCCTAATTAGATGCCAAATTGTATACCATAATTAAATTTTTAATGTTAGGGTTTTACATTCTGAAATTAAATCTCTTAAAGCTTTTTAATTTGTCAGCGGCTTCCAATAGTGACCCAAATACGGCAGCGCACAGCTCCTAGAGTGGAGCCCAAACCAACAATAAGTTGTGTGGAGCTTTTGATTAAAGGCGATGAATAAACAGCACAAGGTGAGCTGTTCTCTGCCTGGGACTGCTTCCTCTCCCTGTCCCTGTGCACGCGTCAGGTTCTAAATATTGCTCTAAAAAGTCTTTTCCCAAAAGATTAATTTACTATAAATGGTAAGTATTTTGGTAAAACTCAGTTTTAGGTTAAACATGTTTCATGAGCACTTGATGTTTATAGCCTAGGAAACCACAGGTTTACCACAACTGTTTTTCAATAAAACTCCATTTTTGTCTACTTGGAAGTAGATCCCATCAGCTACTATTTCTCTAAATACAAGGGCCTAATATCTTGTAATTATATATCAAGGTTTTAGTCCTGTTTGCCATTCTTATAATTTCACTTTGTTCCTGTGCTGGGAGCCCTAGATACTTAAAACTCATATTTGTTGACAACAAATATAAATCACAGTGATGAAAAACAATATATGGAAATCCAAAATCTTCAGTTCTACTTTTATTTTTGATCCTAAACTACCTCTACATCATTTTCCTGCTTCTGCCGCTATTTGATTCTGCGTACCTACCAGAATCACTATTTCCTTGCTTTTATTAACTTCCCTGTGTAAAATATTCATGTAAAAGTGTGTTGCTCTGTCGGTGCTGAATTCTCTTCAAAAAAATGCTATGTGGGTCAATATAAAATGCTACTAACAAGTAGATGGCCGTGGCTGGGGCTGCGACCTGCTGACATGTGATAAGACCATGACAGGCCTCCAGCAGACGGACCTTCAGTCAGAGCAGACAGATGGTGACCAGAAAGATGGGGTTAAGAGCTACGCTGTTAAGACTCCTGTTCTACCCTCCAGTAATCCAAAAGGGCCGTCTCCCTTCTGTACTGCCAGGCCATACCAGAGAGTGTCGTGTGTATTTACTACTCTGTGTCGGTTCCAGTTTTGGGTGCTTTGTTTTCTTGTCAGCCGAGGAAAGCTACTCACAGCAAGTCAGTGCTGCCTCCTTTGAGTGGCTTGTCAACATGAGTATGTGCGAACAGTGGAGTTGTCTAACCTCTGCAGTCTTGATGAGGCAACTGCAAACGGAGAAAAGGGCTTTAGAGGAACTTGGATGATTGAGTACAAAAATCTCAGATGAGAAAGATTATCCCCTGCGTACAGGGGTCCTGAACACACTAGTAGACCTTCTTTCTCTCAGACATCAGCCACTCATATATATCCCTTCCCTCTAGACCGAGTTACTAATGAAAATTTACTCCAGTGTGATTCGACTGTACTTTTGAGTTGCTGTGTATTCCTCCTTAGATGGAGGCTGTAACAAAAGCAAAGCTCCCCATGGTGTTTCTGTTTTCGAAGCAAAGATTGCTCTTGGAGAATTCAGGATGGCATTTTTTCCCCCCTCCAAGTGTTGAAGAGCTTCTTCACTAATTGTAATTGCAATAAATTCCTCCTGAATTTTGTTAACATGTTCCATGATATTAACAAGTTAGAAGAGATGTATAACAAAGATAATAGGTTATATTTGAACTGATTTTAAGGGGCGGAAATGCTGTAACTCTGAAAAGAAATAATAGTTCTAGGCAATTGTCTTAATAAAGAGAGTGGGTCTATTTTTTTTCTTTTAATGTCTACCAAATAGAAGTAACTTTGTGACTGCTATTTCAAAGTTGTCTCTCCTTCAGAATGGCTGTTTTCCTTTGTGAGGTATATAACACAAGTCTAATGTCCACAGAAGGAAATAATACTAATTGGGAAATTACTGTTGGCTTTGTGTTTGTTTAATTCTCTTCTCATAGTTGTGCTTGTTTATTTAAGGCCTTCTGCCTTGGTCAGAGGTGAAAATATCTGATGAGTCAGGGTTTCTAAGACGAAACATAAAACTCGCAATATTCAAACATGTAGGGTGACCGTGGAGTTAATTTCCACTCACTAAGGACCTTTAGTCCAAATCCAACTTCTAACTAAACAAATTGCTTGCTTTGAGAATAGAAGAGTAAAAAAACACAAATCATGCAGATGAGTATTGTTCTTCCTAGATGTGGACATTAGCCAAAACTGTCCTTTCCAGGATTTTATCAATTATGTTTAAAAATGTAAATGAGGTGCCATGGGTTCATGCATCAGCCATTTACAAGAGTCTGTTTTTGATGAAAGCAAAGTAAACTTCAAGCAGAGCAAACCAACTTAAGAAAAGAATTTCCAGAAAGCTATGCAAGATCAGAGAATGATACTAGCATTTGCTAAACAGGTTTTTTTTTTTTAACTTTATAAGCAGAAATGCAAAACTACTGTACCATCCGTTGCCATTTTCCTCGACTGCCCAGATGTTGTGGTTAACCTAAATCCAGCTGGTAACGTTTCTGAGGACCCGGGCATCATGCTGATTCCGTGTACTTCACGGGGAGGAAACTGTCTTCTCCATGTCGACCCCCGCCTGAAATTCTTATCATCACTCTGCCAGCACAGAATTATAATTGGATGTAGTGACAACAAGTAAACTAGTCCAGGTCCTAAACCTGTGTGCTTAGAAACATGCAGCACTAATTATCTACAGTCAGTCTGTAAAGCATACCTAGAGAATATTATGCTTTATTTGGAGAGTTCTTTTGATTCCAAAATGATAACACAGGAGATTTGCAACAGAAATGTTTTTATAAAAATTTTCCTGTGACTCCAAATCTAAGGTTTGCTACCTGTAGAAGTAAATAGTTTTGAAAACCTAAAGTAAAAGCCCAAAGATTTTTTTTCTGAAAAGAATATTAGCTCTTCTTTGTCATACTTTATGCCAACTGATTTTATAGTATGAGATTATATATTTAATTCACTGTTAGGCAAACTGCATTTGACCCACAAACTTTAATTATTTCATGAGTTTTGCTTTTATGTAAACAAGAGATGGATGGGAAAAGCTACATTCGGTATAACCTGGATCATATGAGATACTGTAACCTACAGTCTGTGTAAGAAACAAAATTTGTCATTTGTTAGATTTCAGCTGATACTGAATTAACTTGTGGTTTATTGAAGAACCTGTGGAGCCTGGAAGCCACCTTTGAATACATACATGTGCTCTCTAGACGCCACTAGAAGCATAATATAATCCTGGTTGCTGTTTTACAAATGTATTCCTGGCTGCTGATTCTATTTCAGGATGATATAATCTCTTCCCTCTGTGCATACACAAAGCATCTGCTTACATACAATGAACTTTCTCTATATTCATAGGGAGTGATATGTAATCTAGTGTTTAGCAAGTATTATTCTTTATTCAACACAAATTATTCTTTGTGTCAAGTTCTAAGGAAAATATTAATCATTCCACATAGATCTCATCGTCTTAGGTCACTAAGTTTCTCGAACCGGGAATGGCTGTCTCTTCCCTGAAGTTAATCTCCGTGCGTGCCGGTGCCTGACTAGCTCAGGTGACTTCATTCTGGCATACTGAATCATAGATCGACACTTAGCTGAAACTTTTGTTGTTCTAAATGACTAAAATTATAAGGTATTCTTCATCATGGACTGCTAATTTAGTTGACATTCAGAGTCAGTTTGGAAAAATAAAATCATTTGTGAAATGATATATATCCATTGTTCTACTAGAATCCATAGTATCCAAATCTAACTTTTGTTGAGAACAGGGAGCCATTTTACAATTTAAGAGATGCCTGCTACTCTTTTTCTCTGCTGCCAGGTTTTGCATTGTCCTAGGCTTCCCAAATGTTTGTAAATAAAGAAAAGAAGCAGAAACTCATAACTGTGGCTTCTGATTTCATGAATTTTGGAAGAGTTGTTGCATAAACGTAAAAACTCTTCAGTTCTTCAAAACACTACATTACATTGCAGGGACATACAACTCCTGTAATGTATGGGTTAGGGACTCAAAAATAAGCAAGTTGCGGATTTAAATCATGATGCCTTTTGCTCTTTTAGCATAGCCTTCCCTCAGAAAGTTGGCGGGACCTACAAGTGACACCAGAGGAAAAAGTTTCCGTGAGGTGAGGTTAAAGGATTCCTACTTAATTGAAGTGAAAGTCTGTAGAAGCACACGAGCACTTCTCAAATTCTTTCAGTGGGAGCTGAATGTAATCAGCCCCAGAAACAAGCAGAGCTTCTGGGTACGCTGTTTAGCTACTTTTGTTCACACTCAAAAACCAAAAACCAAAAACAAAAACAAAGAAACAAACAAAAATGTAGGACAAAAGAGACTACAATGTTTGAATAATAAAATTGTGTGCTGTGCTCTTTATTTAATAAATAAGAAAAGATGCAGCATATTTTAAAGGCAGATAGTCATAGGCCAGTTAGAACCTTCTGGTTGTTACTTTCAGAAAGCAACACTAACTCATATATGAGTTACCTGGCTCCTTTGAGTCAATCCACATTTTAAAATGTAGCAATAGGATAGCTCTTTAAGAATTTGTATTAAAATTCCTTTTGCAGCTTAAAAATACATTTTTTAATGTTTATTTATGTTTGATAGAGATAGAGACAAGAGAGCAAGAAGGGGAGAGGCAGAGAGAGGGAGACACAGAAATCCAAGCAGGCTCCAGGCTCTGAGCTGTCAGCACAGAGCCCAACATAAGGCTCAACCTCATGAACTCTGAGATCATGACCTGAGCTGCAGTCAGATGCTCAACTGACTAAGCCACCCAGGTGCTTCTCCTTTTGCAACTTTTAAACAAGGAAAATAATTGTATTCAAAAGCATATAGGGCTTATGTAGACTGTCTTTTTGATTCCACAATTAAGAATAGGATTAAAGAGATTATCAAACAACTTATAAAATTAAAATCAGTTAAGTGTTAACTGTTTTAAAAATATCAATCTTTATCCTGCTTGGACTAAAGCATGGACTTATAGGAAGGTCTTATAGCTGAGGTCAAAACTGGAGAGCTAGTCTGTCTATAACCTCCGCTGCAAAGGAAAGCTTGGGTTTTATAAATCCAAGATCATCTTTCCTCCTCATGTGAATGTGGAATAATTGCCTCATTGTAGGATTTGCTGGGTTCATTCACAAAATTATTTTAATCAGTTTTTCTTTCTAGCCAAGAAACTCCTGCAGTTTGCAACATGGAATTATGCATCTCTGCATTTTCCACTTCATACTCAGGTTTTCTTTCTACTTCTTCCAGAAAATCTCTGTAAAAACTCAGAAGGCCTATTAAAATCCACAGCATCTATCAATGGACGGAGGTGGCTAATGTCCCTTGCATTCCTTTGTCTTAGGAGTCTACTCTCGTTTATTATTTTCCAAATAATTTAAACATGCACATATTATGTTTGCGATTCTTTCACTCCATATAGCTTTATAATCCAATGACTGTTAAAATGTTATTCATGTTTTTAAGGAAAACTCAGTGTCACAATCTAAGATACGAAAAGCTTCCCATTTACTGAAAGCAACTTTTCTCTTCATTGTAATATCCTAAAACTTACTGTGAAGATATACTGATATTTAGGACATAAGCACCCAATTATTTAAAAGCTGAGTTTATCAGGATTAGTGTTATCATTGCTTTTTTTTTCTAAATGACACTCAACATAATTTTGTAGTCACAGCTCATAAGAATGAATCTGGTTTTGAATTACTTCTAGGTGTTTCTAACTGCTGACATGATAATATTTATGAATTCATAAAGGTTTTTCCAAAACCAAATGACTAATAAAATGCAATAGTTGGCACAATACTGAGGACACTTCTAGATTCTAGGCAGAGAACAAGCATCCGGTTCATTTTTGAGCACTATTCCTTGACAGCCGTGTTACTTGTACTCTCATATCCCTTGTGAAGGACAGGTAAGGACTCACCTCATCCAGCCGCCGCTCAGTTCCCAGAGCCAGGAGGTTATTGTATTCCCTTTCGAGAATCTGCCTTGCCTGGTGACATCAAATTACAGTTACCATCACTGAAGTCACAGTTTTTTTTTTAAATATCATAGAGATTATATTCATCTGAGAAAACATTACAAATCCTGTTTTATTTAAGAAGTCTTAAGATTTTAGTCCTCCATGTCTAAAAGCCATTGCAAGTTTTAGATGTAAAGTACAAGGTAGGGGAATTTTCTTTGGTCTGTGGACAGTGGAGAGAGAGACTCACATACATGTCTGAGATCAAGAGGCACTTCGTTATTTTAATCCCACTGAATATATTATATCAACTTTGTAATATATGAAAACAAAATGAAAAATGAAGTTAGACTGCCAAATTTTTATCAAGTCTATACAGAGAGTTCTCAAACCTGGCTAATGCTCATTATTTAGGGAACTTTTAGATAAACTGGATTCCTATACCCAATCTCTGGATACCTGATTCCTTAGGCCTGTGCTGTAGCTTGTCAGTTTTATTTTAAATTTTTAAGAAACGCTGGTGATCCGAATAATTATCCAGGTTGGGGAATCAGTGGCATACTCATTGCTAAGTGTCTGTCTAATTCAGACACGTAAATAGAAATGAAGGCCTCTCAGGGAGACAGAGACTGAAAGCCATCTGCCAGGGATATTGTTTTGGGAAATCTGGCATTCAGGTGGAAGGCTGGACTACATAACCTCTAAATCCCTTTTCTTGATTAATTTTATGGTTTTGTTTTGGCTAGAAATCCAGTGGCTTGCAATATAAGCCCCAGTGACATATTTCAAAGGTTGAGCTGAGCTAACTCTCATTAGGGTTCATGAACACACAGCCAACTTTTTTTTTTCTCCCTATAACTGTACTTCATCGTTCTATAAACTAGGACACAGTAGCTGCAGCAGAAGGGGGCTTGCCTGGGTGTTCTGTGTTGGAATCTGTAGTAACAAAGCTAAGCTGCTGTAGTCAAAGTTCTCATCCAAGGCTATCAGTGAGCCGTGCACACCACTCTCAAGAATATTATTTGCATATTCTCGAAGTCCAATTGCTTGTATCCAGCGAATAACTCGATCATTGCTCCACACCAACACATCTAGGAAAAGAGGTGCATCGTTTTAGGCTGCAGTATTTTGCCCGATAAACAAAAATACTGGCTGAAATAAGCCACAGGTGACTGGCCAAGCCAGCAATTATGCTGACTTCTTTATCCACTCCTTAATGCACCTGGCCGCCTTGTGTTCCATGTATTTACCATTCTCATAGCTAACCTGTCCTATTTTTGGCCTAGAGAAAAAAGTTGTCTTTTGGAGTGTTTGTTCTCACTGAAAAGCACTTCCGGCACATGGAATACAATGTCTCATAGTGTTTCCTGTTTCATTCTACAGCTCCAGGAATCTGCCCCAAGCTCAATGGTTTTATCACCAGACGGGGCTATTTCTTATTCTTGTCCTGATACCGAGCTCTTTAGTAAAGATAGAAAAATGATAAGCTGATATGGGTTTTCATCATTGGTTTTTAACCACTAATTAAATATTGAATATAGACTAGTAGAGCCATTTTTTTTTTTTTACCTGAAGCAATAAAAGCGATAAATCAAAGAACAGAACACTAAGAACAGGGATTCCATAGTCTGAAATTTACCCCACGATTTTGTCAATTCATTATTTTTCAAGCACATGCTAATGCAAAAATCAAGCACTTGGGTCAAGTCACAAGTTGTTTTTCCTATTAGGTTGGACGTAGTATTTGTAATATAGTCAACTTGATGCAGAAACCAAGGCCAGATATGGAAGTAAAAAAAGCCTTTATTGGGAGCGCTCCGGCAAGGTTCACTGGTCCTAAAGAGAGAGGCCTGAGAAGTTGCGTCCGGGAGCGGGGTAGTGCGTTTTATATGGTGTTCGCTGGGGGTGGGGAGTATGAAGTATTGATACGTTTATGTAAGGTGATTTGTTGGTAGCTGTTTCTTGTCCCGGGCAAGAAAAAGTTCGATGAAGGTCTTGAAGGGCTCCGTGGGGGAGTGTTGAGGCAGTGAGCGGCTTCTTGTTGTCTGGGCACCTGAAGGTCACACCCGCCTCTGTGGCCAAACAGTATTTTATTGAGATATAAAACACTTAGAATTTTATTTTCAAAAACTAAAATCTTTAGAGGAAAATGTCATATATGCCTTTTTCAGATTTTTGGTCTAGAGTGTCATAGTATATTTTATCATTTATTTTTTTTCCATTTCTTGTTATTGTGAGTTGACAGAATTCTACATAAAAACCAGGAAAATAGAAGACCAGAGTGTTCTACAGAAAAGAAAGAATTTTAAGGAACTAAAAGAGGAATGTGAAAAAATAAAAACATTTTTCAATCTTGTAAAATGGAAATAAAATCCATAATTTAATTTTACACTAAAATTTTAAGTTTTCTTGTTATTTTTTTCTTTCTGAGTGAAATGGATGGCTTTTCCAGAAAAAAATATAAAAAATACATTCATATTCTTCAACTTCAACTGTTTATTTTCCTTCATTTCCCTCCATTTAAATTATAAAAGTCTTTAAAAATTAAGGTAGTAGTTGTTTTCATTTTTGTTTCTTTGGTGGTGGCAGAGAGAGTATTTATATATTGTTTAGGTTTTTCAAAAACATTATTAATTTGTTCTAATACATTCATTTATAATCAAGTTAAGTTTTCTTGTGGCTAATATGAAAGCATTACAGTGATAACTCAGCCCAGCGGAGATTCCTGGTGTTATATTCTCAGTCACTGACCTCACACCAACAGTAACCAGGATTCTAACTACTCTTACCACAGATTAGTTTTGCTCTTTAGTTTTGATTTTTTAGCTTTTTATAAATAAAATTGTACAATATGTACTTTTGTGTCTATGTCTTTCACTCAATATGAGATTTATCCATGCTATAGAAAATAAAAATATCTTACTTTCATTGTTATTTAGTATTCCATTCTATGATTATACCACAATTGATCATTCTCTACTGTTGATGGACATTTGGCTAGATTCCATTGTGGGTTGTTAAGGATAGTGCTGCTTTGAATATTCATAGATATGCTAAATAAATTCCACCCTCACAATTTAAAGCCCCTTTAACAATGTCTAAAAATCTGCATCTTTAACAATACTTTGTACTTTTCATTTATTTTCCTTTTTTAAGCCATTATGGTAAATTTCTTGTTGTTATGGGTTGAGTTGTCCTTTCAAAATTCATATGTTGAAGTCCTAATCCCCTGTACCTCAGAATGTGACCTTACTTAGAGATACGGTCCTTACTGAAGTATTAAAAAGAGGTTTTTAGGGTGGGCCCCAATCCAGTATGATGGTTTCCTTCTAAAAATTGGAAATTTGGAAATGAGATATGCACCCAAGAGCAAGGCAGAGATCAGGGTGATGTGTCTAAAAGATAAGGAACCTCAAGATGGACAAAAAACCACTAGAGTGTAAGGGGGTGGCATGGAACTGACTCTTCCTCACAGCCCTTAGAAGGAATGAACTCTGCTAACACCTTAACTCAGCCTCCAGAACTGTGAGACAATACCAGAAAAAGTATAAAGAATATTTTGGGAAATAGTTGGTTGTCCTGTTGAAACTTTACAATAGCCTTTATTTGTAAAGAGTATTTTTTGAATGTTTATTTATTTTGAGAGCGAGTGAGCACGTGTGCGAGAGAGCACGTATGCACACGCGCAAGCAGGGGAGTGGCAGTGAGAGAGGGAGAGAGAATCCCAAGCGGGCTCCATGCTGTCACCATGGGCTTGATCTCATGAAGTGTGAGACCATGACCTGAGCCAAAACCAAGAGTGTGATGCTCTACTGACTAAGCCACCCAGGCACCCCTTATAGAGTATTTTTAAGTACACAGCAAAACGGAGCAGGAGGTACAGTGTTCCCATACATCCCTTTTTCCATAGATGCATAGACTCCCTGCCTATAAAGTCCCTCACCAGAGTGCTCCCTTTGTTACGACAGACGAACCGCATGGACACAAAGTCAGTAGTTAACTTTAAGAAACACTGCTGGTGCTCACTGTACAGGTTTGGACAAATGTATGATGACCTGCATCCATCATTATAGTATCACACAGAATAGTTTCACTAATAATGGTTGCTCTGAACATCCCTCGTGCAACATTTATTTGTCTCTCCCTCTCCACTAACTGCAGGCAACCACTGATCCTTTTCCTGTGTCCATCGTTTTACCTCATCTGGAATGCCATAGAATTGGAATTGTGTGATATGATTCTTACAGTATAATTATATAGTACTTTTCTTTCAGTTAGTAGTATGCACTTAAGGTCACTGCATCTCTTTTCACAGTTTGATAGTTCATTTCTTTTTAGCCATATTAAATTTTTATATACAGACCTTGCTAAATTCACATATTAATTTGAGTTATATGGCACATCATTAGATTACCTGGATTTTCTATATATCTTTTCCAATCCTTATATTTTTTCAGTTAATGAGGAACATGTGAAGAAAAGCTCACAATTCCCTCTTCCTAGTCTTATTACTTCTTAAGGGAGGAGGGCGTTTACTGACTCCCTTAGACTTTTGGCTCTTTATTTCCCCATTCTTCAACAAAGCAAGACTTCCTTAATGATCTTTACTATATCTTATATTATATATTATATTATACACCATATTATAATATATATTATCTTCCTGGGTCATTCATAAATTATATAGTTTCCTCTAGCTTGTTCTATGCAGTGTTAAATCTCAGAAAATGGGATCTAGGTTGGTGAGTATTATATTTTGGTTACTTTAATCAACTTCTGTTGATAACAACTGATTAGTATTGGTTATACTACACTTACACTTCAAAAGTTGGGCAGGAATGTATGGCTAAGAGCATCAGTTTTCCCATTGCTTTCACTAAGTGCAACACTTCACTTTGTAAAACTAATGTGACAACAGGTTCCTCAAAAAATAACAAAACTGTCCAGTTTTCTTTGCATCAAGATCTGTAAATAGGACGTGTTTGTTCTTTTCTAGAGATGGGTTTACATTTTGATAGTCTAAGACATTTGTAGTTATCATATTTCTGCAATTATGTCTTTGTTAAAAATTCCATTGCCACACCTGTAGTTAAGAGTCCTCAGATTTACAAACTAAATTTACAAAATAATATGTAGAAAATAATTCATGTATTTATAGGGTGAAGGTAAATAAGGCACTAATCTAAGCTTTTCTTCTTCAGAACAGCAACATATCTTTCTTTTTCATTTGTAAATCAGATCCCTTTCTATAATTCTATTTTCAAGCAAAATTTATTCCCTGACTTTAAAGCTTTTTAAGGGTCCTCTTGACCTAAACAATAAATGGCTAGAGATCAGTGTTGACTGTTTCCTAGCAACAAATTAAATGTTAGTACATTCTTGATATTCACTTGGTCCCCTCACTTCAGAAAGCTGTTTATTAAGGTCAAGGTTAATTAACACTTCAGATAATAACAGAGACCCCCGGTCACAGTCAAGAGTTATTCCTGTAAATGTCACTGGATCAGTTGCAGGAAACAGGGGCTATTTATGATCTCACTCACAGCCACCCATCATACGGAGCTGTCTGTGTATAATCACAGTGAATCACGGCAGCTTTTCTAAGGCCCATGCTCTAACTGGCAACGACCAAATACTAATGTAATATTTGGTGTAGGGCCAAATGGGTAATTCCTTCTTTTCTTTTACATCTATCTATGTATGAAGCATTCCATGTGGTGAAAACAAGCATAATAAAATGTAATTAGAAAAAAAGAAAACTTCAGAAAGAAAACTAGAAGGTGGATATCTCATGGGTACAATCTGTGTGCTTTTAAAACATCTTTTGTTAAGTCAAGCATAGACTTCCTTCTAGGGTCTTTGATCAATTAGTTCCCAAATTTCAATTCAACTGAATGACAATGTACCGAAAACAACTTACAATTTTCTGGGCTCCAAAATAAATTGAAATCTAACAACTCAATTTTGATAATGGAAAAACACTTTCTTGCTCCTAAGTAATGAGTCAAATGAACTGTTAGAAGAAATCCATTATGTGTCTATCTACTCTCCAATATACCATAGATAGAAAAATATATCAACCAATCGCCTTTGCATGCACTGAAGCCCATTCTACTAGAATTAATGTGCTGTCCAGAAACTGCCAAAGATGAAAGTAATTTCTGACATTATGTATCCCAAGTGAAAATGATAGACGTCTAAGATAATTTTAAAGAATAAGACAACGCTAAGCTTGAACAGGAGGGGAAGGGTAATATAACATGTGGCACATACTGTTTTCATATTCAGATTGGGCCCCAGAGGAAGTAAAAATGGAAACAGAGACTCATGGCTAATTGCAAACAATTAATGTTTAGTCCCTATTTAATTTGATGAAATGCTTCCACATGTCAACTCCTGGTAACACTAAATGGAAATACAATTGATAGTGTATTTTGCTTCTATCCAAAATCTCCCACAAAATTTTTGGTTATATTTCCCTGGGAATTTTTTCCTTTAAAAAATATAAATGGACGTAAGTGGACTGATGATTTTCACTAAAAAGACCCATAGATACTTATACCCAACAATTATATATTTTCAATAACAATAATAAAAATAATCTGGTCTCTAATAAGTATAGGATCTAACGTATTCTTTTAAACAATTCTTTCCTCTGTATACTCAGGTACTTCTCAGCATTTAGAGGATTAATTATTAACTACAGTAGTTCTCTAATCTGTAATAGGGAATGCGTTTTTTTATTCAAATCAAACATTTTTGTACACATAATAGTTGCAGCCATTATGAATGCTTCTAATTATTTATTTGACTTAATAATTATAGATAAAAGTATCAACGGACTAGTCTCATTTATAGGGGGAGTCTCTATGTAACTTCTATATAAAATACCTATATAATTTCTATAACTATTGTACAAAAATAAAATTTCTAAGCACTGAAATAAAATTCAAATGGTATAAACTAAAGATGAACCATTATAAATAAATTATATACCATGTTTCTCTGAATCATATGAGAATGTTCTATTAAAAGTTTGGTAAAAATATCTGCATGGAGGCACGTTTAGGACAAAGAATGTATCATTAATAGGTTCAGAGCAATAAATCTCAATTTAAAAAATCAAGAATATATCTTAGATGGGATAGTCATCTTATACAGTGATCATATCCTTTCAATGTTTTAATCACAAAAGTAATAAAAAAGAAATAATGATGACACTATTCTAGCCAAATACTTAGGCTACTTAGTGACCACTGTAACATAAAAAGCATTTTAGGTTCATAAAAGTGAAAACTACCCCCCTCAAAGGCATTTGCTATGAAAGAAAGACATATTACCCTTTATTTCATGTTGGCTTGCTTCTCGTCTTCTTTCTAGTTCTTTTCTGTCATAATTTAACCTCTTTAAACACATAATTCCATATTGTAAACTTGTTCTGGTATTTTTTTAAAAAGAGAAGAGAAAACACAATGAATTTACTCAGCAGACAATGCATGTTCTTTGATTAAGCATAGGTAACATTTTGCACTACTTATTAGGGCAACAGAATAAAAATTATGCTTTTAACTAAATCCTTTAGTTCTGGAGGGAAATAAACTGCAGTTGTTCTAAGCACACAGTGTTTCTGAAGAGTAAAAATATTAATTTCAAAATACGAAAACCAGTCTTCAAATTGTTTATGGATAATGTTGTTCATCCATATGTCTTTGTCTTCCATCAGACTGTTTTGACATTATTTGCTGACAAATAAACATTTTAATCATTTGAAAATAATTTAAAGTCACTAATATGAAAACAGGAAGAAATTTATGAGGAATGAATACTTTCTTCTTAAGCTGCTGAGAAAAATAATATGAAAACATGAGTAAGTTAAAATAAGAGAAAGAACCACAGACCAACATGAAGAGCCACCACCCTTCAGTGATACAGAAAGAAAATCGGAAAGAAATAGGCTGGCAGACATGAAACTCCCTGTGGAAAGGATAGTGTGGAAGAGCAGAAAGCTGACTGTCCTTAAAAGATCAGGTGGGAGAGAAAGGGTCAATAAAAAAAATGGAGCACCATAAACACAGGGTTGCCAATGACATTTTAATGTGTGGTGACAGTGAGACATACTGTACAGCATTGGAAACCCATGACAGGAAGTGAGGAGGAATATGGTGACAGATATAGGGGGGAACATAACGGGGTGACATTAAGGAAAGGTTGGATTCAGCGAAAGTGTGGAAACATGCAGGTGATGGAGAATTACTGGATAGTTTTCACAGGGGAAAGAGATCATCATAATGGCATTTGCTATCAGGTCAGATCATCTGAAATGATCATTTTGGTGTAAGGAAGCCTGACCTGGTAGCAAAATCAGAGATAGGAAAAATAGGTTAACCTAGGAACAGGGCAATAATTAAGAAGTCAGTGCTGTGAAAATAAAGGGCACAAAAAGGACAACTGCCATGAACATAAGAAGAAAATCCAGACACTAGAGATGTTCAGAGGGAAGAAAGGAGCAGACATGGTGATGATTAGACATAAAGGATGTGACAGAGTGCAATAGGAAAAATAGAATTTCCAGGCTTCAAGAGTAAGAAAACACTGTTATTAGTGATTTCTGATTTAGAAATACTCACCAATTTAGACACACATACTGGCCAGGTAATGCCTAAGCACTGGATTTATTTCTGAGCCTTGCATTTTAATGACAATGTTGAGTTAGCATATTTCAGAATCAGAGGAAATTGGAAAAATTTCCAAGTGCTATGGGCTGCACTGTGTTCCCCCCAATTCAAAAGTTCAAGTCCTACTCCCCATTATTTGAGAATATGAATATATTTAAAGATAGTGTTTTTAAAAAGTAATTAAGTTAAAATAAAACCCATAGGGTGGGTATTATTCCAGCCTCACTGGTGGGTGTTCTCACAAGAAGAGGACGTTTGGACAGGCAGAGAAATCAGGAGTGTACACAGTACACAGTACACACAGAGGAAGGACCATGTGAGGATACAACAAGAAGGTAGCCATTTGCAAGCCAAGAAGAAACCAATTGTGCTGACGCCTTGATCTTGGATTTCTAGATTCCAGAACCGTGAGAAAATACATTTCTGTGGTTTAAGCCACCCAGTCTGTGGTATTTTGTTATGGTAGCCCCAGGAAACTATTATCCGTGGGAAAACGGATAATACTGATGTGATAACAGTCATAGACATTAGGCAGCTTGAAGTTAAACTAACGGCTCTTGGCTAATTTCTGCCAAGTTTTTATAGGTAATATGAAATTGTACTATAAGGGTGATACATATTATTATTTTAGTGTCTGTCAGATGAAAAAATGTGCCATAAAGACAGTGGGATGCACTATGTAGTCAGTACTACGTGCTTTAAGTCTGAACTAACCATAGTGTAGAGATGAAGCTTATATATTTCCCAGAACAAAGAGAGCCCTGCTGTTTCAGTAATTTTAATTTAAAAGAAAAGCAAAACTTGGGGTGTTAGGGTGGCTCAGTCGGTCAAGCATCTGACTTTGACTCAACTCATGATCTCACAATCTAAGAGCTGGAGCCCTGCACTGGGCTCTCTACTGCCGATACAGAGAGCGCTTCCAACACCCTGTCTCCCTCTCTCTGCCCCTCCCCCACCTGTTCTCTCTCTCTCTCTCTCTCTCTCTCTCTCTCTCTCTCTCTCTCTCAAAAATAAATAAACATTAAAAACTTAATCATTGTAATAATCATTTTTACCATTATGTAAAGCAATTAAAAGTCAGTCCAGTGGGGTGCCTGGGTGGCTCAGTCGGTTAAGCATCTGACTTTTGATTTCTGCTCAGATCGTGATCTCATGGTTCCTGAGTTTGAGCCCTGCATGGAGCCCTGCATGGAGCCCTGCACTGACAGTGTGGAGCCTGCTTGGGATTCTCTCTCACTCTCTATCTGCCTCTCCTCCCCAACTCAAAATAAATAAACTTAAAAAAAAAAACCCCACAGACTAAAAAAAAAGTCAATCTAGTGAAGAATGGAAAATAGGCACAAATATACCATCAAAGTCTCTAGTATTCAAAATCTAATACAACCACACAAAATTGGAAGGCCTAAAAGTTCAGTGACAGGGAATTCACTACCTAACAATGTGTATACTATATGAAAATTGAGTCATACAGAGCGGTTCTTTCTATTGAACAGAAATCATTCACCCTACTACCTACACTCACTTGGACTAGAAAAGTACATGTTCAAAAGAGCAAATATTATTCTTCCATCATGTAATAATATTAAGACATAGGAAAACATAAAAAATCTACCTTTACTCAAGCTACATGTCTTCAATTTATTTGACTTTTCCACTGAGATTTTACGAATCAATAACAATTTAATCCCCATAGATTAATGAAGTTTCTTACTGTCATTTCACCATATGATAAACTTTTATTGTATCTGCCAAAAACCACAATCTAAATATGCCCCGTGAAGCCATTAAAGAAAACTGGGATTTTTGTGCCAACTATAAATTGTATCTTTATCACTTGATCTACTTTTAAATCATGGATTCCCTATCTAGCATTTTAATGGTATTTAAATTTATACCATCTTTATCTCTACTAAATTTAATCCAACAGTATCAACAACTGTGTTAAGATTCAGAACATCTCCATAAGTTTAATCAAAGAGCTCTGATTGTCATCTCTTTATCCTATCTTTATGTTACCAACACATCTGATACTTATAACTTTTTCATTTCAGTCACTAATTAAATGTTGGACAAGATGTAATCAAACAGGTTTTATAAGCCAAAATCATCTAGATTTATATTTATTAATTTATCATCATAATAAACTATATATGAAACCATAAAACAAACTCTTAACTACAGAGAACAAACTGAGGATTGCTGGAAGGGCGTCGGGTGGGGAAGGGCTAAGTGGGAGATGGGCATTAAGGAGGGTGCTTGTGATGAGCACTGGGTGTTATATGTAAGTGATGAATCATCACATTCTACTCATGAAACGAACATTACATTACATGTTAACTAACTGGGATTTTTAAAAAACCTTGAAACAAACAAACAAAAAGAATCATAATCCAGCTGACACTTTTTCACATAACCTACAAAGACATCAGCATGACATTTAGGACATGGTATCTTAACTAGCTTCTTTTTGTCCCCTAGATGGTAAAGAACCAGAAAAAAGAGGTTGCATTTTATTCACTGGTGTGCTTTTTAGCTGTCTCACAATCCGTTCAGTACTTTTTTCTGAAAACTAATGCACAAAGAAGTAAAAATATTAAAAGATTTACATGAAAACAAAAAAACTTTTTTCTTCAGAGAATTCCTTCCCAAATTTTTCTAGTATATACCTATCTTATATAATTGGTAACCACATACATTTATAGAGTTGAATCTGACTTATTTTTTAAAATTCTTATTAAATAATTCCCTGTTATAAAAACAGACACAGAATCAAATCACAAACATGGAATTTCCTAAAGAGAAAGAAAAAAGAAAGATGTGTGCTGAATGAGAATTGTGTATATGTGCAGTTCCATACTCTTTGGGCTCATAATATACACATAGCTCTACATTAGATAGCCCTGCAATTTACTGCATGAAAATATTTTGCCAAGTATATGTACCCAGATGTCTTGAATAGCACATATTCTCTATTTCCTAGACATGTTATTTTGTTCTAATAATGTATACATTACTTCTTGTTTCATTTTAATAACTGTTTGAAAATACCTACCGATGGAAACTATCCACCATTTTTAAATGGACACGGAGATCTTTTTTTGTTAGGTGATCTAACATCCTTGCATCTACCAAGCATTCCATAAAGTAACTTCTGTATTGAGGTAATCCCAGGCTGGGAAGCCATTCGTTTCCAATCCACTCATGGTTCATATCTCCATATGCCAGAGTCTGTAGAAAAACCGGACACTAGAATTGTTTTATAGCAGTCAAGTTTCTTAGCCAATAAAATGAGATGGTAATAGGAGGATATTATATATTATCATAACTGACATTTAATCACTATGACATACAGGAAAAAAGCAAAAATAATACTTAGACTTCAAGTATTTGATTTAATTTGGTATCAAATGGAACTCTGGGTACATGTATCATAGTACTTGCCTCTAGAAAACAATTGTGTTCGTTTCATATTCTCGAAAGAAATCACATTCTATACAAACATGCATTTTTGAAATTTAAAAACTAGAATTAAGGGTATACTATAAATGCTTAGCTTAAAAATCCTTTGTTAGAGATAAGTTTATTTAATTTATTTTTAATCTATCAGCTAATATGCCACCATTTCCTTCTCTTCGAGGATACAACTACCATTGTTAGGGTATAACAGCAAATCTCAATGTGAAAATAAAAACCTCAGTAAACAAATAAATAAAAGAGCAACAGGGCTAGAGAGACAGAATGCTGAAGCTTTGGGTGGACCATGTTGTTATCTAGTGAAGCATGCAGCCAGTATTCCAGAAAGATCATTAGAAAGAATTCGTCTATTTTTAGTAATCAATCAGGATGGGCTCTGTGTTTAAGAAGCAGGATATGATAAAAACAAAGTCAAATAATCTAATTCTTTAATATAACAATATGAAGAAAGTCATCTAACCAGACGTTGCTCATAACAGCCGAAATGAAAACTAAAGTCAACCATCCCCTCTAAACCAATTTTTAAAAAGAACTATTACTATTAATATTTTATCATGCTGTTTATTCAATTCTTTATGGTACAACAAATTCACAATTGAAACCATGACATGTATTTCTACTGAAAATCTTAGGTGCTCCCTCTCTTTTGTGTGTTCTTGAAAATGATGAAATTCTAAGCAAAATCAAAACCAAATACCACCCTAATTTACCAAATGTTTAAATATAGGTCCTAGCAATAAACTACCCAAATTTTTCTTTACAGCCAGACATTTGAATCCCCTGCGCCCTTACACACATGCATTCTTTCAGTTGTGCATCACATGGAAAGGCTGACAAATGTGCAGCTCCCTTGAAAACAGAGATTTGTTCAAAGTACGCATGCTTCTGTCATAGCACCGTCTCAAGTCATGGACATCAGTTTTGACTTGTAGTCACAATGCTGACAGCCATACTTCCAACTCCAATCCTCCCACACCTTTCGTTATACTTTAAAGCAGATGTTTAATAAGGTGTTTTTTAAAGCCCCCCTTTATATCCAAGTTGAATGATTCCTGGTTAAATGTATTCAGGGGTCTTTTCAGAGACATTTAAATTATAGTTCATTCTTTTGAAAAGAGAAAGATAATTTCCCTTTCTGAAAGAGGCCAGATATGAAATGATAATCATTTTCTTTGTGAAATATGGTGATTTAAAAAGACATATACAGTATTACACATAATAAATCCAAATATACATATTAGCCTAAACCTAAGCCAAGTGAAGGTTTATAATAAGGACACACAACAGTTTCTTACTTTATATCCTCATCATGTACTAAATGGTATTGTTTTTGAGCATATGAATTTCCTACCTGGGCCCAGCTTCCTTCCTCAGATTCTTTCTGTGTTAGCAGCAGGAAATGATTAACAAAGCAGATAAATATGAATTAATCTCAAATGAAGACAGTAACATTTTTCTAGCAGAAGCAAAATTGTTACTGAAAATGTTAATTATGAGATAAGTAGATAAATACATGGATCCTTATTCAAATCCACAGCAATCGATTTGGCAGTTCAAGGACAGTTACACGGACAACTACATAGTTTCTAGTTAATTCCAGTTAAATATACACATATATGACATATGGGGTTTTCCTGATATATTTGATCTGGTCATTCCAAATCTTTTTTTTTTTTTATTCTTAAAAGTGTGTCATTTTCCAAATGTAATTAGCTATAATAAAAATTTCTGATTCTATGTTACAAATATACAGTACACAAATATGTATGTATATGTACACATGTACACACATATATTTAAAATAAAGAAATATTATATAAGGTAAATTAATGAGGTACAAAAAGTAACTGTTTCCCTCTAACAAAGCTTTTTGGTAATCAAGTAGATTTCAGCAATAGTCAACAACAAACAAAATTAAAAAACAATAAAACTAAACATAACAAATTGAGCTAGAAATGCAAATAGGAAACATTGGCATTTTTTCCCTTCATACACTAGATAATGGATTTTTTTTAATGTGGATAAAACCAAAAGGACATTAAATTAAAAGAACCTGCTATGAATAAAGTGGTGACATACTTAACTTTGTTACTTTAAATAAAAAATGATTATATACAACATTATGTATTAAAAAAATTTTTTTTTAATGTTTGTTTATTTTTGAGAGACAGAGATAGCAGGAGCAGGGGAGGAGCAGAGAGAGAGGGAGACACAGAATCCGAAGCAGGCTCCAGGCTCTGAGCTAGCTGTCAGCACAGAGCCCGATGCGGGGCTCGAACCCACAAACCGTGAGATCATGACCTGAGCCAAAGCCGGACACTCAACCGACTGAGCCACCCAGGTGCCCCAACATTATGTATTTTTAAAGCTGACAATTAATCCAAGTCACAAAAAACCTTTTTAAGCCTGTGCTTTGAATATCAAATGAACAGAACATTGGGGAAGGGGTAGTTTAAGCTCTGTATTGGTAAAGTAGAAGAAACTAAATTATTATATTAAAACTGAGTATCAGGGGCACCTGGGTGACTCAGTCAGGGAAGCATTCAGCTCTTGATTTTGTCTCAGGCCATGATCTCATGGTTTGTGAGATCCAGCCCTGTGTCAGGCTCTGCACTGACAGTACAGACCCTGCTTGGGACTTTCTCTTTCCCTGTCCCCTGGCGGCTCCCCAACACGCACCCTTTTAATTGGGTAGGGCACCATGTACTACCTGTGAATATGCTCAGTTCTGAGTGATATCTGTTACTAAAAATCCCAAGCTTTGCAAAATGGTAAAAAAGTGTTTTTAAATTCTTGATCATCTGCATTACACAAACTCTTATGATATTAACCACATCATGACAGGCTAGACTGCTTCATTAAAAAATATCCAAGTGTGGTAAAATCAAATATTTCAAGAAAAACATTAGCTTTCAAGCATATCACTATGTAAACATACCCATTGATCTGTCATAAACAAGACAGTTTTTCATCCACATAGCAGCAAAATAACGTTTCTTATGACCAACAAAGCTGTAAGACTAACCGTTTTTGCTGGAGCGGCAAGATTTTCCATTTCTTCGTGGGTCACCCAAACGTTGCCTGACGGCTGGTGAGGCGGTGCGGGGAGCGGCGGGGTCCACAGGAGGGAAGCAGCGGTAAAGAAGAAAGGCAGCAGTACTGAGTTAACAGCGGCACAGCAACGCGACAGTGCCCTCGCCTCTACGGCATGCACAGGATTGCTGGTTTGCTCAGCGCGCCCTTTTTCTTCTACTTAAAAAGATTAAATAGAAAGAGGCATGCTATGAAGCTCACATGGGATAGATTTAAAATGATACTCTTGTGATTATTAATCAGGGGAAATGGCTAAGTTAAAACTTGCATTGCAAAGGCATGTAGCTATTAGATCCAGTTTTTATAATCATGAAGAACTGACTACATTTTATCTGTGGAGGAATGTATTTTTTTTTCTTCAGAAAACAAAGGCACAGGTACTTTGTGGTATGATTACCAACATTTCATTCACAAAGGTTTGATTCTTCAGTGTCCTTGAAGAAAGAAAATTGGTTGTCAATACAAAGCTGAAAGCATTATCATAACCTGTCTGGAAACTCTATCAGCTTTTCCCAAATGATTTCTTCCTATTACAATTCAGTAGGTATGTTGTTTTCTTATATTCTTATAGAGGAAAAAGAAGTGAAATGGTGTTTTCAATGAAGGGTATTTTTTCAACCTTACTAAGTACATTGTCAGAAATTACAAAAGTTAGGTTTCCTAATTTCTCAGTAGTGTACTATATGCTTATAGAGAAGAACATGATGTAAGAAAAAAATTCCCTCCAGCAGGAACTATTCTTTTATAAAGTCTCATTTGCTTTCTAAATAAGATAATCCATGATACGTATTCTATATGCTGAATGATGTACAATTTCTAAACTAAAGTCCAGCCAGTAACATACAGATCAGGCATATTGTTGATGATAATGGCCACTGGGAATACTTCTCATTAAATTCCACCATTTCACTGGGAAATCCTTATAAACACACCAGGCTTGTGCAAGTACGTCCATCCTACAGTTACAATGGAATTTATATTCTGTGTATTCCTTATTACTTGTTTTGGGAGGGGTCTAGAATCAGAAATAGCTAAGTTGATGCACCAACACAATCCTCCATCATAACTCTTCCTGGCCTCTTCCACTAACACATAGTACACCATGTTAATTTCCCTTCTCTTACAAATTACGTAATTTGGTATAATTTGAAAAATACATAAAAACTAAATTGATGAGTATAATCCAAAAGAAGAGAAGTTTCATTAGAGAATTACATATGTGAGTAATAGTAATATAGAAAGAGAATTTATGTATATAGTAACAAAGGGGAGTTAAGTAGTGCCCCACATTGGGCGTAGAGCTTTAAAAAAATCCCAGAGGATAGTCCTTTATGTACAAAGTTTGTGTGAAGTTCTCATTTTTCTACTGTTTTGGAATTTAAGGTATATCTGAATATTTTTTCCCTGTAAGATTAAACTATGCACACCTATAAACCGTATTTAGAATACAGGAGTCACCCATGTTACTAAGAGCCCCTCCCCTCTACTCTCAGCTTTTGGGAAAGGTGTTCATTATAAACAGAAAGAGGCATATGAGTCTATAAATCATTAAATCACCTGGAATAAACAGCTTTTATTAACTTTGTGTGTGAGGGGTGCACTATACTAAAAACTCATGTGTCACACTCATGTGTCACATACCCTTTACACCCAGTGACCGCAGCCTGAGTGGCTGTGCTGTTTGTTCAAAGTGAGTTGTGTTAAATGAATTTCCTCTCAGGTACCCATCACCTGAGAGAAAATTCGTTTAAGCCAGTCTCATTTTACAATGATTTCTGTAGCTTCTATCTTAACAGTGAATCCAAATAATTAAGATCCTCCTCCTCGGATAAGAAACTGGACCAGTACTATTTCATACTGGAATTCATACCTGTGTAATCTCTTTCACGGTTTATATTAAAGTCTGTATTTGCCAGTCTATCATCATATTCTGGAATAGGCAAGATGCTGGAAGCCGTGGTTTTGTCTGTAGCTTTACATGCAAAATAAGTATATATATGCAGGGCTATCTTCTAAAGTATGGTTGGCAACCTTTCCTACGTTGCACGTTAGTTGCTCTCCTTTGATCTGCAAGTTTCACTTGTGAGCCACACTGCCTGCTCCAGAGTCTTGTGAAGGAGATTCTGCACAACCCAATCACTTAGACGTTAGTCTAGGTTTCAACAAGTTGGTTTTTACAAACAAGCCCATGTGCAGTAAGTCAAGTGTTAAGCCTCCCTTCTCTTCAGCACGAGCTAAGGGTACGGAGCTGTCACCTGGGTGAGTCTAAAGGGGTGCTTCCGAGCCTAAGCATTTCAGTGAAGAGTGTGTCGAAGAGAAGAGCTGGAGCAGGAGACTTTGAGCAACCAAAGGACAGAGGGCACTGTGCCTGGGTCCAAAGATAAAGAATGCAAAAACATAGCTTAGAAAAGCAGAGAGGACAAGGCTCACATAATTTGGGTGTGGTTCTCTGAGAGCTGTTGAAAATTACTTACTCGTTCCTCGACAGTTCATGCTGTAGCCACCAATATCCAAGCTGGAGAATGCAAACCTGTAGTCGTGTGTGTGTGTGTGTGTGTGTGTGTGTGTGTGTGTGTGTGTGTGGTTCATAGTCTGCATCTATTAGGTGACTTCTAAAATTTCAACTATCTGGAAATTTACCAAATTATAATCAAGAGGCTTGAGGTCTAGCTGTGCTACTTCTTAGTAACTACCCTAGGACATTCCCTAAACCTCTCTAAATTTTAGATTCAACCTGTTAAGTGGGCTAAAAATACACTTCACACTAGAAAAAAATATTGAAAAATCCAAGCTATGGTATCGTAAATTCTGCGACAGGCTGGAGACTATGATTAGGAGGATGTGGGGCCATAGGAAGTCCATTCAAGGACAACCTCACCTTCCCGGCTGTGCAAATGCAAGATCAGCCCCTGATGGCACGTGCCTCCCTCAGTTTTGTGTTTGACGTGCCTGACGGCCTCACCTTTGTCCAACTGGAGTAGAATATGTATATAGTATTATCAAATGGGAACTGGGAGGAAAATTCCTAAAGAAGGTTCGGAATTCAAGCACTTTCCTAATTAAATCATTCAGGAGAGAGTTATGACATCAACATGAATATTAAAATGAGCTTAAAGGATATCTCATGAAAAATAATGTGACAAGATAATTCTCTTGCTGTCAGTAATACAAAATATGTAAAACAGCAAGACCTTATGATGATCCTAAACTTTACCTGCCTGGGACTAACTTCTGTTACTTGTGAAGTCATTTTGCAGTATTTTTCTACTTTATAATTGAGTTACATAGTAAATAAGCTTGAAATTTACTTTTTACAATAAAAATGGCCTAGATTCACATGTCTCCCCATCTGAATTTATGTTTCTCAGTATAAGAAGAGAATTTCTTCTCATTATAATAAGACTAGTATTTGCACATTGATACCTCACTTTATTATGAGGTTACTATAATTGAAAAGAGGGAAGCAAAGCAGGCTGGAAGAATGCTGTGAAAGACAAGGAAACGGAGTGCAGGAAGGAGTGTGTACTTATTAGCAGCATAAACTTGGGCAACCCACATGGCAGTGTGACCCTAGCCAAGTCACTTCACATCTCTGTATATCAGTTCTTTTCATGTATAAAACAGATGTGAAAAAAGTACCTATCTCACAGTGCGGGGCTTACAGGAGTTCTTAATGTAAAGCATTCAGAACAGCGTGTGACACTTAGGCATCTACTGATGTCAGATATTACCACAATTTCATTAGAAATTTACTGCAATTTCATTAGGAAGTTTGTTAAGCAGTCTCCCCTCCTTAATCTCCATTAAGTCTTTCACTTAATAAATGCTGTTTTTCCTGTATATTGTACTGACTGATGCCTATTTTATGTCTTACATTTCTGCTCAAATTTGCTGAATTCTATGTTACCAAACCTATTAATTTCTACTGCATCATTTTTTAATTAGGCAATTTAAATATATACTATATAAAACAAAAATAAATTTGGCTCATTATGAACACTAAGTTGAATTATTTGGAAAGATCAGATATAGGCAAATCTTAACACATGCTATCAATCAGATACAACTTCATCAGTCTGGGGAAAAAACTAAATGTTCAGGAGGATCCTGCACTCAAATACTGATTTTTAAGTATCTTAAAGTTATCACTTTAAGAAGAAACCCAAACCAGAAAAATTGAAGATGTTTTATAGACGAGGTTATAAAAGAAAGATAATATAGAACTCTAGGCATTGGAATTGTACTCAAAGAAAAGTCCTAAGTGTTTCATCTAAATTTGCAAGTGCCTGAACATTTACATATTTTTTATTGAAGATAAAGTATTTAAAGCATGTGCTTATTCTTTATGACATCCCTCTATAACCAAATATTTCAATGAACTGGCATCTCCATCCCTATTCTATGAGATAAGAGTAATGGCAGGGTAATGGCAGCTTGGAAGATCAGGGTTGGCCCAATAAAATAATAAATATGAACATTAGATTTTCCTTTTGGTGGTCCAGCCCATTTCACATAGACAAGAAAGGAGGCAGAATTAGACAGAATTTCTGTTTGGGTAGAAAATTAAGAAAAAAAAAAAGCCCAAGTGAAGTAACTTGTGCTTTTCTCTTGAGAATTTGAGGAAATAAGCAAGATACACCTGACTGAGGAACCCAACCCAAACGTAAACACACGGAAAACTTGTATGACCTGAATTAGTCACAGTGTTCTGGGACACATGATATTTCCTTAAAAAAAAAAAAAAAAAGGACAACCTGCTTTTATATTTTTAAAATGTGAATCCTAATATATAATTTTATGTGATAACTTTAAGATGTTTTAGTCTTCACCTTATATGGTGGATTCATTACTAGAAATTTATATGCAATTTTTTGCAAAGCAAATAGTATTTAAAATATATTAGAAATTAATAAATACTTCCATGTAGGTGGAGTAAAAGGAAGAAAAACTAGTAAGTAGATCATTTTTAAGACAAATAGATACAACTTATCTTTTATGTAACTTGTATCAATATTTGGTAAAGGGTGTATGTATCCTCCTTGAATAAGAAATTTTTACACATTAGTAAAAAGAGACATATTTCTAGACTTTTTTTAGAAAAACTGGAGAGATCATTAATAGGAAATTCATTTAAATGCCAAATCAATAAGCATATGAAAAAATTTTAACTGTAGTAGCAATTTTAAAAATATAAATTTAAGCAGCATGATAATGCTGATCAAAGAATGAAGAAAAGGCTACAATATACAGCTTAGCAATTAAGATAGAAAAGTAACAAGAATATAAATGCCCTATACACAAATATTGCTACAGAAATAATCAGTTTATACAACAATATAACTACATGTGTATCCACTATGTTATTGTGAATAACCACACTGTCTAATATTAGGGATTTGGTTAAATACATTATGGTATTACCATGAAGCAGTGATTCAGCAGTTAAACATGACACTACAATTGAATATTTAATAAAATGAGGAAAATGTTCATACTATATTATGACATTTTAAAAGAAAACCATAAAATAATATATGATGTGAAATAATTCATTTTTATAAAAAGATAAAGAAAATAGACTGAAAGTTAATTTGTACAAAAGTTAATATTGAAAAAATTAATACTTTCTAATAATTAATAATATATTACCTGTCTTTGAAATGTTAAACCCTCTTTGAAGCCTTATTAGGTCAGAAATGAGTTCTCTTTCTTTGGGATTCCACAACTCTTTGCTTCTACCTAACACTGAGGAATTAAACTATATCATCTCCTACTCAAATCTAGTGGTGGACAAGGTTTACCTTCTTTGCTATAGTTATCTGTTCTGAAGCCAGGATATTTTATATCCTGTGTAATGATTGGTAGAATGACTTACTTATACAATCACCCTTTTTTAATTTAGGGTGATTCAATTTAATTTAATTTATTTAGGATGCTACATTTTACTGCCCATTCCCTACAGTTTGCCAGGCACTGAATTAAGGCTTGGGGACTGTGGCAAAATGATAAAATCTTTAGTTAGCTTAGTGTAGAATAAACCAAGAAGAGAAAAATTATAAAGTGGCTTTCATAAGTATACAGAGTGGAAACTCAGGAAGGGAAGCAAACCAGATTTTGGTGCGTGGTGAAAGATTTCTCAAGGAAAAACATTCAAGATTCATTCAATGAAGGATGAGTTGGGGAAGGACGGTGATCCTGGAGTGGAGAGAATGTTCCAGTCAGAGCAAAGAGCAATGACAAAGCCTCATAATCACCCAAGAGCATAAAGGTTTAACAAACTGAAATTAGTTCTGTGTCGCGAGGGTCCTGACCTGAGGAGATGAAGCAGACTCTAGATCATGAAGAGTCTCATAAATTCTCTTCACATTTGACTGCTCTTCTAAACAACTGAGTATGCTTTTACTTTTAATAGTTTGGGATTTAAATTTCTTAAGTTTGCTTAGACATTTTTAGAAAAACAGTGCTCAATTATTCTATTATTAAGAAATAAATGGATTAGGATGCTAAATAAAAACACAAAGTGTATGCTACTTTTCATCTTGAAATTGGGACTTCAAATATTCTTAATTTTGCAGTTTTAGCAATTATGCATGCATTTGCTTTTCGGAAAAGAGTGCTGTTATAAGCCAGCTGTGAGGCTTCTCTGCCAGTTGGAAATTATGCAGGAAATGCTATCAGATCTGAATTTGATTTACAATACCTATTTTAATGGCCTACTCAGCTTTTATTTTAAACAATTTTTTAGCTTGAGTAATGCTTTAACTATAGTATACAACATTATTCACATTTAAAATAATGTTATACATAAGAGTTTGTTAAAATATATATTTTTTCCACGTCTTATTTAGAAAAAAGTTAAAATGGAATTATGCAAGAGAGATAAAATCCTCTTAAAGTTGACCTGGTGTTTCTGGCAGTAGAATCTAGTATACTGGGAAGGATGTAAAGATAGGCACAATAAACATGAACCAATTCTTTAAAGCTGTTTAAGACCACATAGTAAAAGTTAGCTCAAGTTAGTTCTGTGCAAATTGCAATAAAGTAATACCACTTTTCTATCTTTTACTTGCAACTCAAATTTACCTTATTCTTCCATATTTTATTATTCTGCATAAGAATTATAAATATCCCAGTTTAAATTCAATTAACATCAGAAACCATATCCTTTATCAGCAAAAGATATAATTCATAAATGGACTAAAGAAAGAATGAGTATTCTTTGGAGTTGTTCTCAGTATATGAATTTGTCATTTGGCATGCACTTTTTAAAGACATTTTGTTCATTCCTAACCTTAGGATAGGGACAAAATGATAGAAGAATAATGAGAAATTATAAACGAGAAACAAACAGAATTGGAAGGAAGGTACTCCACTTGGTATCTATAAAATATCAAATATCTGCATATTTTCATAATTATGGAAACTGCATAAGAAGTAGTGAGTTACGTACTGCATCTTCAGAAAGCACTAATGCCAACAACTCATCTCCTGAGATGGTGGATGTTGCATTTTTTAGAAAAGGAACATCCTAAAAAAGAGTAAACTTGGGGTCTTGTTGCCTGGGAGAAAAACCTAGACTTCCCTTAGAAACTAGCTCAAAAGTCTATCTTGGTTGCAGCCTTCAAGTCTGATAGGATCACAGCTCCTCACTTGAAAATCTATTAAAAGCAGCAGCAAGGTTAATGAAGAGCAAGTGAAATCTCTTCAGAATAATTCATGCTGACATTGAAATGTGTGCTGCCACAGTTCTGCTCTGTGGACTTAAAGATGCTCTGTTTGCCCAGCACTGGGAGAGGGAAGGAGCTCTGGTTGACTCACAGTTCTGGATGTCGGAGGAGCTGAAGGACTTGTGAGGGAAACCATCTCCTGGATTGCTAATCGCAGCTTCAAGCGATGCAGGGGATTGCTGATTCCAATTTCTCTCTGGATCTCAGTGTCCGATAATGCAGACATGATGGCGCCACTCTTCACGTTGGCGCGGCAGGCTGCTACATACCAAGCAGGCATTCCCAGCCAGAGCTGTTGGATGGGGGAAAAATGCATACACAGGTTATACCAACAGTTAACAATTTAGTGTCTCTTATGTGCCAGGCATTTGTCAAAGTCACTTATACCTGTGAACTGTTTTATGGTCCACACTGCAAAAGACAGATGCTATTACTATTTTCCCCAGATGGCACAGAGCAACAGAGGCATTGAGCAATTTATTAAAAAAATATTAGCTAGGCAGTGATGAGAATGAAGATTTGAAATCCAGTCTTCAGGGTGTGCAATTTAACAACTAACTTACAGTTTAGGTTAGACATAGTGGCTGCACATCACCGATTCCCCCTGCACTCATGGGTTTGAGGGCAAGAACAGCCACCAGCTGCATTTGGTAAGGGCTCACTGACATGTGTTTAATGTGCGATTTCAATTTATAATTCTCCGTTGGAATTCTGAGTGCAGAGAAATTCTGTCACGGAAAGAGACTGAAGCCCGTATTGTTATGTAGTTAGCCCCCTTTCTCATGTGTCAACTTAATTTGATGTTATGCATGAAGAAAGTTTTGGAGAAGAAAATGATGTGCTAAAGGAAGAGGCTACAGTTATAAACATCTGGAAAACTTTAGGTGAAGAGAGTAACAAAATGAATAATGCATTAGAAATTAGGGATTCCAATTTTTCAACTTTGCTATGATGCTCTTGAAAGACAATTGAATCAGTAGTGCAATGAGCCAATGAGCACAGCGCAGTGTCTGCACACACCTTAAACCCTGGGTGAATGCCAACTCACATGGATTGTGTTGCAGCATTGGAATTACACATACTTATAAATGGAATATTCTCTCCATTCTCCCTCTCCACCATCATTAGCTAGGAGTAAGAAGCAGGGCACATGCAAGTGAACAGTTTACATCTTGGTCTTTAAATGTCCAAGATATTGAATTTTTTGGAATATTTTGTTAATGTGAATAGACTGGGCAAAAGGTAAAACATGAGTGAGAATAAGAGAAAGAAGAAAAGCTATAAACCAGCAACAGTCAATGCCAAGAGCTCTGGGCTATAATTCCTTCAGTGTCACTGGTGAGTCCTGTGACTTCTCTAAACCTCAGCTTTACTTTCCTCATTTCTGAAACAAAGAAATCCAGCTTTATTATTTCTAGAGCATTGTGGTAGGCGGCTTCTATGATGAACCTTTGGACTTTCCTCCTCCTGATATTTCTTTTCCTTTTTAAGATTTTTTAAAAAAATGTTTATTTCTATTTTGAGAGAGAGAGAATGAGAGCACACCAGTGTGGGAGGGGCAGAGAGAGAGGAAGAGAGAGAATCCCAGGCCACTGGGGGTCAATCCCATAAACCGTGAGATCATGACCTGAGCCAAAATCAAGAGTCAGATGCTTAACAAGTTAAGCCACCCAGGGGCCCCTCCTGATATTTCTGTCTTTGAGTAATTCTTTGCCCTTCAGACTGGGCTGAAATCAGTGACGTATATCTAATGCATTAGTGACAGGATGCCACTTTCCAGATTAGTTTACAAAGAGACTCTGGTTTCATTCCTTCTAGTCCTTTCTCCTTCCCTCCTCTCAGAGTTCTAGCTCTGGGGGAATCCAGCTGCCATGTTGTGCAAAGCCCTGTGAAGATGCCCACATGGCAAGAACAGATGTTTCTAGCCAACCGCTGGCAAGGAACTGAATCATGACTGTGAAAACAGGAGTCAGCTTGGAAGTGGATTCTCTCCACACTGAGCTTTGAGATGCCTGCCGCCCTAGCTGACACCGTGGTGGCAGAAAGACTCTGCGCAAAGCCCCAAGCTAAACCAGACTCCTGATCCACAGAAGCTATGAAGAAAGTAAATGCTGAGTTTTGGTGTAATTTGTTACGTTGTAATAGATAACTAACCTAGATAATCCTTCTACTTAAAAAATTCTGTCATATTAGAAGGCTACTTGTTTCTATTGGGAGACAAACAAACCAAAAGCCAAATCTTTGAGTCAATGAGGCCTGGGCTGTGACTGAGATAAAAGACAGGAGAAAGGGGAATCTAAGTAGAGCACATGAGTGAATAGTTCACTGTCTTCCAGCAGATGAGATCCAAGGAATTGGCCTTACCTCAATAGGTCCCATTAGATACCATTAGGTATCACTGCTGGAAAATGAGACTTAACCTCTTAGTTCATCAACTCAACTTGTTCAAAATAAGTAAACATCTAAATATAACTCCACTGGACCCTCACAATTTTTCACTGCCTCTTTTTTAAAGATATTCCTATTCCCATACTGAGTAATATTACTCAAATGCCTGCCAATACATTGTTATCAGTATCATCTCTCATTAGACTTTCAAAACGTTTGTGGTGTTGATAAATGGTGTGTGAAGCATCAGACTTCCTTCTGCACATCATTCTGAGCAGGCTGTGCGCATGAGGAGGTGCTAAAGGAGGTGAGAGTTAAGAGCTCTCGTTCACTGGATCACCCCGCTCATTCATCTTGTTTATTGCATTTTATAATTTGAGTCACTTTCGGAAGCACATTATGAGCAATTTCTGTGTGCTCCGGATAGGTTTAATTAGCACAAAACTTCACTGCCTGTCATTTCCTAGCTCCTTAATGTCAGCAAATCTGTTTTTTTTTTTTTTTAATCTAAGGGTTTGTTCATCATTTGCCAAAATAGGAGCTAACTCTCTGTCACCGCAGCTCATTTCACTGGAGTGACATTGAACAAAGAGCTGCCATCAATTTCGTGGTGTGCTTTCTTAAGCATTTTGACTTATAATTGATTTTTAAAGTATAGTAATTTTAAAGGCACGTTTGGAAAAAGCAGCTCTGATCATTAATATGCTAAGAATTCCCTGACTGCTACGAGAGAATCAAATAAAGCGAGACACAGGCTTCTTTTACTCAGTCCAAGAAAAAAAATGCAAAACATATTATTCTATCTACGTATTAAAGACGTTTTTAAACTAAAAAGGGTTTTAATTTTTCATCATTGATTTATTAACCCTGGATATTATATGAAAGTGAGTGATTTTATAACCCCCAGCCACTTAAAACAATGGCTTCGAAATGCCTCCTCCAGGCCAAAAAAAGTCTATTTTTTTCCTTCTCTCTGGCATGGGCAGATGTTGGGAGCTGCGGCAGCCCACGTTAGAGGACTGAATGGAACAGACAAGTGAACGCTACTAATAAGTGGTAGGAAGTGGTTTGGTCCTTTGCGGTCAAATGTGCTTCCTTCACTGTTCCAGTCTGCTTCCACTGCCCTCCGCTGTGCTTGGGTATTGTTTTAATTTTTCCTGGCCCCTGTGTTATATAGCCAATCCTGAATTACATTCATCTGAGTTAGATCCAGAAGAGAACAAGAGGATACAGGGATAGGTATTTGCTAGCCAATTCCAAGGGTCTAAACCTAGCTGGCCTCTATCTAGGCTTTAAAGAATTAGGTTCAGGAATTATTTTACAAGCAAAGAAATGGCTCTCTATGCAAATAAGTGACAGTGATATCTTGGATAAAACAGTTGAATATAGAGATGGCTCTCTTTGTAACCTGCTGATGAGAAAGAACTCTAGACTGATGGACGAGGGAAGATGTTCTTTTGCAACAAGAGAAATGTGGCTCAATACCTGTCTTCCATTACTCTAGAGATGAAGATAGTGAAATTTAGAGAAACTTCCTTTTAGCCTACTGGGTGCTTCCTTCTGCCACAATCACTAGAATGCATCACACCAATGCGTACAGCCCCCTGGACAAAGCAAATATTTCCTTTATAAATAAGCTACTCCAGGCTAGTAGAAAGCTGTGACTTCAGGAACCCATCTTCACCTGTTTCTAGAAACACTACCAAATTGAAGTCATTAATTTAAGAGCTTTCTGGTTTAATTCTCTTACCTCCAGCCATGCAACAACAGTGGGCCCATCCCACTGAGCAAAAGGTAATCCCTTCCTCCGAGCTTCTTCTAGAAGTTCATGCCTGAAGTACACAGCAAAGATCATTAGTCAGGTAAACATGGAAAAAAATGGTAGTGATTAATTTAAATGACAGTATTTAAAAAAAAAACCCTAATAATCCTTCACAAGCTTTTTCTGAAGTAATACAGAATAACAAAATTCTTTCTTCCTCTTAGTAATACATGGAAATTTCCCATTGATTTTATGAGTAAAACACTGACATCTAAAAATAATTTGTCCTAACATTTATTCACAAAATTCAAATATTAAATGTTAATGGACTAAGAAGCTGAATTATATTATCAGCAAACATCTTAGCTCTTTAACAAGAAAATGGCCCAGATATGCATTTTCAAGCATACATTATGGGCTCTAAATGAGGCTTCTTTCATCCTACTTACTCACTTTCCCTTACTATTTCAATGATAATGTCTGAATATAGAGGCAGTGGATAAGTTTGGTTATTTTAGCCCCATTTAAGAGATGTGCCTCATTTTAGTATGGTCCCCAGGTCAAGGTAGCTATATTAGGAATTTTTTTTTAACCTAGACCATGAAATTGCCTCTCATTTAAAGATAACTCAGAGAGAAATGAAATTCTACTATTAGAAAGCAATGTAAGGTATGAAATTCAATAGTTCATTCATTTTCATTTATAATCACTCCTGTTTTTAGTGAAAGTGAAAAATCTCAATGACAACAAATGGCTGTTTCTGATAGCAAAATGTAAAGAGCCTTGACAAATGAATTATTAATCATTGTCTTTACAGCCGAGCCTCATAACTGACATCCATTTACAAAGCCAATTTGAGTCATTTATTGTTGAAATAGCAAAAATGTGTTTTCATTGAAACTTGCATTGATATATACCTGACCAGGGTGATATTGGAAAATATATTGGTTTTTAGTATGCTTAGTATGATAAAAATGTAGTGCATATTCACTCTTTTGAATGTGTGTCTTTCATGGTTAGGAATCAATCAATAATGTCATATATGAGCTCCAAAATGAAATATTTGATTATTTCCTACTATCAATCAACTGATTTTTATAATTTGTTAAGATACAGTTGACCTTTGAACAACATGGTGGCTCAGAGCGCCAACTTCCTGTATAGTCAGAAATCTGCATTTTGCTTTGACTCCCCCAAAACTTAACTACTAGTAGCCTTGACTTAGAAGCCTTACTGACAACATAAACAGTCAATTAACACATATTTTGTATGTCATATTTTATACTGTATTTTTATAATAAATATAGTGAAAAGAAAATATTATTAAGAAAATAAGAAAAAAGAGAAAATACAATACAATTCTGTAGTGTATTTATTGAAGAAAATTGCATTGCTAGGCCCAAGCAGTTCAATGGTGCCTATGGTGTTCAATAATCAACTGTACATAATCAAAAATGTTTTTCAGCAAGAACTTTCCATATTTTCAGTGGGTGCTACCAAGAAAAGTTCAGTGTGAAAAAGAAACAAACAGGCAAAACAAAAACTGAAGCTCTTCAAAGCCAGTCCTGGAGAGACACATAAGACAACTGCTGTTTTATCTTCATAGCTCAGAAAGCATAGGTAAATTCTGCAAGTTTTTCAGCACCAAGGACAGGGAAAAGTGATACCCGAGCCCTTGAATCTGAAGCGAAAATTAGAGGGGCTTCCTCACTTGCCTTCCCATTCCCTTGGGCTTCCCAATGACATTCCTTCATTGAAAACCGAACTCGAATAGCCTACTCTCACTGTTACTGGTATTGATAGAAATGGGTTGAAAGGTCAACCAACCAACCATCAGGTACTCATTGAGCACCTGCTGGGAGCTTAGATCTGTGCTCAATACAGAAAACACAGACATGGGCTCAGTTTTTTTTTTTTTTTTACAAGATAGATAGAAAGATCAAACACAAACTGTCTCAGAATGCAATACAATACACAAATAGATGCTAAAACTCAGTAATGCACATCCTGAGTGTGAGGACTTTGAAAATGGGTTAATAGCAATGGAAACACTTGGTGAAGGCATCTGACAACTGAGCTGGCTTTGAAGAGCATGTGGAAAGGCATTCCAAGCAGGGTACGCAGTAAGATTGGGCATGGACTGTGTGCAAGACCATTGAGATTAGACCTCCACAGAGCTGAAGAGTATTATTAAGAGTTGTAATGTTATATCCAATAGGGAAGAAACACTTCCAGTTATGTAACAGCTGAGTGGCATTAAAAGGAAAGAAATAAATATACATTTACAGCTGTTTTTTTGCCACATTTAGTAAAAAGGAAAGTAAATATGCACTCAACACCTAGGAAGTATATAACGTTTCACAAGTGAATTATATGAGCTGTACAAAAGCCATTTTTAAAAGTTAGAACATTTAAACATGTGAAACATCTAACTAGTTCTCTAAAAATATTCTACCATACAAGCCAGAGTGAACTTGTTAAAACTTAGGTCAGATAATGTAACTTCTCTGCTCATAACCTCCAATCGCCCCTTGTCTCACTGAGAATAAAAGCCAAAGCAGCAGTTAGGATCCACTCCTACCCTCTTCACCTCTCCAACTCAGCTGCTACCTCACACAGCAACACTGGCCTCCTCACTGGTCCTGGAAATAGCTCAGGCTTCTTCTGTCTCAAGACCTTTGTACTCACTATTCTCTCTGTATGGAATGCATGTGCCTCCCTCTCCACATGGCTCACTCCCTCTTCTACTTTTAATCTTTACTCAAATGTCACCTTCTCTGAGTGTCTTCTCCCCTGCCTCCCTCAATCTCCCACTAGACATTGTTTATCCCTCAACCCCCACTAGACACTATTCCTTGATTTATTTTTCTCCACAGTACTTATCTTCTAATAGAGCATCATTTACACCTCAGTCTATTTTATTCCAATCAAATATAAGCTCAAGGAGGACTGATGTTTTCACATATTCTGTTTAAAGATAATTAGAAGCATCTAGAACAAGGTTGGGCACTGCCAAGGTGCTCAATAAATATCTGTGAATGTTGAAAATATTTGCCAGTGTTCACATCTAGGTACTTCTTGTTTCCATAAATTGAGTTCCATAATATAAGCATAAATATAATAAAAGCATAAATATAAACATATAAATATATATTATAGTCCAAATATCTTTTTATATTTTCCCTTACAATGCAATTCAAATTTTTATGTCTCAAAGAGTTAAAAAAAGTCCTTAAATTTGGCTTCTTCTTGAGCCAGCTTCTCAGAATAACACCCATTCCAACTGATCCCAAGAATCTGATCTGGCCTGGAATCCCTGAAAGGAATCTGGTTAAGAGGCAATCCAGTGTGCTCAGATCGTTCCATGATTCATCTGAAGAGAAGTTTAACTGCACGGTTTGTGAAATGTTTGGGTGATCTGGTCCTTGAAAAAGTTTTCTTTGTTTTGCTTAAATCACAAAATCTTGTAATAACTTTAGTAATAATATGCTAAGATAATAAGATAAGGGAACTCTAGCCCAATGAATTCTGTTCTTTGGCCCCCAGCTGGCAGAGCTGAATCCCATGTAAAGGCCTTTGGGCTGACACACCTGAAACTGGGGAGAAATTGCCAGGTTAGGGTGGATGGCTGGGTTTTGCCCCAGGACCACATGCCAGTGACTTTAACTCCAGATGTGCTTTCCCTTAATCTGAGGGCCGTGTCAACTGTGAAGGAAATGTACTGAAATTCTCAGAGCAATACTACATTTAATTTTTCTCAATTAAAAAAAATCACCATACACAACTTATAAGAGACATACATCTGGGTGTATGGCATGAGGAAGAAGCAATGTTAAAAAAATAAAACAATATGGGCAATACTGTAATAATTGGAAATCACTGAGTTTAATACATCATGATTTCCTAACAGATTATTAAAGGTAGCATTAATTGTCTGGGGCAAGCTTCTTCTCATGAGATATTTTGACAGAGAAACAGTGATCTGAATTGTTTAGGAAATATAAAATAAAAAACTGGTTTGCCACAAACAGGCATTTTGAACATACTGGTGTTCTCTGTTAAACCACTCTATGTGTAAAAAGGCATGCATTTATTCTGTACCCCTGATTCAACTTTTTCAAAGGTCAGAAGACAGCTCTTTCAGAGCAAGGCTATGATCAACTGTCCCTAGTATAAATGTGAGTCTGGAAATTGCTATTTTTGCATCTAGACCTCAAGAAATAGTTTTTCTTTCTCTTTTTCCCCCAGACAATCTAATATTCAACCATAATTTCCCAAAGGATAACTTATATATCACTACAGTTATGGATATGCATTTTTATTTTAAGATTTAGACTAGATTTTAGAGAGAATATCAGTAGCACTTTCTTTTAGAAATTCTATCTGGCACAGGGTTGTCATCACCTGTGTGAAAACCCAAAAAAGAAAAGTACTAATTGTAAAGGAATGTCATTTGGAGTAAGAAAAACTTTTGAATTGTTGACTATTTTCAAGAAACACATTCTCATCTATAATAAAGAATGCCATTAGACTCTCTTGAAATAGATGTCAATGAGCTACTGTGACTGGAAAGTGGAGAACACTCTGGTACATGAGTTATTTGCATATTCAGATAGGACTGTGCAGGGGGAAGCCTGTGCATGCTATGCCTGATCTGAGGACAGGAACAAGGCTGGACACCCTAGTAATAACTAGACCCAAGGATTTCTGAATAAAAGATCAAGAGTGTCTAAAGATGTACATGAATCAAGGGCTTTGCCCATTTCTTTGTGCCTTGTCTCCCCACTCACTTTATCTTGATTTTCAAGACATACAAAAATATTTCTCTGAAGACATTCTTTTTTTGTCTCTGAGGCAATACTACATCTTCTGATAAGCCCCCTAGTATAAGCATTTTTACCAAGAGTACCTTTAACATTTTACTAAGTACCTTTAACATTTACTAATGCATTTTACTAAGCATTTTTACTGAGAGTACTCTTAACATTTTGTTAACTCTGATATTCAGTCTGTTTTATTCTTTGCTAAACACAAAACTTGGTACATGGAAGGTCTATAAAAATCAGATGTTTGACTACTTAACAAATTTGGTTTATCTTGGGGTATGAAAAGACCTTGTATTCATGCCCTCACAGTAGGGGAATACAACTTATAAATCAAAAAGTTCACCAGGATGTTAAACCCTGAGAAATAATATTCGTTAATTACTCAAAAAAGTCATAGACCATAGGGCCAGTAAAGTCTCCTTTCTCATATTCTTTCAACATGAATGGCTCATCACTGTCAGTGAAAATAGACTTTGTATCTCAGACCACTTAGCCTCCAATGCTATTTTGGGATTGCCAATTTGTGATATGACTGTCTGAATACTATACAGTTCCCTTTGCTCTGTCACTCAGGATGGCCATTTCAGTCACCTTCCATTTAATGCCTGCCAATTTCCCCTTCATATTTTCTATTTCATCTTCCTTTACTTCCTATTTTTGCCACCACCATACTTCTTTTTTTTTCCAACCCTTTAATTGGTCCCTCTCTCCAGTTCCCTAACCCTTTCAGCACCCCAGGACAAGAAAAAAATCTGCTGTGAGAGCAAAACAGGTTAAGAGAGCAGCCTCTAAAGTCTGATGGTTTGGACTTGATTCTTGGTGCCTTCTCTTCTTAGCTGACAGACAAGTCACTTCCCTCTTTGTGCCTCAGTTTCCTCATCTATAAAATGAAGCTGACAATACTAGTGCCTACCTCAGATGGTTGCAATAAAAGTTAAATGAGATGTAATTAAATATGTAATGTGATGACAATAGTGCCTCCCACAAAGGAAGCAGCTAATAAATGTGAGGTGTTGCTTTTGACATAGCATTGTTCTCTAAAAACTTTCCAATGGCTTTTCAATTACTAACGTATAACCCCCAACCTGCATTATGAATACTAAAATAGGTTTAGTCTTAACTTACCTTTCTGATATTCATTTACTTCTAACCAGAACTGAAAACCTACTTTTGCATATAATTTGTGCATTACTAATTTTGTCATTGCAAGTACCATTTTCCAGGGCTGATAAGTTCTTTCCATTCTTCAACTATCAAAATCTTACTGTTTGCCTCAATTATGACCCTTCCTTTCATTTTGTGAAAATCCCATTCCACAAGGACTCTTTACCCTTCAAAATCTGGAAACTTCTAGTGTGTCAGTATCACTCATAGAGATTATTGATTGATTATTGACACATGTGCGTGTCATCTCCCACTCCAAACTCTAAAGTCCTTGAGATGAGATCTTGTTCTTCCACTGCATCACCCTTTTCCTCACCTGCTCTAGCCAAGAATATCTTTTGAGTGACTGTTATACCATAATCCACAAAGCTCTCAATGTTGACAACCACCTGGGATCTTTGAGCATAGGATGAATTATAAGTATTTTGTTTTTGTTAACATCAAACTATGCATCGCATCTTAAAAAAGGAATAAGCATTTAGTTTAGCAGTTACCTATACTGGCTGTTCAGAAAGAAAAAAAACATGCACTCTTTAACATTAAATAAGATATTTTGTAAAGTGACTACTACCAAAGGTTTCATTCAAATTCTCATCATTTGCGGGTCATGGCAATGGACTCCCAGAGTCTGTCTGTCTCTTCTTTGGTACCCTCTCCCTCCCATACTTCTTCCAGCTCCCAGTTCACACTTCCTAAATACAAATTTTTATTAAGACTTGCCTACTTAAAAACCTCCCCGTTGTCCTAAAAATAATGATCAAATACCTTAGCATGATGAAAAAGACCCTTAGCAATCTGGCCCTATCTCTCTCCAGACTTTTCTGCTCAATCAGTACTGAAACACTTGCCATTTCTCCAATACCTCATTCTACTTGACCCTCCATGACTTTTATCTCCCTTTTACTTCTGACTGAAACATCTTTCTTTGCATCATAATCAGAGCAAACTCATACTTGTCCTTCAGGCAGAGCTAATGCTTTATCCTTCCTGTTAAGGTTACAAGCCCTCTCCCAGGCAGAATTAATTCTCTCTTCTACACAAATATTATAACTTGTGTATACTCCAGTTATTGCACTTATACCTCTCATTTAAAATTTAAAAACGCATTAAATGTAATTTTTATATAGTATTAGAATTTAATATAGTGTCTACTGTAACATATATTTCCTATGGGACTTCTTGTTTCATTTAAACCACTTTCTATTCTTCTGAGATATGATATCACGGTTTGAAAGAGCCAAGGTTCTGGATGTAGACATATTAGGGTTTGGATCCCCGATAGCAATAGCTAACATGCATTATCTCACATTCTGTGTGAAACCCTATCATACGGGCTTTGTATGTATAATTTCTTTAAGCTTCACAACAATAAGATACATACTGATACTCATTTGCAGATGAGGACACTGAAGAACAGAAGCCACCTGGGGCAGAGTCAGTAGTGGCAGAGCCAGAAAACTTGGCCTCGGAGTTAACTTTCTTAACTCCCATTCTATTCCTTAGCTAATTAATCTTTGAATTTTTTGTAGCTGAAAAAGGAGAATAAATTTATTGCAATAATTTGATTACATTAAAAATCTTCATTGTTAGTATTAAATAAAATGGTATTCTCCCACTCTTCTTTTCTTGTGGTTCATTTATATTTGGAGGCGGCACACGTTTATTTGACCTCCTGGATAATATAATCTTTGCCCCCTCACCGCCTCACTATCACACCCTTTAATTGTCAACATTTTCAGATACAAAAGGAGCTTTGTCTTTTCTTCTCTTGTTCCTCCCTAATATCGGGTTCTGCATCTCTGCCAGAGGAAGCGAGGCTGGTCTCAATGACCTAATTGGGATGGACAAGCTGGATCTCTTGCAATTTGTGTCAGTTCAGTTGATTTTGTACAATTGTAATACGAAGTAATTCTCTGATTGAAAAATATATCTTAAGGGCTTATTAATTTACTGTGGCACATGACAAGTAATTAGTTACTGATGTAACCAAAAGAAACACATATATGTCTTGATAAGAACCAAGATAAAACATAAGTCAAAATAATTTGACAGTTGAATCCACTTCTTAACAGTATAGGCCAGAGACTAAATCTCCTTTACACAATGCTAGCAGTAAATTTATTTATACTTCATTTCACACCAGTATTAATTGTTCTATCAAAATTCAAAGTCAGGAGGGTAAGTAGGCTATGATCTCAAATTCCAAACAGACGATGAGCTATAAGTCTATCATCCAGAAATATAGACTTGTTGATCAGTTCTATGAAAATCAACATTACATATTTGAGAAACTATTTGAAACTCTGGTCAGCAAGTATGAACAAAATGTGGTGCCACCCACATTTTTTCTAACATGTGCAAGCTGAAAATGTATATCTTAATTAACATAATTTTTCTAAACAGAAATGTCACAAATCCCAATCAGCTGCTTCAGAACATTGATTGCCTAAATATACATATTTAGCTCCATAAAATTAAAAGTTTTGAATTCAACATTAACAAGGTTGACTTGATTTTAAAAGCATAGCTTACTATGATTGTGTGTGTGCAAGTGTTTGTATGTGTGTGTATCCTATTATGGCATATCTTACATGAAATGCATATGAAACTCCATTACACATCTAAGTAGTCTTTTATTTAGATTCAAAGAACACATGCTAGGTTGTTTGGAAGTGAAGTAGTTTGACTACATTAAAACCAAAGTTTTTTTATATTGAAACCTTTTTTCTTCAAGCTGCTCTGAAATGGAGGGCATAGTCTCAGAAATGAGATTTAATTTATTTGTGAATTTGAGTTGGGATTTACATAATTTCTTTCCTCACTTTATTTTAATTTAATCAGTTTCAAAGCCATCAAAAAGGTATAAACACACACACACACACACACACACACACGCACACACAGAAATGTGATGAAGCAATACAATCACTCATGCTGTTACTCAAAACTAAAGGGACTTGTATTACTTTCCATTAAACACTTTCATTTTTGAAAGATTCTGTGGTCTGTTCTCCCTAGACACTTCCTGACAGTGAGTGTGGGACTTACTGGAGGAACACTGATAATTTTCAGGTTATTTGGATACCATTTAGACTAGATTGTCTTAGTGCTTCATCTAATTTTTGCCCTCTTTAACTCAGATTTTGAAGTTTATAGTTTTCATGCTTCTGAGGCTATACATATCTTTTGATACTCTTCTGAGGTGCAGGAAGTTGACAGCAGTATCAGTGAGGACAGAGAACACGTCAGTTACTCAAGAGTAACTTTGCAAGAAGCAAATGAAAAGCTGGGATGTCCATTCCTACCTTCTGATTCCTAATTCAGTGAATGAACTTTCCACCTCGAATATCCCATCTTCACTAAATTTGTAGTACCTTCTCCTGACACTTTAACCTCCTAAGTTTTCTTTTAGCAATTCTACCAGGGAAATGATTTTAAAGTCCTAAAATGTTAAATTCCAGGAGCATGTACAAGACGACAAGAATTCGAATTTTAGAATGAAGACAATTCCATCAGTTTCTTAAAGTCCATAAATGACCATGCATCATGCAAATATTATTTTTCAATATTTAATTCAAAATTGAAGGGGAAATGAAGTTTTATTTCTTGGGATTATTTTCCTCATGAAACTTAAAAACCATGGGAAGACAGAACACTGATTATTACATGATGACATGAAAATAATGTTTTAAATCTAATATCTAGAATATTCATTATGTTTATAAAGAGCTTACAAATTTGACTACCACAGTTAAATAGTACCCTAACCACAGCTTGCCTTGAATTTTTAAGAACGCTTACAAGACTTTTCTTTAATATCATAATTTATCCTAACTGAAGTAAATTCTGCATTACTAAATAATTAGTAGTAGTAACTAGAACTTAAAATTAGAAAAATTTAACAAATATAAACCATACTAATGAACTAAACAATACAACAGTATACATGACCTTGCATTGGTATATAAAATATCTATATAGCCAATTAATGGCACTCTCCATAGCATCCTGGATAATTGCACATCATTGGAGACATCTTACTTACTGAACATATATATATATGTTTTTCAATTTAAAAGCAATACCTTTCCCAAAGAGAAGTGTTTTAAAAGCTCACCATGTTACCAATGCAAACATTTACACCAATGTAAATATTTCATAAGTGTTATGCATTATTTGTTTTACTTTGAAACCCAATTTGTCTTACTTATAGATAATTAACATGTTTTAATTTTAGTTCAAAGAGAGGGGTTTAACATTTGGTACTGTAATCTGAGATGTTTACATTTCTAAATCTTTGAAAATTAACCTGTAGTAAAGGAAATAATGGGTAGCACATACAAAACCAAAGGAATCAACCAAAACCAAGGACTGCTTTGGAATCTGGGTGTAAAAGTCATACTGGGGAAGATCCAGTATGTATCCCTCTCCATTTAAGTGCAGTTTTAGTCGTTAACAAAGAAGTCTGTCTCCGGAAGAGGATGCGGGTGGAGAGCCAGCAAACCCTAACCAGCACACAGGCCAGCCCAGCCACGCAGCATCGTCCGAAATACCGCAGTGGTCTCCAACTGCTCCTTAAGCCTCACCGAGGGCCGCGCTAACTCCTGACACATAGCTCCTGAGGGAAGGGAATGACGTCTGGAATATCTTTTGACATGTGTCTAATAGAACTGAAGAAACAGAAGTACCTGCAAGGCCAACATAATTTGAGGGTGAACATTTCTCTGAACCAATGATTCCTTTTACAGTGTGGAAAGGAATACACTTTGCAATTTTCATTTTAGGTCAGAGGCAGTGCAGCTTGTGTTAAAACTGAAAAGAGAAATACTAAAGATAAAAGACAAAAAGGATGGTGCTGAAAATAAATATGTTCAGCAGCCATTGTCATTCAACTTACCCAGATGTGCTTTTCATGAGATGGAGAAGGATGGATGGAAAAGAAAAGCACACAAATGTTAATGGATACATTTTAGTCCAAAGAAAGCCATGGAATAAAACAAGAGCATCATTTCAGATGTGCAAAAGCTCAGATATGAGAAAGACATGGTGTCTTTTTGTATTCCACCATGACACACATACTCACTGCGTCCAAAAGCATAACCAGGTTGAGGGCAGGTCTAATTGTTGACTAGTAAATCTGTCTCTTGAAAATGAGCCACTCTGAAACATGCATGACCACATTTTTCCCAGCCTCTAGTATACCCCAGGAAGAAATCAGGCACTTTATTAAAGAACATGCTTTACATCAGGCCACTCCTGGGTTGTCTTACAAATAGAAGCAGTAATTTACAAAATGGTGCCCAGATTCTCATACAGCCTTACATGCCTACTGTTCGAACTCAAGGAAAAGTACAACAGACCCTGCAGAGGCAGCAAGCAACTTCAGAGGCTGGTGTGAGGGTCAGAATATCTGGTTCTAGTTTTTATGCATGATTTGGTCAAAATTACTAGAAATTCTGATTTTCAATTTTCTTAATCTGGGGCAAGAAGAAAATTAAAGTAATTTTAATAGTATAACAAATGCTGTAAGAATAATAATTTTTATAAATGTGCATTTGCCAGTAACCAGAACATGAGTAGTATAAAATAATCCCATGACTCTTTTCCCTTGCTATAATAATTCCTCCTTCTCTGTTTGAACTGGCAAAATAAATGTTGTTTGTGCCAATTGAGTCTCTTTCAATAAAAACATTTATTTGGCAGATGTTTGTAAATGTTGCTCTGAGGAAAAAGCAAACTAGTTTGGTGCACCAATATTACCATAAGTCATCACAAAAGAGCATTGATTTAAAAATAATTTTTGAGGTAGCCTACTTGCTCCCTGGATATAGTAGTGGCACTGGGAAAATATGGAATTTAAATAATTCAACAAAAAGCCATGGTAATATTATTTTAAGTTCTATACAAGCACAGTAGATTAATTCTTAGAAAAAATAAAACTTTTACTACAACTCATAAAATATATTAAATATAACAAAATATGAAGCAGAAATCCATATTTCAGAAGTTAGGCAACTTAGAGAGTTTCTTTTTTTATTGCTAAGTCATTATAAAGAAAAGGTTCACGTGCAATGGAACACCCTGTACGTGCCTCATCTAAATGCATTCATTCAGAGAAACCATGTATTATTTTGTTAAATAGGCCTTTTGGAGAAATGCAGATTCTTTGACCTTAGCTCCAGAACAGCTGTGGGAAGCTCTTTAAATTTTCACATAAACAAAAACATAAATGTCCATACACATTGACACCATAATGACCTAAGAAATTTACGGCACTTTTTTTTTTACATCATACATGGAACAGAAAGAAAATTAAAACCAAAAAGAGACAGTTTCTAAGTTGTTAAAATGGCTTTCCCATCAACATATCTGTGAACTCTTTGATGAGCTCTTAAAAAAGGCAACGTCTGAGCTTTCCAGGAAAATTGCCAAAAGTATTTGGGGGCATTTATTCCCATGGACAAAATAATCTTTCTCAGCCTACCAGTTATTTCGGAATTGCTCTCCAATAAAACAAGTTGATTAAATCTGCACACAATGGAATATTAATAGTCCCCATGTCTTCTTCTAGCATTTTCAAAAATAGAAAACTTAGACCAGTAAAAACACCTTAAATATAAAACATAAGAGAAATCATGAAAATAAGCAAGAAATACAAATATAAAGAAAACACTTAAAAAGTAGTGCTTAAAGTTCTAATATATTTGTTATCAATTGGTATAAGTTTTCTGATTTCTCAGAGTTTTTATGAACTTTCTGATTGTCCATAGTCAACTGAAAGCAATACTGAGCAGTTACCTCACTTTAGAATATTAAGTAGGTCAGCTCATGACTTAAAAACATAAGGTCCTGCAAAGGACAAATAACTCTGACATATGTTGTGGTAAATACTCTAAATTCATGTCAGAGGGAATATATTTTTGCAGAGCTTTTTCATCTGGATAAAGTATTTAATTTTTCTTCTTTCTGTAGTCGTTCCTATGAGCAGTTACAATAACACATAACCTCATTATTCTTGTTCCCTACACTCCAGATTGTAGAGGTTATGATAATAGCAAGACAGATTCTGTGAAAAATAAATGTTCTTTAGCTAAAGACCCCTGTGAGTAACAGGCAAATAACAAGTTTAATTGATACAGAAAAAGAACAGGTTTTAAGTTACCATTTAATGAATTTGATCAAATCCAATTATTGGCATGTTTTCCTTGGGAACATCAGGATACATCCAGACACAAGAAGACATTACCAGCCAACATCTGTTTTCTTTTCCCCCAAAATGGTGCCTGAAACTGTTCAGATGTCTCATTTTAATCTTCTAGATCTCTTACTACATGAATGGACCTTTTCTTGTTTATAAACTAGTCAACTTTGAATGTTAAACACTTTACATGATACACGACGTGAGCTTCATATGTGGAATGTGATTGCCTGTGGCTTCTTAAGGTTCCAATTCGTGACTCAGAAAAGATTTTAAAAACAATTATTAACACCGGATTGGGGAATGAATAGGTAGTAACTGATGTGGAAATGTAGAATAAAGAAATAATTTCTTTTAATAGGTGAAACCTGAGAATGTTTAAAGAAGAGAGCAGAATTTGAAGGTATAAGAGCAAATGAGAAGTCACTACAACGTGACTGAGAGACTGGGAAGAGATGGGCACTCAAGCAAGAAAAGAGTATTCTATTTTCCTGTGGGACTAGTGTTAGTATGACTTTGGCAGCAAATAATTCAGGGCACTTGGATGGCTTCTTCTCTCTCCCTCTAAGGCAGAATGTGAGTTCATCTACAGAGGATGCAGGTTTGAGAACAGTCAAGTTCTCTAACAAAAGTTGCAGAAAGTAGAAACAAGATTGGTAAGAGAAAAATACTGTAATTACAGGGTACTGCTGGAATGCCAAAGGAAGCTGGCCCAAAGTCTTGTGCTATAATGTTTTCCAGCAGCATAGAGGTGTTCAGTTGTAGACACAGAGAAAGAAAATTCATTGGTGGCAGCAATAGTGGCATGTGGATACAACCAAACGAAAGAGGAGCAAAAAAAAAAAAAAAGGAATTTTTGAGTGTGTTGAAATCATGGACATGGAATCTAGGCTAAATAGGAAGCAAGGAGAGAACAGAAAAGGGCAACTTATTGGGAAAGGATGGAAGTTAAGAAGAATGACTGGAAGAAAATGATAAAGCAAAGCTGAGAGAAGACTATGGTTAGGAAGGAATGATCTGTCTGAATTAGTAACAAGTAGTAATTTTGGAATAAGAGTGATTTGGAGGTTATGAGAAGATACAGAACAGAACCATGTAAGGTGTCTGACTTGGATTAGAAAATAGGTTTGAAGCCATGACACATATCAAGTTGTGAATGGGTGATCTGTGGATACAAGAGCACCCCAGAGTGATGGACAGGTTTACTTCATATATAAAGACATGGGACACATTGAAAATAAGTATGTATACTTCTAGTGATCTTTAAAAATGAAAGGAAATGGTTCAGAAGTTTTCAGTATGGTTCATCATCACAGCACTTCAGAAATAACTTTTCTTTAAAGTTAAAACTGATTTCACTCTAGCACCATCTGTGTCATTGCAATGGCAAGATTTCATTCTTTTTGATGGCTGAGTAATATTCCATTTTACATATATACCACATCTATATTCATTCATCAGTCAATGGAGCTAGAGTGTATTATGCTAAGTGAAATAAGTCAGTCAGGGAAAGATAAGTACCATATGACTTCACTCATATGTGGAATTCTGGAAACAAAACAGATGAACATAAGGGAAACCATAAGAGACTCATGACTATAGAGAACAAACTGAGGGTTGTTGGAGGGAGGTGGGTGGGAGATGGACTAGATGGGCGATGGGTACCAAAGAGGGCATGTGCTGGGATGAGCACTGAGTGTTGTATGTAAGTGATGAGTCACTAAATTATGTAGTGTATTATCATTACACTACATGTTAACTAAAATTTAAGTGAAAAATTGGAAGGAAAAAAATAAAGTTAATGCTGATTTCAAATAGCTAAAATTTGAGATTCCTGACACTCTTTTAAAGATGTTAAGAAAGTTTTATTCTTCTAAGAATTCTGTTCATTTGCCTAGCAAATCTAACTCAGTCAATCCCAGTTAAAGTTGTGTTCAGTTCTGTAAAATCTGAAACAAAAACCTGTCATTGTATTTTGACATACATGTGCATAAAATATACATATACACATACATATGGTTTTAGTGGACATCTTTTGGTATAGAACTAGTTTTCAAAATAGAACTCTGACAATAAGATATAGATAACCACTGCTCTCCTTAGAAATGTGGAAACAAAGAAGAGAATCTTGCTTGATGGGTGGCTAATTTTAAATAACTGGGGGAGGAGATAGCATCTTCAAAGACCTTACAAAAAAACCTATGCAAGATCCTATATTTGTGGAAACAAACGTGGAGATTTCTTTCCAGCATTATATTTAAAGGTACCCTAATTAGTGACTTTTTTCTTTTAAAAAAGGAGCTTAATTATCCTTAGTATTCAATACTAACTTTTTAAGTTTTCCTGGAATGAATAGTGTAAGATTGATTCAAGCACACACTTAAATTTCTTACATAGCTTATTTATAAGTGATCATTACCATTCTTACATCAAACTTTGAGATATAATGTGTGGCCAATTATATGAAAAAAAAACCACAGTTTTTTAACACAGCTACATCTTGTGCTTTGAAACTACCTCCTCTTCCCAGTCTTAAAAAAAAGTGTTTGGTTTGAATATATTTGTTCCTCATGTTGAAAGATGAGATACAGTCAGATGACAGACTAATTATTCTCTAGAGAAAAATATGCTTCCCTTTTCAGAGTATAAAGATGGTGAGGGATTCTCTTTTGACTCCTTATATAAACCATTCAAACTATATAGGATATATAGGGTCCAGTTGACAGGCAACTACATACTTTAAATTGCAGCTTTACCCTGAGATCCCAAATAATTTAGAGGAAAGCTAGACTCAAGAGATTCAGACTCTCATACAGCACAGTGCCTGGAAAGCTGTGTTTCCTCATAGGTGGAGGGAAATCTACCTTGAAGTCTTTATAAAAATTAAGAGAGAATACATGTAAAATATGTAATATAGTACCTAGAATATTGTAACTGCTCAGTATGATTATCAAATAATTATTACATATATAATAAATATAACATTACTATACAAAGTATGAGGAGGAAAATGGGAAGAAAATGCATGTACCCAGGGAGATAGGGGTAATTACAAACAAGTATTAGATATTAACATATTAAGACAATAACATACAAGATGGGAAGTAGAGAGAGAAAAGGCTGGTGAGATAAATAGGGACTAGATGATGCAGGGATTTACGGGCCATACAAAGTCATCTGGAATTTATCCTAGAGAAGCTAGGTAATAATTGAGGGATTCTAGGCACGTTCAGAAATATAACTTAGATAGATCTCTTTAGCTGAAATGTGAAGAATGGGTTCCAGGAAGCCAAAAATGTAACATGGTTTTACTATGATGGTCTGAAAAAGGAAAGAAGAAAATCAATACATTTGGGAGATTTTAAAGAGACAGTATGGAGCAAGAGAATATAGATGTGCGCAGAGGTACACAGAGAAAGAATAAGGACAAGAAAGACCAAAGGCAAAGATGAAGCCTAGTTTTCCGATTTGGTCATCTGAGAAGTCACTGCCTTAGTTCCTGTTATTTTCTTAGGTTTTCTTCTTTACTTGAGAGTTCTTACCCCACCCAGCTTCTATTCATGCATTCAAGTATTCAGAAAATATGCTTTGAGTACTTCCAATATGCTGGGCACTGTGAAAGGAAGGGAGGGAGGAAGGAAGGAAGGAAGGACAGATGGACGGAAGGAAGGAAGGAAGGAAGGAACGAACGAATGAGCGAACGAAGGAAAGCCAGCCTAAAGTCTCCTGAGTCTTATTTTCTGAATTATATAGAGAATCACAAAATTCCAGGGAGGGGACAATTTGAAGAGCATGCAATTCAATCTGTCACATAATTTGAATCATCCATGCAATAATTCTGCCACATAGACGTGCTTGGCAGGTCTATATTGGATAAAACCATGAGGAAGAACTCTCTTCCCAGGTGGCTAATTCTTTCTTCTCATATCTGTGATTGCTAACAGTTCTTAATTAGACTCAGCTCAAATTTATCTGTAACAATCTCTGACCTCTGGCCCAAAGTCTTAGCATGAAGCCACAAAGAACACATCTGATTGTTATTTCTCTTGGCATAATCTGGATCTTTGTTGTCTATACCCCATACATTCCTAATTATTCCTAGCACACCTTGAAGACGTGGTTTGATATAATCTTGCTGCATTGGTCATCTTCCTTGGAACACATGCTGGTTTGAATATATCCATTTAAAGTATATTTCCCGGAAATTAACACAATATCTAGCTATAATCTGAGCAGTACATAGACTTCTGGCCCTATCCATTGCTTTTATGGATATTGAAAATCATTAACTTCCTTGCCAGACATTGCTAACTTGTCCTTTTTGCAGAAAGAGAGATCTTAGGAGTTGCAGTTAAGATCCCTCTATACCTGCATGCATACCATATCCCCCATATACAAGTAACCAGAAAGCAGTGTCATAAAATTGGATGTAGAATTCTATAAACACCTCTATTAAACTTTATCTTGCTAGATTTGGTCTTCCTTAAGTAAAATAACTTATCTAAAAACTTAACTATGCCTTCTAGCTTCATTCTTCCACAAATCTGATACCCTTATTTAAGTCACTTGTAAAAGTGCTGAGTCTGCTATGTTCTAGTTTACATAGTCCTCATCAATTCTTTTGTTCAGCCCCTTTGACTGCAATGGTTTCATCAGTTATAAATCCAATTTGTTCATTTCAATACAATCTTGTGTTTAGAAGTAAATTAAATACCTTGATGAACCCAATAAATGGTGTTTCTACAGCACTTTTCTTCCTTTACATGTGTAGAAAATGTGTGAAAAGTTTAAGGGCACAGCTTATTCTTAAAGGACTCTGTTTACTCTTGGTAATTAATAATAGCCTTTCTTACTAGTCAAAAATAATCTAATAAATATTATATATTTATTGTGGAAACTAACAATGAGGTGAGCACTCCTTGGCTTGGAGAACGACTTTGAAATAAGAACATTAGGTAGTTTTAGGTTTGTGGCACTTTTTTATTCTGTTCAAAGACTAGTGATTTAGAGAAATGATCATGGCCTCTGAAATATCTAAGTGCAATTATTTGTTTTCATGTCTGTATTTCTACAAGTGCTTTGAAAAACAGAACTGTGTTATTTGAATATCACTAGTGTCTAACACAGTTCTTGGGGACATAATAGGCAGTAAGTGAATGAGTAAAAAATGATCATTTGTGTATTCCATTAATGTAGGATATATTTCATTAAGACAAATGGTATGGGCTTATTTAGAAAAGGAGGTCACTCATTTTTCTAGTACATGTAACTATCTTAACTTTTAATTTTTTGTTACTAATCTTTATTTTACTCTTTCCATGTCAAAAGTGTTTCCCCTGATCAGAAAGTATAGAGACTATACTGCACTCTATTCTACTTATTCTAATCTATGAACATTGCACTGTTGACTCAAAACAGCAGCTTTATTCATTCTGAATTCTTTTCCTTTTCCAAATAAAAAGAATATCTAAATATAGTTATTTTAAAAAACACTTCGTGGGGTGCCTGGGTGCTTTGTTAGTTAAGAGTCTAAATTCAGCTCAGGCCATGATCTCACGATTCGTGGGTTCGAGTCCCACATTGGGCTCTCTGCTGTCAGCTTGGAGCCTAGAGCCTGCTTTGGATTCTGTCTCACTCTCTCTGCTCCTTCCCTGCTCATGGTTTGTCTTTGTCTCTCTCAAAAATAAACATTAAAAATTTTTTAAAAACCATTTTGATTTTCCTTAGCATTATTTTTCCTTAAAAAAAATCAATGCATTTTGGCCTTTAGCCTTCAGATGTTATTATTGGTATTATTATTTTCTTAGGTTTAGGGAATTTTTACAACTGTCCACGGTTGGAGCCAGACAGGACTATATAGGCCCAGATGGCAAGGCACTGATAGCTCTAGCTCAGTGCAGGTAGAGAAGACATACTTGTGAAGTTTTGAGTAGGAAATCAAGATACATTTCCCCAGAGAAATATTGAGAACATTAGGTGTAGTTTCTAAAGTATTTTACTTTGGTAGGCCTTTTTGAGTTGAGTCCCCAGAATGTTCTCCTGCAGTCATGTCTGTATGAAATGAACCTATGACTATAACTGATTGATCCAAGTACAAATATCTGTTCCACACTAAGCCATCACATGCTTTTAAAATTTTGAATGAGGTGAAACAGAAAATATGAGTTCTTGGGGTGCCTGGATGGCTGACTCAGTTAAGCATCTGAGTTTGGCTCAGGTCTCATTTTGCTATTTGTGAGTTTGAGCCCCACATTGTGAGTCTGTGCTGTCAGTGCAAAGACCACATTGGATCTGCTGTCTCCCTCTCTCTACCCCCCCACTTGTGCTCACGCTCTCTCTCTCTTTCTCTCTCTCTCAGAAATAAACATTAAAAAAACAAAATATGAATTCTTGACAATACTCTACAGAATATTTCATAATCTCATATTGTTGAAATTTTGGAGGTGTCTTGGCTCTGTTGTTTCTGAAATCTCTGATACTCTAATAACCTACCATGAATTCTCACTTTTGCTTTATCTAGTCAGATTCAATTCCTTTAACAGGCTTTATAAAATACATTTTTGAAGAGGAAGCAAAGACATTTACCTTCCATTTATATAGCACTACTTCAATAAGAAAATGTATTCAAAGTTTCCAACACGTCTTACAAATTAACCTCTAGAATGCAACTCATTTATAAGTTTAACTTGGCACACAGACACTTAATAAATATTTATTAAGTGAGAGAATGTTGTGGAATTTATGTGGTACCTTTAATTATGAATATTTTCAGTGATATTTATTTTACTTAGAGATATGCAAACTCTGAACCTTCCAAATGCCAAAGATTAAAAGTGCTGTCTCAAAACACATTAAAGATTATGCACTGAGGAAGACCCTTAGGACTGCAATGGAAATAAATTAACTAAATCTATAGAGCTTCACTTTTATGTCTTTGAAGTTCTAACATAAAGATTCATTGGTAGTGATTAACTATGACTGCCATGCTTCAAGTATAAAACCACTTCTCTGGAGGATGCTACTGATAGCTGAGTTGGAATGTTAATTTTATTTTAATGATGCTGAAAAATTGATTTCAAATCCATATTCATTTAGCAATGATATTCATTTGGAAGAATATAGCATATCTAACATAATAATAATAATAATAATAATAATACCTATATTATAACTAAAGAGGGAAAATGATAAATTAGTGTATTAACTTATTTTTCAGTTTTGGTCTCAAGATACAAAAGATTTCAGTATACATGTATGTTTCAAAAAAATTATATAGTGTAAAAATGGAGAAAAATTAGCAGATAAAAATTAAGATAAAGACTTCAGAACATATATATCTGGAGATATGTATCCATTCACAGAGTATTCTGTAAATTTAAATATGCTCACTGACTATCAAGGATTGTCATGAGAGTTAGGTGTATTACTATTGAAACAGAAAGTTCATCTTTAATCTCATTAGTCTAAAAAAATAAGCTTCTTGGAATTAGAGTTGAGCTTAAAAATAAAATATTTCTAGAGTCAACACATGTAAAACAGTCCAGATTAACAAGTCTTCAGATTGAAACTATAAAGTAAAAATATGAAACAAAAATATTTGAATGGAAACATGTTTATGATATTTCTGAACCCCAAAGAGAAATATCTTAACATGTTCAGAGAGAGAGAGTGAAAAGAGACCCTACAAGTTATATACAAAAGTGACAATTAATTGACATTGGATATAACTAGAAGTGAGAAGAGGAGTAGCTTTAAAGTTTTGAGGGAAAATTGCTTTATACCAATAGTTTTATATTTCTGGCCATTATCAACTAATTTTAGATGTAAAATATATTTCCAGATCTCTAAGGATTCAGGAAGGTTGCCACATGCCCAACATCATGTTTTTAGAAATGGTGATATGGGAAATTGTCAGCTAAATATATTCCAGGAAAATAAAGACAAGAAATATGATGAGATATGAATACAAATTCACTAACATTGATACTTTATAAACTCTTTTAGATGCTAATGACCTAAACTTTCATTTCCTTCCTTGTGAGTTTGTAGTTCTAGATTCTAGAGAGACACCTTTACAAAATCATATTACAGGTGCTATTTTTAAGGAGAAGAGGGGATTATACTTGTGTGTCTTGGAACCCTGTGACAACCCAGCTTCTTCTGTGTCAGGTAAGTTTGTTGAATTTTAGGCTTCAGTTTTAGGACCCCCCCTTTTTTCTTGCCATATACTTAAGTCATATTCTAACAGTTTGGTAATAAAGCTGACATTTTGATCTCGAACTGCTTGACTCCTTTGTCTATCATCAGATAGGTTCTCAACTTGGAATGTTGTACACTTGAAATTAATATCACATTTTACGTTAATTATACCTCAATAAAAATATTATGCTCAGACAAAACAGTGAAAAGAAATTCAGGTTTTTATGAGCCAGACCATGTAAGTTTGTGATCTTGCAATCGTTTCTATCATGTCACACAGTTACCTTTTGTATTTGCGTGACTGACTTCAGTTGGCCATCTTGAGCAAGTAGCTGTAGGCCTTAGATTAAAATATTGGCTGGAGAGCTAAGAAAGGGAAATGGGTTCTTAAATATCAGGGTGACCATTACAAAAGGGAAGAGGTGAAATTCTCAGGTCTAGTTGCTCATAATGTGAATGTTAGAAATGGTAATGCCATTTAGTATGTATTAAGTCAGAGAAGGTGCCTGGAGTCCACTAAAGCAAACAAAAGATGATGGACAAGATCTCAGAGAGCAGTGACACTCCGGAAGGAGCCCATATTAAGAAAACTAGAAGAATCGCAAATTTAATATGAAGAGAACATATTGAGAGTACTAAGTGACTCAAAGCTGAAATATTAGGAGAGCTATACCATGAGACTACAGAAAAACTGGTCAAATTTTAATGGGGAAGACCAGAAAATATTAATGTGAAGTACTCAAAGGATTACTAGATGAGTTTCGGTTTGACAGAATCATTGTCGGTATTTACTGTACCCTCTATAAACCTGCTCGAACAATGAATGTAATTAAAGCTTTAAAGGAAAGTGCAACAAAGATAAGGCATAATAAAAGCAAACTAGGCAGAACAATTGTAGATCGACTTCAGGCCTCGGTGAGACCATCTTCCGATGGCATAGCACCTGAATGGTAACTCAGGTTACACAACTCAGAAAGGGAAAAGTTGCCAAGATTTTCTTGAGCAGCGGGTGCTTTAGCAGATGCCATATTGTCCTATTCCTATTTCTGATCATAGGAAAATAACTAGAAACATAAGAAAAACAAATGCCTACATCACAAAGCAAAGTAAAAGTAGAATGAAGTAGAGACACAGATCCAGTAAACTGTTCTAATCTATGTGTGTTTAGTATACTGGATGGCAAATGTGCGTCAAATTAGACCTTTGTTTGAGAATGCCAACATTACAGATTTCTGAACTTTGCAAGAATTTGGACTATCTTGTATGCATTTCTCTGTAAGTATCTTCCACATATGGTTTTAAAAAAATGTGTCATAACTAACTTCTTTAGATAAGATTTTTCTCAATTAAATTTAAATCCACAGATTGTCAACTGTAGATACCTGATATGCTAGTAAAGTTGAAAATAAGGTTTTTTTTTCAGCTCTGCTTATTCTCATTGAGACTAAGGAAGCTCTCATAGGAATTTTGCGGCAGTGAATATAGGTCTTAAGTACTTCATCCTAGAAATATCATTTGGCTTGGTCAATGGATAGAATGTAGATAAACACCTGGTAGGAAGCCACAGTCATTATGACTATGCACATAAACCTATAATTGTTAAACATTTTGAAAGAAATTGTTCTGTTTTTGTTTTTATTTGATTTTTTTCTCCACATTGAAAGATAATAAACATGAAATAATTTATTTTGTCTACCTTATAAAACTCATTACATGAGAATTTGGTAATCCAGAAACTAGGGGATCGTGTCATTTAAGTCCTGAATAAGTATTAGCACTTACATACATCTCATAAATACTGGTTAATATTTATACACATGGAATAATAAATAATACCAGAAATACTCTGGTCCTATTAACCAACTCTGCCTTGTATTGCTGTATCCATTTTAACCCAAATACTATTATTCGATGAGAAATATTATTATAGAATTTTCTTCTTAATATTAAAGACAAATATTTTACTTAACACATTATAAAATTATAATTTGGCCAAAACATATTACAAAAATAAAACTCAAAAATCAAGTACAGTAAAGTCTTTAAAGTAAGTCCAGAATCAACATTGTTTTCTAAGCCTATATGGATAGTCAGGATTGAGAAATAATTCCATAAAGTTAATATTAAGTCAATCCAATAGTAAGAGATAAATTTTAAATATATTACTGTTTAAATCTTGCATAATTGGAATGCTTAATTTTAGTGACTGTTGAAAAGCACATTTAATTTGGTTCCATAAACAACCAATGAACTATGTGGTTTGTCTCAATATCATCCTTGTATGCAATGTGAAAATAGGCCAAATTGCCATTACATGTAAATATTTCATTATAGGAGAAATGAAAATTATCCTTTAAGTGATATAAAACAAGTTCATTATCCAGGTTAAGCTTTAATTACTCTTGTTCCTTTAGATTTAAAGTAATTTTGAATAAATAAAATTGAGAGTTCTTTATACTTGAAATACATTTTAAAAAATCTATCAAAAGAGAAGATTTTTTAGAAGAATGTTTTCTCAGTAAATAGCCATAAAATTGAAAAAAATTCCCTGATCATATTAAATAAAGTTAAGAGATTTCAGAGTGTGATAATATTTAATTATACTTTTGAGTGATCAGGAATGAAAAAAGAAATATCTACTAGTATTGAATGGAACTGAGCATTTGGTTGTATTCAAGAAATAATGTTCTCAAGGCCATTTTTTTCTCCATAATATTTCTATTAAATTTGGATATATATGTATATATAAATTTAATATTATACAAATTTGGAGATACATATATATATTATTTGACTATGTATAAAATTAGTGAAATAATTAGGCTAGTGAGCTCTTCTACAACTTGCAAGTCTGTATTTCCTCATTATTAGTAAACATCTGTAAAGGAAATGAGAAGGTAAAATATGAAGTCAATTGATTTTCCCAAATGCTACAACCCATGAGCATATCTGTTACCACAATGATGACTAGGACAATGAATATTGTTTCATAAGAAAGAAGATAAACATAAGGACTACAAACACAATGTAGTAAGTATATGAGAAGGAAGAGAAGAAAAGAAGTAACCAACCAATAGATTCTGGAATAAAGAAGTCATTTGGCTTTTAAAGAACATGTTCTACAGGTACTAGTTCATTGCTGCAAATGTTACTTGGTATCTGAAAAATATGTTATTTATAGACCCACTAGCTTTCTAACAGCTGCTAAGACTCAACATTTGCCAATTTTGCAAGTCATTTAAATGTTGCATATTATATATGTGAATGAAAAGATACACTATCAGTTTCCTGCCAGATGCAAAACAATCTGCTCTGGGTCTAAAATAAGTTTATGTTCAATCAGTCAGGGAAATATTCTTTTAAATACTCCGGGTATAAGAGGAGATACTTTGTCAGAGGAAACACGAAGTTGGATAGTATATGTTCCCTTTTATCATACCAATTCAGCACTGAATTTCACATCAAATAGCTTATCACATACTTACAAGGCTACATTTAAATATTTTAAAGATATATGAATTTTGTAACCAATGCATTGGTCTCTTAGAAGAAACCTGATTTCTACTACAGGTCAGAGATGTGGACATCTATTTCAAACTGTAGCTCAGTAGAACCAGAAATCTCCAGCACTGAGTAGTTTCAGGGAATACTAGAATAGTGGCCTTAGTCTATTGTTTCCAACGACTGTCTTTTTAATTCCCCACAAATGATAAACAGTAAGTACAAGTTAGAAAACAGAGGAAGAAAATCTCCAAACCTACTTTTTCTTCAGTCTTCTATCCTTCTCAGCTTGAGTTCCAAGTTTGCCCAACCCCAGGGACTCCTGAGCGGCAGCTTCAGTCTCCATAAAGCCTCCTGTGAAGAAATAACTGTTCATATGAGGTTGGATAAACTGGGTCAATTCTGAAAATAAATTTTTAAAGTTATTTGATCAACTGTTCAGCATCACACGTCTTTTTTAGATAGTCCTTATACTGCCAACCCAACATGCATAAAATGGCATGGGTACATAAATAAACGTACACTGAGAGAATGGAAAGGAAAGGTAAATATTGACCTACTATGCACACCACAAGAAATAGAATCCATAATCCATGGAATATGCCGTCCATGGAATATACATGGAATATACAAGCTTCAAGGTCTCTTTTTCTTCTTATGACAAAGAAGAGCACATATCTGTGTAGTGCATGAGTTTTTTTCCCCAACACCTAGAATTTAACATATTGATACACAGTGGGATAGATGATAGCCCCATGAACACAACTGGGTACATGTCTTCAATTCTAAATCAAGAGAATATCGAGGCATTTGCTGACTTCTAAAGATTTTTCATATCCTGCTCCTGGCATCCTCTTTTCCTCACCTGGCTGACTCCTTCATCCCTCAGTATATGCTTTACTTCCAGAACTTCATATGTTCTGGCAGGTTTGTTTTGTTTTGTAAAATTTATAATTATATATGGAAAAAAAACTGTATCTTCAAAAGATCTTGGTAAAAATGGTTTTTACCCAGCAAGCCACTAAGTATTTGGTGTAGTGTCATCTTTATTAGTGTTGAAAAATATGTAATATACATAACCTTCCAAGGAAAAGAAGAGTCCTCTTTAATTGAAACACAATTGATTGTTATCTAAGCCTAATCAATAATTTTCAGTTCAAGGACAAAATTTATTTTATTCAATTATGCACATGTGCAATTAATACTTAAAAATTTTTTATTATGAAAAAATTTCATTGTTGGTAACATTAGGAAAGTCATCCAACAGCTGACTGAAGGACTCTTGGGGTCCTTTCTAATGTGGGATTTTCCATTTATTCACAGGGTGTAAATATTTTATCTCTCATCAGTGTACTTGCCTTATTGTATATTCATAAATTACTATTCACAGTCTGCAAATAACAATCAAATTGTCTTCTTGAAATGTAAATGAAAATGAAAATGAATGATTTACTTAAAAGTTACCAAATTCTTGATCAGATGGGGACATAGAAATTGATGAAGTAGCTCCATTAACTAAACAATGAGACATTTCAACCACCAAGTGGTTGTATGAATCAGGCTTTTTATTTTTTTTCTGAGCAAAGAAGAACATCTAAATTATTACTTACATGTTTTCAAGAACCCAACATTTTAATTAGCAAAATAAAATTAAAAAAAATAAAAGTTCTGGGAGGGAAATAAAGAAAGCTGTAGAAGATTATTGTAAATCAAAACTAGACCCAGGAAAATAAATATTAGAATTGTTTCCCATAAATAAAACCATAAAAATAAAAAGCACGAAGAGCTTGGAAATACTCTGAATACTTCAAAACCTAATATCCTTTGAACAGAGCACTTAATAGAGAATTATGGCTACATCCTGTTTCAAAATGCCAATAGAAAATGACATGGCCATAGTAGGTACAACTATTTTTAAGCATCACATGTAGGATGGTGCCCTTTAAGCAAGAGGAAAAATCTAGTCATGTGCATGTTTTTAGCCCAGTTAAAACATTTCTGGATGAGAACCTTCTTTAATAGAACTGATCCACCCAATTTCAGGTTCTGCCTACTGGTAAGGATGATCTCAATCAAACCAGCTTATAAACTTTTACTTTATGAATGATATTTGAACTCTGGAGAACTCTTGCCCAGCTGGTAGTGGGTTCATATGCTGTGTGGGTTTTAGGAATGTCTACCTATTCATCTATACCAATATTTTAATATACTAGTCATACAGGGCTATGAAGCACTTGAAATGTGACTAGTGCACATAAAGTGTTCCAAGTATAAAATACACATATGATTTTGAAAATGTAGTGCAAAAAAGAATATAAGATATCTAATTAATAATTTTATATTGATTACATGTTGAAATATTTCTGATATATAGACAAATAATTATCAAAATTTATCTCATTTGGTCTCCTTTTACTTTGGTAATATTATATATGGGATTCACATTTAGGGGTTGAATTACATTTCTGTTGGGCAGCTCTATATATACCAGTGGTTCTAAACTGAAGACAGTACCAATAAAGGGCAACTGGTATATACTGGGCAGGTAATAAGGATTCTAAGCATTCTTAAATGATAAGAAAATCCTCTAATGTGTCCTTAAAATACAAGACTGCCCTTGATAGGAAACACTAGCTTGTGGAAGCAAGAGGTTACTCAATCTTCAGGAGGTCTTTAAGGTGTATGAAGCAAGTATCAATAGCTCCATCCTCTCATGGCACAAGGTTCTCAGGAATACAAGGAGTGAGTTTCATCATTCAGTGGATTACTCAGAAAATAAATTGCTTATCACTTTGTCAATGGCCACCTACTAGTTGTGCAATGAAATGCCAAGTCCAAATCCTTACCCTCAATGAAGTTCTCTGCACTATCACTAAGCACACTTACTTTGGCGAGATCTTTCAAGGTACTGAAATTGTTGGACACAGGACCACTCCTGTGAGTGTTTTACTAAAGTATTTTTTCTAGCTTCCTTTCTTCATAAACATTTTGAGTAACCTCAAATCAGCAGGACAATGATCTGGTGGTTCAACATCATACAGTATCATTCTATAAATCAAGAGTGAGTAATTGACTTGTCAGGTCACCCTCTTGGAAACAGAGTTAGGCCAGTGTTCCAGAGCAACCTCATGGGTAGAAGTCTGGGCTCCCTGGGATATCTGGTTGACCCCAAGCATAAGGTAGAGAGTCAGTATACATTCTGAACAGGAGAAACAGGGGACTCAAATCCACATGGTTTGGTTGGATCAGGCATCATGCCCAGATGGCACTGCCTCCCTGGTTTATCCTAGGGTTTGAAAGCTTAAAAAAAATCAGTGCTTCCAGTGATTGATTGGACCCACACAGGTCCAAATCTTGGCTAAGAGTCCTGCCCAGATAGCACTGCCAGCCCCAGTCTCTCCCAGGCACCAGAGAGGGATGATAGAAAATTCCAAGGAAAGTATTGCAAAGTACAAGGCTTCCTAAGACCTTGACCAAGGAATTCACTAAAGGACCCTCATATACCTGGATCTATGAATGGTACTGGTTGGAGCCGTCTGGTCATCCAGACTGTGAGGGCAAATATCTCTATGTTTTCTGGCTCTTAGTTTCCATTCAAAATAATGTATTTCATGTTGGGCCTTGAGGTACAAGTCTGTAGGAATTTCTAGCCAAACTCACCTTGCAGAGTCTGTGTCTCTCCATTTGTCCAATAGACAAATATATTTAAAAAGGGACTTCTTACTTCAGGAGATTAAGATTGCAATCTGTTGCCCACTGGTGACTTCATCTCTTCTTTCATATGATCTCTCTTCCATATTAAACCATAGCATTCACTTGGATTTAAACACACTTTGAGTTTATAAATGGTTACTTCTTTGCTCTATATCTGTTAGTCTGTTAGCTCTCTGAAAAATGCATCTAGATACAGGGCCTGGCTCATAAAGAGTATGTGATAAATGCTCTCATAATTGAAGCTAAATAGTGCTTTCTTCACAAAAGGCCCTTTCACCATGCAGAGTATGAGTCATCTCTAATAGATACTTTGTGGAATTTATATTGTATCTGTTGGCTCCACTGCATCTAGGAACAATGTAGATTTGGGAGTTAAGGCCAGCACAAGCCACCCAAATTTTATGTGTAGAAAGTGCTTGCCAGATAATCCTGGTGCAATGTGGATGCTGTTTTCATCATTATGAAGTTATTTTCTTCATTATGCTGATTATAGTAGGTCAAGAAGTTCAGCCAACTATAATACAATCGGTCAGATGACTCTAAAAGAAACAATTAGAATTTAGTGGCAAAAAAATCTCTTGGAAATGTATAGCCTCTCATATTCATTTAAAGGAAATTTGCGAGAATAGCTTTTATTTACTTATGCGTTTATTTATACACTTATGTATTTATTTTTACTTAGTGATACATGTATTCTATACACTAGTAATAGGGGACACTGCCTGTTCAATTTAATGTATTTTTTCTTTTTTATGGTTTTGTTTTTTGTAAATTTGTCACATTTGATTCTATTAAATCAAATCTCTATTCTTAAAAATCTCTTTGTCTTTAACGGGAGGCATCACAATCCCAGACTTTAGCCTCTACTACAAAGCTGTCATCATCAAGACAGTATGGTATTGGCACAAACACAGACACATAGACCAATGGAATAGAATAGAGAACCCAGAACTGGGCCCACAAATGTATGGCCAATTAATTTTTGACAAAGCAGGAAAGAGTATCCAATGGAAAAAAGACTGCCTCTTTAGCAGGTGGTGCTGGGAGAACTGGACAGCAACATGCAGAAGAATGAAACTAGACCACTCTCTTACACCATACACAAAAATAAACTCAAAATGCATAAAGGATCTGAATGTGAGACAGGAAACCATAAAAACCCTCGAGGAGAAAGTAGGAAACAGCCTTCTTGACTTCAACTGCAGCAATTTCCTACTCGACACATCCCCAAAGGCAAGGGAAATGAA
>NC_043709.1:35910548-36054953 GCF_006229205.1 Suricata suricatta | reverse complement strand
ATATCAGATAAAGGGCTAGTATCCAAAATCTACAAGGAACTCACCAAACTCCACACCCAAAAAACAAATAACCCAGTGAAGAAATGGGCAGAAGACATAAACAGACACTTCTCCAAAGAGGACATCCAGATGGCCTACAGGCACATGAAACGATGTTCAACATCACTCATCATCAGGGAAACACAACACACTGAGATACCACCTCACACCAGTCAGAGTGGAACAAATCAAGAGACTATACATACTGGTGAGGGTATGGAGAGACGGGCACCCTCCTATACTGTTGGTGGGAATGTAAACTGGTACAGTCACTTTGGAAACAGTGTGGAGGTTCCTCAAAACACTATCAGTAGAACTCCTCTATGACTCAGCAATAGCACTGCTAGGGATTTACCCAAGGGATACAGAAGTGCTGATGCATAGGGGTACCTGTACCCCAATGTTCATAGCAGCCCTGTCAACAATGGTCAAATCACGGAAAGAGCCTAAATGTCCATCACCTGATGAATGGATCAAGAAGATGTGGTAATATAGATACATGGCAATGAGAAAGAATGAAATCTGGCCATTTGTAGGAAAGTGGATGGACCTCAAGGGTGTCATGCTAAGCGAAATAAGTCAGGCAGAGAAGGACAGATACCATATGTTTGTACTCATAGGTCTAACAGGAGAACAGGAGAAACCTAATGGAGGACCATGGGGAGGGGAAGAGGGAAAGAGGGTTGTGGAGAGAGAGGGATGCAAAACTTGAGAGACTGCTGAATACTGAAAACGAACCCAAGGGTTGAAGGGGGTGGGGGGAAAAGGTGGTGGTAATGGAGGAAGGCACTTGTGGGGAAGAGCACTGGATGTTACATGGAAACCAATTTGACAATAAAATATTTAAAAAAATCTCTGTCTTTGATTTCTGTTGCCCTCTCTTACAATGCCTGTCAAGGGCCTATTTTTTTTAATTTTTTAATGTTTATTTTATTTTATTTTTCAACGTTTATTGAATTTTGAGAAAGAAAGAGACAGACAGAGTGCAAGTGGGGGAGGGGGAGACAGAGAGGGAGACATAAGAATCTGAAGCAGGGTCCAGGCTCTGAGCTATCAGCATGGAGCCTGATGCGGGGCTTGAACTCATGAACAGTGAGATCATGACCTGAGCTAAAGTTGGATGTTTAATTAACGGAACCACTCAGGTACCCCTAATGTTTATTTTATTTTATTTTAGAGAGAGAGAGAGACAGAGAGAGAGAGACAGAATCTGAAGCAGGCTCCAGGTTCTGAGCACAGATCCTGATGCATGGCTCGAACTCACAAACTGTGAGGTCATGATCTGAGCCCAAATCAGACACTAAACTGACTGAGCCACCTAGGTGCCCCAATGGCTTCTTTTCATTATACTTATCATTCAGTGATAACATCTGTTAGTATGCTCATGTGTGTTGTTCTTTTTTTCTTTATAGTCATTATAATTGGAATTCTCTGATGACCTGGAAAAGCTGGTATTTCCCCAGGTAGTAAACAAAAGAATCTGTTAAGATCATATGGAGAGATATTTTGAACCCTCCATAACTTAGTTTTTGAGATAACCTTTAGGAATAACATTTTTTTTCATTTGTTTTTCCTACCCATATCAATAATCCATCAATCAGATACCTGTGCTACTGAAATATTCATATCAAGTGACTAGGGATGTATTGACCAAGGACACAGTGAGTCCTAATTAGGCTATTAGATACCTTGATCCAAGGTGTCATCATTCCACTTACTAGCACTATAATGGGAGGATTATTCAACCTGTTACAAACCTCACTGAATTTTTCCATCACCCAGGCCCCATTGTGACATCTTGTCCACAGGATGCCATGAGTCACAGCTCGCCCACTGCCTTTCCTGTTCTCTTACTGAGTAACTTTGTCAAAGAAACAAATGAGTGTCATTCGACATAGTTATTTTTAACACACTTAATTAATTTTGCTTCAAAATCGGTTAATGCCTTCAGATAACATTAAAAGGCAAGCCAGTCAGGATTCCAATAACTGATGCATAATTATAGATTGTGGGGTTCAAACCCCTTTCCCTAGCTATGCTCGTAGGATAGATGATGGAGCAGGTAAAATTTTTCAGGGTCAGAAATATGTTGAAGTTTTTGTTTTGTTATAAATAAAAGGTTGTATATGCTTACATACTCTATCTTACTAAATTGAAAGTTCCTTGATGCCACCAGTTTATGCTGTTGTAGCCATTTTACTAAGGTTCATGTTGGTACTCTAAACTTAACAGTGGCTCAATATGCTTATTCACTAAAAGTAGAAAGACATATATGATTTTGGGTTATCTGTGTGCTCTCTTTCTTCCCTCAAATTCTCAAGCCTTTTAGGTTTCAATCCCCTCTTGTTACTGCTTCTTTTCTGGGTAAAATCTTTCTGTCAAAGCAAGCAGAAGCAAAAATGAGTTTTTTTTAATAGTTCCACTTGTCTATTCTGTTCATGTAAGGCAATCTTCCTTTTATTCATTTTCTTTTAAATTTTAGAATTACTAAACAAAAATAATAATGGGATTTTATAAGTTCCTGTTTGGTGTGGGCAGTTTTTCCAATCATCATTTTAGTTGGGGCAGGTGATTTTTCTAACATTCTTACATGTCTATATCATACACTTACAGCTACCATTTTTTGTAGATATAACTTTGGTACCAAAATCTTTCAAAGTGTGTTTTTTAGGAAGAGGTCTCCTATTTCAGATATATTGTTCCTCCTTAAGTTCACATCATAATAAATACTATTGTGAGTGTATTACCATTCCTCTTGAATTGTTTGGGTAACAACTACCCTTCATTGCCCTAACCAGTTTTCTAGGTGTGTTAAGACTAAAATTGTTCTAGAATCTTGTAGTAGTTTGTTTGAAAGTCAGGCTGTAGTAGGTTATAAGGTGACTGACAGATAAGAAAGTAAAAACAAGAATTGTGGAAAATTAAGCTTGGATGTTAGGAGTAGGGGAAAGATAAGTAAATATCTAAGAAAGACAGCAGGATCAAGTGATGACTTTAAATATAGATTAGACAGCATATTTAAACATCAATGGAAATATCAGAGATGCCTTGCATCTAGAAACATAAATCGGGAGAAAAGGCTGTGGTCACTGGGCTGCCAAGTCTCGATGGACCGCTCTCATACCCTGGATCTATGCTCTAGGAAGTCAGTGTAAGTTCTTACTGATCTCGTTGTCTCTATGCCCCTCAACAAGATTATTATCAAAACTGTTTCTGTGCCATTCACCTTGGGATTTGTAATATGGGAAGAGAGTGAGTGGAAATAAGACAAAGAGAAACTAAACTCAGATCCCCATGTCTGCTAGAGGGAATACTTCCTCTGTTAGGAGTCATTCCCCAAATTCGATGGAGACCTTCAGGTAGACTTGGCTCATATATATGTTTTACCTTTCTAGCACAGTACTTAAAAATTAAACGCGAATGCTTTAAATGCAAGAACAAATGCCCATTCATTCATTTTAATCTATGCCACTTCCTGTTAATTGAAACCCTGTCTATAATATGATGCACTGAGTAGACATTTTAATTAGCAAATCCTACTCCTACATCATAAGCAATAATGCCATAAACAAGAACTGTCGAATCCTATATAAAGAGCAGAATAAATTTTCTAAAAGGTACTTGAAAACTTGAAACCTTCCATTATTAACCAAGCTTTTCTCTATGCTACTTTCGTGATTTGAGTAAATAACCATCAAAGATTTGGAAAATGTGCTTTAATAGATTTCTGTAATAAAACTATTTCATTTGGTTTCTATCAGCTTTATTTTGCTTCTCTTGCATTTTTGGGTTTCCATGTTTATATTGCCTCTGCTAGTAACACATTTGTAAAACTTGACTATTTGTATATTTAGTTTGATTAGGAGTTATTAATGCAGTCACACTGACTGATCTATCATATCTGAAGTTTATCTTATAACCCTAGCTTTTCAGATTGTTATATAATGCAAACAACATCCTCTCTACCAATATTCTCCTCTGTGAACTACTAAAAATTTCTCCTTAGTTGCTTATCATTCCTGATGGGACCAAGTGAACATTTTCACAGTTTTGTTTGGACAGTTTTCTTCCTACATACCATATTTCATTTAGCATAACTATTCTCAGATTATAACTTCTCCTCCCTCCCCCTCGCCTGCCACTCGCCCCCCACGTATGAGCTAAACCCTTTAACTAAGAGTTCAAAATCTTAGGACATGGTACAAAATTTCCAATTTGGTTCTTTGACACCATCATCCATCTACCATATTACTTTCCATGTTGTCTTTCTTTTTTTTTTTCTATTTCTATTCTCATTGGTGGAAGAAAGAAAATTGGCAGTGCCTATGTCTGAATTTTCCAGATCAAGGTATTAAGATCATAACCACTAGAGATGCTTTATTAGTTTTTCTGATGTAGAAATCAGCACTACCAGGTGGAAGTCCCTGGGTTTGATATGTTTTCACAGTCTTCCTCTTACAACCTGGATACACCTTCCAGGACAAATGTAGACCTGAATCCACACCCCTCAAACAAAGAACCAGTGGTATCATGTGCCATATTCTTTTGGGACAAATATGGTTTCTTAGAACCTACTTGTGCCTGTATTTTCTTCTTATTTACTGAAGTCTTATTTCCAACAAAGACTTTTTTATCTGCAGCTTCTCCAGGAGCTTTCATCCACCTTCAATGTGAATAGTTTCTACATAGCTCCAGAGGAACAGATATTTGTAACTGTCTTCCTCATCAGCATTGCAATCCTTAGAATGCCGTTGACTCTGGCTTTGTTTATGCAGTGCCTCTTTCGTTCCTCAGGGTAAAACAAAATTGTTCAGAGCTCCGAAATCTTCCCAGGGTGATGCTATGATCATGAGTGACTATTGCTAGTTTCTGATTTGGATGAAGTTAATGACTGATTCTCTTTATATCTGGTCTGACATAGAGACACACAATTACTAAAAATGGGTAAGAAAGGCTAGGTTTCTAGAAGAATGTATATTTTTCTAGACGTTGAGTTATATTTTGGATACCTTGATTTTGACAGCATATTCTTGGCAAAATTTCTAATGATTCAGTAACTCTTCATCAAAATTAAATTTAAAATAAAAATAGAAAAAAATCCAAAGGAGAAAGGTAATTGAATATATTTTAAAAGGGAAAAGTAAATTACAGATCCTAAAGTAAATATACATGTTTAAATAGGAATAAATAAAATGATTACTATGCTAGCAAAACAAATAGTTTAAAATAATGATCTATACTATTGTGAATTACACTGTAATATATTAGCTATGATAAATATTTTGGTAAAATTATCAATAGTTATCAAATAAAAACATTAAAAAATGCCTTGACTTCCATATTTTACATCTAAAAAATAATCATCTTCTATCTTCTTTCCTTATGCAATAATTTTTTTTTTTACAGCCTAAGGAGTTCCTTTCCTGAGAAACAGAAGTCCAAAGAGGATTTAATTCACCTGCTGAGTAACATTTAATCACACAGCTGGCTGGATATTAGTTTCCCATGGTTTCTGATGCTTTGTGTGGGTTTTACATTATGGAAGTTGAGAAAGGCACTTTTGAATATACTACATTTGTCCATCTGCAAACATAAATATTACTCTTGAAATGCTTTTGGTGCCAGGTCAGAAAAGTGAGCCAGGGAGTTGGAGCACTACTTATAAGTAATCATTCCTTTATTTTGGAAACTAAAGAAAGTGCTAGGAGATTTATAGTATTCTGTTCAGCATTGACCATTGGAGGTAGGGGCCAAATATTTTTTCAATAGTTTAATTATATTTCTAAGTTAAATAGAAAAAGATGGAAAAAAAGAAGATTTAATCACAAATAATTAATATGATGAAAAGAGATTTCAGAAGAAAAAATATAGGAACACACACACACACACACACACACACACAAACACACACATGCAAGCCAAGTGTATATTTACCTAGGGTCATTTCAAATGTACTGATCTATCTATCTATCTACTTTAAAGTTTATTTACTTATTTTGATAGAGAGAGAGTGTGCACACAAGCCGGGGAAGGGCCAAGAGAGGAAAAGAGAGAGAATCCCAAGCAGGCTCTGCATGTTAGTTTAGCCCCTGATGCAGGGCTGGAACCCATGAACCATGAGATCATGACCAGAGCCAAAATCAAGAGTGGGTTGCTTAACGAACTGAGCCACCCAGGTGCCTCCTATATATATTTACAATTTTTTTAATGCTTCCTTATTTTTGAGAGAGAGGGAGAGAAGGCGAGAGAGAGATAGAGCGAGCATGAGTTTACTTATTTTTGAGAGGCAGAGAAAGAAGGAGACACAGAATCTGAAGTAGTGTTCAGGTTCTGAGCTGTCAGCACAGAGCCCGACGCAGGGCTCAAACTCATGGACCGAGAGATCATGAAATGGACTGAAGCTGGACACTAAACTGACTGAGCCACTCAGGTGCCCCTAAAGTTTATTTATTTATTTTGAGACAGAGAGAGAAAGTGTGAGCCATGGAGGGGCAGAGAGAGAGGGAGAGAATCCCAAGCACTGAGAGCACATTGCAGGACACGGGCTCAGTCTCACAAACCAAACCGTGAGATGCTGACCTGAGTGAGAATCAAGAGTCAGATGCTTAACTGACTGAGCCCCCAGGCGCCCCGATACTGATCTATATTTTTATTCCATTAGTGACCAACAACAACTAACATAATCCATATTGCCCTATTCCTTCCTCTGTCCCCCTACTTATATACCATAGAGTTCATTGTGTGGAAAGATGTGATATCTTTAGATAAAAAAACCTGTAATTTTTGCCAATTTTTTGTCCTTATTATGGTTAAAAAATTATTATGGATTTTTTGTAGGCCTCTCAATTTTTGCAACAGAAAAGTTTTTATAGACATCTATGCCTTAAGTGGCAGTATATTCCGTGGTTTTAAACACTGACACTCAGATGAATAGTTCCGTTCTGTAAATTACTAAGACATTGTTTAGTCATCAATATATAAGAGTAACAGCGATAACACTTGTCACACAGGGACCTTGTGTCTATCAGAGTCAGTACTAAATAAGTCTAGCTATTGTTATTCACAGAGGAATTGAAAGGATTGTACGTTTTACAATATTCTTCCATTGTAAGTTTTGTCAAACATTATTCAGCTAAATTGAATTTACAGAGCTGACTGAAAAAGGAAGTTTGCCAGGTAGGAAAAAGAAACATGCAAAGATGAGAAATGAAATGAAAATGAGACAGACCCTCAGGAGTGACCAAAACGAGCGGCAGTGGAAGGTCAAATTCGTGCACACTTACGGAGCTGCCCGAGTCGGGCTTTTTCCTTTTTACCAAACAGACGTCCTATTGAAGACTTGATTCCTTTCTTCTTGGGGGCTTTGTGAAGAGAGTCTTGGCTGCTATTGGCACTGCCAAGCCCAAGGCTTTCTGGCTCAAGGGAGGCAGATAAATTACTGCAAAACACGAAAGAGGGCAAACTGCTCATCCACAAGGTTCACAGAGTTGTTCCTTTATAAAGGGAAGAATGAAAGAAAAAATATTCTCTTTCTTTCCTCCCACATTTGCTCTTAAGCATATTGAAAAAATTTTTTTTTCAGCCTTAGGGCCCTGGGCCTCCAAATTTTGTCTAAGAAAAATTTTTGTTCTAAATGATTTTCTCCCTTATTTTCATACAATCAGTGAACATAGGCCGGCTTATTAAATGCATGTTAAATGACCTTCCATTATTTAGCAAGTGACCCTTGACCTATTTCTTTTTTTTTTAAATGTTTTTATTTATTTATGAGAGAGACAGTGTGAGCAGTGGAGGGTCAGTGAGAGAGGGAGACGCAGAATCCAAAGACAGGCTCCAGGCTCTGAGCTGTCAGCACAGACTCCTACGTGGGGCTCGAACCCACGAACCGTAAGATCATGACCCGAGCTGAAGCCAGATGCTCAATCGACTGAGCCACCCAGGTGCCCCTCCCCGACCTATTTCTATCTCAGAGTACATTTTTTTAGTCTTAAACATAATAACCTATGATAAGACATTTAAATTTAATTAACAGTGACGTTTACGCTGTTATTCCAGCCCATAGCTGTACCTGATTTTCTTGTAGCCATCTTTCTCTCTCTCAGTTTTGGAACCTAATTCATTTATTTACTTTTTAAAAATCTTTTTAAAAATGTTTATTTTATATATATATATATTTTTAAGTTTACTTATTTTGAGAGAACGAATGAGAGAGAACTTAGGCAGGGAGTGGGCACAGAGAGGTGGAGAAAGAGAATCCCGAGAGGGCTCCACATTCAGCTCGGAGCCTGCCAGTGGGGTACAATCCCAGGAACCCTGAGATTACAACCTGAGCCAATATGAAGAGTCGAATGCTTAACCACCTGAGCCACCCAGGCGCCCAGCAGCTAACTACAGATGCACAGATCAATTAAGAAACAGGGCAGTGGCAAATGAAGCAATGTGATCTCTGTCTTTAAGAGAGATTAGTGAACAATGAGGAAATCAGAAAAGAGGCAATTTTTTAATGGTTAAATTAGTTTGTAAAAGAAGAAAAAAATTAACCAGAAATAAATTCTAGTTATTAGCAGATTGTCACTGTTTTTATGAATATGCCGATTTCTCTTTTTTATATTAAGCTTTTAATTTTAATTCCAACATAGTTAACATTCAGTGTTATGTATGTTAGCTTCACGTGTATAATACAGTGATTCAGCAACTCTATGCATTACTCAGCGCACCCTAAGTGTGTTCTTTAATCCTTACCACCTATTTCACCCATCCTCCTACCCTCCCCCTCTGGTAACCATCAGTTTGTTGTCTACAATTAAGAGTCTGTTTCTTGAATTGTGTCTCTCTTTTATTCCTTTGGTCATTGTGTGTGTGTGTGTGTGTGTGTGTGTGTGTGTGTGTACCACTTGTTCTTTTTTCAAAATTAAAAAACATTCAAATTTTATTAATCTATTTTGAGAGAGAGAAGGAGAGAGTGAGTAGGGGAGGGGCAGAGAGAGAATCCTAAGCAGGATCCACACTCACTCACGGTGAAGCCCAATGTGGGGCTTGAGCCTCTAACCCTGAGTTCATGGCCTGAGCCAAAATCAAGAGCCAATTGCTTAACTGACTGAGCCACCCAGATGCCCCTTAAATGTTTATTTTAGAGAGAGAGAAACAGAGAGAGAGAGAGAGAGAGAGAGAGAGAGAGAGAGAGAGAGAGAGAGAGCTTTCAAGCAAGCAGGTCAGGGGCAGTGAGAGAGGGGGACAGAGGATCCGGAGTGGGATTTGTGCTGACAGCAGAGAGCCTGATTTAGGGCTAACACTCAGGAATGCTGAGATCATGACCTGAGCCAAAGTCAGACTCTTAACCAACTGAACCACCCAGGCACTCCTGCCTGGTGCCTCATTCATTTAATTTTAAATCATCTAGGTGGGATTTAAAAAGCAAATACTCATATGCTGTAATGATCACTTTGTTTTTTCTTATAGTTCTCAGGTACTCTTTTAGGTACTTGATAAACTGAAACAATTTCCAAGCAGTTGCTCTGGACTCCACTCCTGGCCAATGTAACTGACTCTGTATTCATAGGAGAGGTTGAATTAGATACATTGCTATCTATTCTACAGCTGTTCATTTGACAACACCATGATGAATTACTTGACTTATTCACACTCTTTAATAAGTTCACATTCTCTAAACTCCAAACCAATAGCTTTTCACATGTAAAACAGGACTCATTCTTTTCTTGGAAGATGAAAGCATTTAGTTTCAAGCTGGAGTAACTGGGGTTTTATTTTCACATTTGACACCAAAAATAAACAAAACAGAAAGGAACAAATGTCTGCCAGCCCAGAACCTCTGGTTTTAAGAATATTTGTAAAACTCATATTATTTAGAAGATAAATTCTTACTTAAAGTATTAATACTAAGCCATTACGCAGTCATTTTACTGATGTATCTCGAAATGCTGGAATTGATAAGACTGTAAAAGGACATGTATTTGAGATGTGAATTGCTCACTTAGATTGTTTATGTTACTTATTATAGTGATTTGCCTGCAATTTTGTAGGCAGATGGAAAGCACCACAGGATGAGTTGTTATAACAGAGTATTTCCCCTTACCTTTTAACATTTTGGCAAGTGTGCTTTTTTCCCCCTTTAAGAACTTTCTGTTTAATTAGCTGTTATGGCTGTCAGCACTAGATCGGGGCAGGGGGCAGGGGGGGGAGGCGCTGCACATACCTGTTTGCTGAAAGTAAATGAAGTGCAATGATGGACTTTTCAGAACCTACTTTCTAAAAAAATGTTTTATTTACTGGGGAAGGGGGTAGCAGAAAGAAAGGGAGAGAGAGAATCCCAAGCAAGCTCATGCTCAGCACAGAGCCTTGTCTCACCACTGTGAGATCATGACCTGAGCTGAAATTGAAAGTCAGATGCTCAACCCACTGAGCACCCAAGTGTCCCCCAGACCTTACTTTTACATACAAGCCAAATGTATAGTCTTGCCCTAGAATCTCTTACGTTTTTTGTTATTCTTCTCAGTAAGTCCTTCCATTAGCCCGATTTCAGTTTAATATTAAATATCCACTAAAAGTAGAAGAGCTAACCTCATCAATATTGACTAGGAATAAGACCACAAATACATGGTTAATTTTAAAACTAAAAATTTGATCTCAGGATGTAATTTTTTTTCACAAGAGGAGAGGGGAGAGGGAGCAGAGCCATACCCTCATGGAGAGTTATAGCTCAAACCAAATTTCTCATATAAAGTTTTAAGCAGTCTATTTGATGGCGCTTAAAGAAAGGGTAATATTTTCACAAGGAGAGCGTGCACGGAGAGGTGAGCTGCTGAGAGTCATACCTTCGGGCGTCATTGTGGTAGGAGGAGGGAAGGGTGTGAGTCATCCTGATGGCTCTAGGGGTTGGGGGTGGGGAAGTTTCACATTTTATTGTTGCTTTATCCTCCCGACCATCTTCTTCCACCACTGCAATCTAGAAGTGAAAACAGTGCATTCGGATGAATTCTTTCTAGATTTCAAATGAAATTGACAGAAAAAGAGAATCATTAGCAAAGCTATTTGAGTAATTCTAACACAAACACAAAACAAAAAATGTGGGGCATAGAGTCTTAACATATAAATTCCTATTATTGAAGCATGTGAGTTTAATGACTGTTTTAAAAGTGAAGGTATTCCAGTCTATAACAAAACATGGATACATTTCAAAAAAATATTATTTAAGAGGAAATAAGCACCATGGATCAATATCAAGGGACTATGAAAAAGCTATCATGGAATTCATTTCAATATATCAGAACATATAGGCTTTACAAATAGTTACTGGACACATATTTGAGTTAATTCACTAAAAAAGTATGCATGGTCAGGTTATTATAACATGGACATCTTTTTAAAAAAGATGTTTTTTAAAAAAAATGTTCATTTTTGAGAGACAGAGCACCAGTGGGGTTAGGGTAGAGAGAGAAGGAGACCCAGAAGCCAAAGCAGGCTCTAGGCTCTGAACTGTCAGCACAAAGCCTCACATCCAGCGCCAACTCATAAGCCTAGAGATCATGACCTGAGCCAAAGTTGAATGCCTTCATTGACTGAGCCACCCAGGGGCCTCTTAAGGAGGAGATTTTTGAAATGAGAAGAGAAGATGGCAAAACTACAACATAATCAGATAAAGTGTATTAACTCAGGCAAATGAAATGTGGTCCAGATGTTTAAAAAATAAGTTGCACCTTATTAGAAAAGAATTCTTTTTAAAGTAAGGATTATAAAAAGTAAGAACAGAATTCTTGCAAACTGTTTCATTTCACTACTTTCCACGGGAACACAGACAAAGGCATCTGGGCTTTCTTTAAAGAATTTAGTTCAGGGGTACCTGGGTGGCTTAGTCAGTAAAGCATCCGACTTTGGCTCAGGTCACCAATTCACGGTTTGTGAGCTTGAGCCCCACATCAGGGCTTTGTATTTGACAGCACAGTGACTGGAGCCGCTTTGGATTCTGTCTCCCTCTCTCTCTCTCTGCTCCTCCCCTGCTCATACTCTGTCTCTCGCTCTCTCTCTCTCTCAAAAATAAACATTAAAAAAAATTTAGTTCAGAGTCCAGAGCAATTCAAGATACCACAATATTTGTCAGGGATAGACATATAAAACTGCATTACAGTAAAGACCTTTCAATGTTAAAGTTGATTGTGAAGATATATATATTTTTTACAACAAACCTGCATTGGTTGTCGTGGCATCACTGTGCATTAAAATATCTATACATAGAAAGATTGTGGAATGCATAGCTAATAGGTAGGGTTCTGGAAGTTCTGATGACAAAGAGTTAGCAATATGGCAATAGCAAAAAATCTAAAGCTGTGCTCTCATTTTAGGTCGACATAATGTCTTGCTTTGTTTCTACGTTAGGCTATTATGCATACATGTGTTTATAGATGATACATGACAAAGGTTTTATGCACTGAATAAACAATGAAATTGTCTGGGCTCTTGTCATCCAAGCCTTGATTACTTTAACGGTTTAAGTGGGCATCTTTATAGGATTTCCTCTCTCCATTTCAACTAGCAAGGTGTCACCAGAAGACTCTGCTTCAAGAACTACCTTCAGCATGATGTTAATCCTATGGGAAACTCTTTCTAAACTCACATCTCATCTCAACTTCTAAGGTGTATTTCCTGATGGGTATTTATGTCTTCAAAGTTCCATGATCTAGCCATAATTGTTTTCTGTGATTATTTCTGCCAAGCCTGACCTTTCTGCTTCCACTACTTTTTTCTCCTGAAACACCTCCTAACATGTCTTCCTCTCTCCATGCTGCCAGTCAAACTAAGCCAACTTTCCAAATGTCAGCTCTTAAAAACATCATAGACACTGTTCCTCTGAATAACGCTTAGAGTTTACACTACAGAGATAAAATAAAGGAGAAAGGTTTTGGAATCCAAGATGGATTTGAATTCTGACTTCTCTTATTTGTTGAATGACATGTGCTAATTATTTACCTGCTCTAAGATTCAATTGCCTCATCAATAAAATGGAAGCAATAATACTTCTATTCTCAAGGGTAAATGGAATCACACTTGTAACTCCTTAGCCTGATATACAACAATTTTTAGTTTGTGGTCTTTTTTCCATGACCTACCTTTCTTATCAACCATTTCTTCACCCTATGAATCCCCTGAGCCTGTATTTCTGTATGGAACTTTCCTTTGTGACTTTTTTTTCCTTAAATCTACTAAACTTCTTTTACATCTTTCATCTACTCAGATTTCTCTCTATATTCCCAGTATAATCCTTTAAGTGGTAGAGGAAGTCAAGGACACATAATAAGAACATTATGATGGTAAATTTGACAGTTAAGAACAAACTGGTAGTATCAAGGAGAAGATGCTATAGGAAGAGAGATAATTACTCAGGAAAAGAAATTCAATCAACATATGCCACACAAGTATAACATAGGTTCCCTTAATTTAAAAAAAGAAACAAAGAAAAAAATTCTAGTTCTAGAAGTGTTTGGGCATAGTCTGACTATCACATATCAATGATGCTGAAAAATAGATTTATGCACTGAAAGAAGGTTGAACCTTTGAAATCTTTCCCATCTGATATCCCATGAGTCTGAACTCTGCTGATATAAATTATCTAAGATGTCCTTTTGTGAACAGGACTGGAGTCCATTTTGTTTCTCATTTCCAATATGTATTCTACTGATGTCACATTAAACAAGAAAGTAGCAGATTAATAATATTTTCATAATTTCTATATTCTTGATGCTCTGGTGTCTGGTGCCATGCTGACCTAGGACAGAATGCTCCTCCCAGGACTAGCTAATTCCTAGAGATTGCAAACTACTTCCCTGGAGTGTGCCTTCCATAAGCACATCAATCAATCTAGTTGAGTAATCCAAATCATATTCTCGATCTGGATCTTGTGATACTCCAGGAGGGAATATTTCTCTGCCTTAATCATCCCAGGCCAAGACTCAGACAACTAGAGATAGCCCCTGTACCCAGAGCCCACAGAAATGATAAAAACTAGCTAAGCTTAAGCTTGCTCAACCTTCCTTGCCTTTCCAACAGAAACCACAATCAAACTCCTACCCATCTTTTCTGCTGGCTGTTTTTGCTTTGTGACTTACACTGGGGCTTCCCTTGGCCGTTGCACAGCATGGTGTGCCCCCTGCTCTCAGGAAGGGTGAGCAACAAGCTACCGTTTCATTGACAGTAGTCTCCTGATTTGTTGGTCTCACATACCTGAATAATAGTAAAACTGCATTTAAAAATAAATGGCATTATTCTAGCATTGACAATAAATAATCTAATTCTAGGATATTTAGACTACAGAATCTAATCATTACCCTAGAAGGCATGAATAATTTTGTATTGAGGCATTTGCTCTTATAATCACATTTAAACAATTTGATAATGCTTAAATACTTTTAATATTTCTGTTTATGTTAATAAAATGCTTCAGCTAAAGGGAATACAATTTTAAGGCTTTCACAGAAAACAAACAATATTCTACAAGTAATCAGACAAAAGATATTTACTTTACCTTTCTCCGATGTTTCCTTAGATCACTTGGCTGTGATTGGCAGTAATAAAAGCAACATAAAACAGAACTAATTAATGAGTTCCATTTGCCCATGTTACAAGTTTTAATAGTATTCTATAACTTGACTATCTTGTTTTTTCATTCCATTATTTTCTAAATATACATCCTTTCCCACTACAAAAGGACTCCTCCTGAGAGTGACTTCAGAGAGGGAATTCTTAGATGGAATGGGAGGATGGGCACGTCTACATGTTGAGGTCAAGCATACAAACTTGGGATCTGAGACACGAACCCTAGGAAATATGAAGCACATATGCAGTGAGCTAGCCAGAAAAAAATATGGGACTATATCTTCCCCCTAAAATATAAATGGGAATGAAAGAGATTATCCATAAAGAAAGATCCAATGCACATATATGGGGTTTATAAACATTCCCTTTTGCCTTATCTATGCAGAGCCTTGGTCCACCCTTGGACAGGCATGTTGTTCCTGAGCTCTGTCAGACTTGCTGGCATCTTAACAAGTCTCCCATTCCCAAATGCCAAGAGCTCTGGCTTCAGTATAACATGTTTCTAGGGTTGTTGTTTTCTTGTCAATGTGCTTTTACAGAATTTTTTTAAAGTTGTCTTTATGACTTCAGATGAATCTTATTCACTTAATATCTTTGTTAATTTTTCTTATGTAAGTAAAACAATTTTATTCCATTATAGTTATATTTACATCTACATAGTTTTGCTGCTCCTGGAAAATGAGTTGACTTACTCCACACAATATTCTAACTAAATATCAGTAGGATGTTCTTTATGCTTATGGATTTTTGGAGAGTAAAGATAAATAAAAGTACATTTTATAATCAAGACAAGTAACAATGCTTGTAAGACATATACATATATACAATAAAATGAATACAATATCTTTTCAATCTCTGCTTTTCTGTCCCCCAAATCTGTCATTTTCCTCTGAATATTCAGAGGAAGTTTCGGATGGTATTCTCCCAAATTGTGCCCCCTCACATTTTCTACAGGTGAAAGGAAATCCACCTGCCTTTCATCATAACAGTGATGAACTTAACGACCAAGTTTTATTACGTGACAAGGACGTCCTGAATTTCATTTATTGTTTTTCTGAGTCAGGTATGGGACATTTTAAATACTTTTTTACCCACAAGAAATGCTTACATATTTTTAAGTACTGTAATTACAGTGTAATAATGTTCATTTACTATTGATGTTTTTCTGACTAACTGCTAAAGAAAATGCATGAAAGCAGTGGCATCTTTTACACATATATAAAAACATCATGTCTAAATTATTATAAATATATTATTTTGTTATTATAAAAATAAAGCACTATCAAGGATTATGATGCTAATGTTTATACAAATAGTTAAAAGAACAAAATAACTATGTTGCAAAAAGTAAGGAAGAATAGCAGGACAGAAATAACCAAAGTTTCCTTGCCTTGGATGCTGACTAAATTATATGAGGAAGATTCTTACTGTAGCTTTGATAATAAGCAAGTCACCAAATATATGTAGCAAATAAAAACAGAAACTAAGCCAAAGACAGTATCCTGTTTAGTTAATAAAGTCAAATTGATGGTTCTTAGATTTCTAAAATTAGCAGATCATAATGTAGCTCAGTTTATTGGGTTATGATATCTTAGTACATTGACGAAAAAGTTTGTGCTGTGTCTAGGTGGGGTCAGTTCTGATTAGCTGTTCTTTGTCCTGATTGGCTATTGTCTATTATATGTATTTTAAGAATATTTTTAATATCAAGTCTGGAAATAAGCACAGAATAGAGAACTCAATGGCTTAATAAGGTAAATGTTTCCTTTTTTAAAACTTTTGCCATTTTTCTTTTATGTTGACTTTATTGCTTTGAGGTCTATTACTGTAAAGAGTTTGAAAATAAAAAATGCTGGCACACCATATAAATAGTTTTCTGTTTCAATTCACAATCGTAAAATTAAAGAAAAAATATACTTAAACATAATAAATTTTGTAAAAAGAAAAATTATGTTCAGAGAACATCCTAATAATTTAGGTTTCCAACTTTTAATTCTAAATATAAAAATAAATGAAATAAAGGATTAAAGAATAAAGAAGGGTAAAAATGTTGACATGAAATTCTAAAACAAAATTGGGGAATTGTTACTGTTGGTTTTGGTGGTTCTTTATATTAAAAGTATAGTATTTATATTATAAAATTTTAACATTTTATATTATTATACAGGAGCAATCAGAACCAATATTTTTGTTATTTACTGTGTTAAAAGTAAAATACTCAGTTCCAATTTACTTCATCAAGATATCATCAGGAAAAATTTACTTAATGGTTTCAGTCATTCAGACTTCTCATGTGATATTCAGATTGCTGTTCTATTTCCTTATTATGCGACTTTGGAAAATTACATCTTTGTAGGTTACACTTCCTCAGCTCATAATGGGATTAACAGTTGCACCTACCATATAGGGTTGTTGTAAAAAAAAAAAAAAAAAGAACAACAATAAAACACACAGAAAGTCCTTAGAATGAACACCCAGTAAGAATCAGCTGATGTACCATTAATCTTAATGGGGGCAAATGCTCCCGTGCACATCATCATACCAGAGTCATGACTCCCATCCGATCCATTTCCCTGGCAGGACTTCGCGGGGTGAGCTTTGGCGTTGAGTGTCCACTGGGGGGAGATGAGCTGGCCAGCGAGGAGGCTGTAACCGAGGCAGTGATAGAGGTACCTGGGTGGACCCTCGCTAAATTCAGGCCTTCCAGGCTCACACTAGCCACTCTGTTCTCAATTTCTTCAGCACGTAACTCTGTAGATTCTTTTTCTTCCTGAATTAGCCTAAAAGACACAGTTGAATTTGGATTCATTATATGCTGGTACAGTGGTAATTAGAATTCACATAATAAATAAACAAACAAGCAAATAAATAACTCATTTTATATCAACTCTAATGCTTTCTTTACTCTAAGGCAATATAACTTTTAATAAATTCCAGAGACTTTCTGGTTGAAATTTGGAAAATCTTTCTTTTCAAATGCTATGCAGCCTCCCCACTGTCAGTTTGACTCTCTTTCTATCTATATTATCACCTGCTAAAACTTTTAAAACTTTGCCTGCCTAGGTCATTTTTGACACTAATCCTAATCTTAATTTTGAACTGAGATGCCAATAAATGAGACTTTTAGAAACTCAGACCTTTGGCTATTTGGGGTCTATTGTGGTTCCATACAAACTTCAGAATTGTCCTAGTTTTGTGGAAAATGCTGTTGCTATTTTGAGGGGGATTGTATTAAATTTGTAGGTTGCTTTGTATAGTATAGACATTTTAACACTCTTTGTTCTTCCAATCCAGGGCATTGAATGTACTTCTATTTCCTTTTTAAAAAATTTTTTATTTTTTTGTCTTTCCATTTCTTAGTGTTGTCTTCAATTTCTTCACCATTGTTTTATAGTTTTCAGGGTAGCATCCTTCACCTCATTAGTTGCGTTTATTCCTAGGTATTTTATTATTTTTAGTCCAATTGTAAATGGGATTGTTTTCTTAATTCCTCTTTCTGCTGCTTCATTATTAGTGTATAGAAATGCAATTGATTTCTGTACATTGATTTTGAATCCTGCCACCTTAGTGCATTCATTTATCAGTTCCAGTAGTTTTTTATTGGAGTCTTTAGGATTTTCTAAATATAATATCATGTCATCTGCAATTAGTAAAAGTTTTCGTTCTTCCTATACCAATTTGGATGTCTCTTCTTTCTTGTTGTTGTCTAATTGCTGTGGCTAGGACTTCCAGTAGTATGGAATAAGACTGGAATAAAAAGTGGAATAAAAGTGGCGATAGTGGACATCCGTCTTATTCCTGACCTTAGGGGGAAAGCTATGAGTTTTCCCCTGTTGAGTATGATGATTGCTGTGGGCTTTTCACATACAGACTTTAATATGTTGAGGTGTGTTCCCTTTAGAACTACTTTGTTAAGGGTTTTTATCTTAAATGGATGTTGCACTTTGTCAAATGCTTTTTCTGAATCTATTGAAATGACCATATGGTTTTTATCCTTTCTCTTATTGATTTGATGTGTCACATTGATTGATTTATGAATATTGAGTCACCCTTGTACCTGGGATGCATACTGGGAATAAATACCACTTGATTGTGATGAATGGTTAAAAAAAATTCTTTTTACATTTATTTATTTTTGAGAGACAGAGAGAGACAGAGCATGAAGAGGGGAGGGGCAGAGAGAGAAAGAGACATACAATCTGAAGTAGGCTCTAAGCTAGCTCTCAGCACAAAGCCCAATGCAGGGCTCGAACCCACAAACCATGAGATCATGACCTGAGCCAAAGTCGAACGCTCAACAAACTGAGCCACTCAGGTGTCCCTTAAAATGTATTGTTGGATTGAGTTTGCTAGTATTTTGTTGAGGATTTTTGTATCTTTGTTTGTCAGAGATATTGCCCTATAGTTTCTCTCTCTCTCTCTCTCTCTCTCTCTCTCTTGTGTGTGTGTGTGTGTGTGTGTGTGTGTGTGTGTGTGTGTGTGTGTGTGAGTGATATCTTTACCTGGTTTTGGTATCAAGGAGATACTGGCCTCATTGAATGGGTTTGGAAGTTTTCCTTTCTTCTGTATTTTTTGGAATAGTTTGAGAAAAATAGGTATTTTGAAACCTATTTAATTTAAAACATTTTAAATTTAAAACCTATTTAATTTTAAAACATTCTTTAAATGTTTGGTAGGATTTGCCTGTAAAGCCACCTGGTTCTGGAACTTTTGTTTGTTGGGAGTGTTTTGATTACTGATTCAATTTCATTGCTGGTCACTGGTCTGTTCAAATTTTCTATTTCTTTCTGCTTAATTTTTGGTAAGTTATATGTTTCTAGGAATTTGTCAATTTCTTCTAGGTTGTCCAATATATTGGCATATAATTTTTCAAAATATTTTCTTATAATTGTTTTTATTTTTGTGTTGTTAGTTGTTGATTCTTCTCTTTCTTTTGTGATTTTGTTTATTTGGGCCATTTTGTTTTTAGGAATCTTGCTAGAGCTTTAGTAATTGTGTTGCTCTTTTCAAAGAAAAAGTTTCTGGTTTCATTGATCTGTTCTATTGTTTTTGTTTGTTTGTTTTTGTTTTTAGTTTCTATATCATTTATTTCTGCTCTAATCTTTATTATTTACTTCCTTCTGCTGGTTTTGGGTTTTGTTTGCTCTTCCTTCTCTAGCTCCTTAAGGTATTAAGTTAGGTTGTTTATTTGAGATTTTTCTTGCTTCTTAAGGTAAGCCTGTATTGTTATAAACTTCCCTCTTAGAATTGTGTTTGCTGCATCCCGAAGATTTTGGACTATTGAATTTTCATTTATAATTTATTTACATGTAATTTTTTATTTTTTTCTTTGATTTTTCTATTGACTCTTTCTTTGTTTAGTAGTATATTATTTAACCTCCATCTATTTGTGCTCTTTCTAGATATTTCTTGAGGTTGGTTTCTAGTTTCATAGTGTTTTGGTCAGAAAAGATGCATGGTATGGCTTCAGTTTTTCAAATTCTTTAAGACTGGTTTTGTGGCCTAATACGGAGAATGTTCTATGTGCATCCGAAAAGAATGTGTATTCTTCTGTTTTTGGATGAAATGTTCTGAATATATCTGTTAAATTCATCTGGTTTCGTGTGTTATTCAAAGCCACTGTTTCCTTCTTGATTTTCTGTTTGGATGATCTATCCATTGATGTAAGTTAAAGTCCGCTACCATTATTGTATTGCTATTGATTAATTTTTTTATATTTGTTATTAAGTCTTTTATGAATTTGGGTGCATATTTACAATTGTTAGGTCTTCTTGTTGGGTTGCCCCCTTTATTTATCATACAGTATCTTTGACTCTTGCTATAGTCTTTGTTTTGAAGTCCATTTTCCTAATAGAAGTGTTGCTATCGTGGCTTCTTTTGACATCCATTTGCATGATAAATATTCCTACAACCCCTCACTTTCAATCTGCAGGTGTCTTTAGGTCTGAAATATATCTTGTGTAGACAGCATGTAGGTGGGTCTTGCTTTTTTATCCAATCTGTCACCCCATGTCTTTTGATTAGAGTGTAGTGATTTACATCCAAAGTAACTATTGATAGATATGTTTTTATTGCCATTTTGTTACTTGTTTTGTAGTTTTTTTTGCAGTTCTTCTCTGATCCATTTTTCTCTTTTTCCCTTTCATGGTTTGTTGGCTTTCTTTAGTGATAGACTTGGATTCCTTCATCTTTATTCTGTGCATATCCATAACTGGTTTTTGACTTGTGATTACCATTAGCAGTTAATATTAAGTTAATGGTTGCCTATGTTTGAACCCACACTCTAATCCTCTCCACACCACATTTTAGGTTTATAGTGTCATATTTTAAATCCTTTTATTTGTGAATCCCTTGACTAGTTTTACAGATATCTTTTCTACCTTTAGTTATGGGGTTTTTTTCTTCCAGTCTTCTGATCATCTTCTGGGCTATTTGCACTAGTGTGGGTGTTACCTAGTTGTATCCTAGGATGAGGCAAGCTTAGGGTCCTCCTACACCATCTTTCCCTGATTTCCAAGATGCTTATGTCTTTTGAATGTTGCTATATATTTAAATTATATGTGCTTCTTAATTTCTTACAAATTAGCAACTTTATTAAATACATTATTAGGGTCAACAAGGAAACATATAAAAGGACAGTAGTTTGAACATATTATTTATCAAACTTAATTAGTCTAGGTCAAGATTATAACTGGGCTTTACTACCCTAATGTAACAAAGCTGAGTTCCTGGAAGGATGCAGGTTGTTACTGAGGGTGTGCATATATATTTTCAGAAAAAAACAAATATCACAGAGATATATACTTAATTTTAAATTTATTCAGTGAGTTCAACCATTAACTGCAAAGCATCAAAAAGTGTTATTTAGTTGGAATTTATGTTCTATATTATTTCTCCTTTTTTTTAAGTTTATTTATTTATTTTGAGAGAGAGAGAGAGCACAGGAGAGGGGAGGGGCAGAGAGAGAGGGGAAGAGAGAGAATCCAAGCAGAGCTTGATGCAGGGCTCAAACTCATGAGCCAAGAGTCAGATGCTTAGCTGACTGAGCCACCCAAGCACCCCTTTATTACATTTTGTATTTATACTAATCAATAATCAAGAAGCACTTTCTATTTATCAAGAATAGTGCCAAGATCTGGAAACAAAACAATGAGCAAAACAAGATCCATTTCTTGTTTTTATATAAGTTACAGTCTATTAAAGGTAAGGGACTGAAGGACAGTAAAATGAACTCAAGGTCAGAAGAAGGGATGGTGGAGACGTTCATGGTAAGAGTAAAGAGGGTGAAATGTTAGAACCTAATGGTATGGAACGAGGATAATGTTCCAGAAGAAAGGAACAACAACAACAAAGGAGAGAACATGGAACATTTGAAGAACTGGAAGTCATGTTATTGGAACATAGAATCAAGTAGGTGAGAATGTTGAGGCAGGTGGGGCATTGTAGACCATATGAAGTACTTTTTTCTTTATCTTAAAAGCAACTGAAGGGTTTGAAAAAGGGTTACTTTACATAAGCACATTGGGTTTTAAAAAGTCAGACGGGGAACCCCTGTACCATGAAGAAACCAGGCAGAAGCTATTATTGTCATCTAGATGAAAACTACTTAGGATGTCCAATAGGTGATGATAGTAGAGAACTGGATAGATTTGAATCATATTAGAAGGCCAATGATTTAGCTAGAACCAGGAAAACAAACAAAAACATTGTTCAAAATAGTAAAATACTATTTATTCATTGAAAAAAAAAGTTAAGAATAGTTTCTCAGTGTTCAAAAGCATCTAAGTCCACTGGGCACAGTTGGGTTCTTCACTGAGGTTAGTCAGTCTATGATAAAAAAAGAACCAATGACTCTTGCACACAGTAAAGTTGAGCTGGTACTCTGCCTGAAACCAGGCCGCAATCTCAGCCTCACTGCCGCCTGCCTCTGCCTCTGGACCATGGACCCCCACAAAGCGAGTGAGCTTCAGGCCTTCGTGAAAATGTGTAAGCAGGATCTGAGCGTACTGCACACTAAGGAAATGTGCTTCTTGTGGGAGTGGGTGCAGAGCATGGGGGGGGTAAAATACCACCTGCTACTCATAAAGTGCAACCAGAAGAAAAAGAATTATTAACTTGTACAACTTAACTCCATACTGTAATCTACTCTTTAGAAGCCATCTATAATCCAGTGTGGTGATAATGCATTTTTTTTCATATCTATTCAGTCATAGTTACTTTCACTCTGATGTCTATATAATTAAGGAGCTGCCTGCACATTAATTGCATGCTGTTTAGTACCTTTACTATAGTGTTAAATGTACCTTAATAATAAATCTTATTACCATAAATAGCATTTAAGTAGATTTTAATTTAAGGCATGCCTTAAAATTCATCAGAGAATATTTTATCTTTACCTAATTCTTTTATATTGCCCTAAAATCTTTAGTCTACCTATGTTTCATAGATTGTCCTAATTTTATACAGGACATGTATGGATATCCTAAGAATCTTGTGAAAATGCACATTCTGATTCCGTGTAGTGTGAGGTCGAAGAGTCTGCAGTTCTAGTAAGTTCCCAGGTGATGCCAGTGCTTCTGATCTAATTATGACATTTTTAAGATCAAGGTCTTCTAATCCCTTAGAACCATCAGTGATAATTGAACTCACCTGATTTCTTTGTTGATGGCGTCCAATTGTTCTTGAAGCATCATGGCTAGAGTCTGGGCATCAGAATGACCACTTGGAGAGAGAAGATCCATTGAGCTAAAAATAGTTTCTCTGTCATCATCATCAATATCAGACATTTCAGTGTCACTTTCAAACGGGTGGCTGCTTAGCACTCCAATTTGCTGAGTTCTATTCCACTCATGATCCCCAAGGGATTTTACCTGAATGGTAAATGAGTAATTATTGTATATATCTTATTGCTCATTGTCAAAGCACTAGTCTGAAAAAAATCAACCTGCACAGACTCTTTTATAGTTTACTTAGCAAAAGCAGAACTGATTATTAAAATTTTAATGTACTGTTTTATTTCCTTGACATCTTAAGTAATGGAAGGTACTAAATGTCAGCATAAATATCAATATATTAATAGGAAAAATGATGATAAACTTACACATGATTTCTGGTTCAACCCCAATTTAAAGTATCAATTACGCTAAAGCTTCTATGTTTGAAACATTTTTCCTTCTTTCCAAATATTACAATCTCTATTCACTTGTACTGAAGCATTTCCATCTCTTATAGTAATTAGTCTTGCACTTTCCTATTATAGGCTGACTACAAATATTATCACATGAATTATATAATGATTCTCTCCCCAACATTCTTTACACAGATTCTAACAACATATTAAAAAATATTGCAAAATAATTTAATTTTTATCTATACTGCACTGATCACGTAAATGTTTCATTGATTTTTTTAAGCCAAAGGCATATTAATATACATGAATATGTTTTTATTTGATATAATAAATCCCTCATGTGAATGAAAAAAAATTTCTGTAAGTAATCTGTACAACCAATGTAGGGCTCCAACTCATGATCCAAAGGTCAAGAGTCATATGCTTTACTGACTGAGCCAGCCAGGTGCCCCCGTGTAAATCTTTAGTAATTAATTGGCCAGTGTTTTTCAAGCTGTGATCTGAATGTAGGGAAGGATGGAAAGTAAGAGTTTTTTGTATTTAAAAAAATTGTTTTTCATTTTTGTGATGACGTAAAATGATTCTGGGTGGTGATTACATGATTTTGTTTTGAGTATTTATTTAAGATTCGAGGACCTGAATTAGCATTTGTTTTACACACTAGTTTGGTACACATAGCACTAATTTGTTTGTCATATGAAAAGAATCAGTATGGATTTGATTTATTCTTCATTTGTTCACTTGTTTATTCATTTAACAAATATTGGATGCCTACAATGAGGGATTAATTTATGCATGACACAGGTACTAATTAAAAACCACAGGGTACCCAGAAACGTGTGTACAAATAAGGACAAGTGGCTTATATAGAATTTGACACATAAAAGTAGTTGGGGACATAAAGCTATACTTAGAACACAACGGAACTCTATAACTACACTATAAAATGCAATGGTAAACTTACAATATACACAGCTTACAAATTAATTGACTGAATGAAAGGTGCCATGGCAATTTATCAGAAAAAGTTCTCTATAAACACTTTCAATAATCTATGTACACTTTCCTCAAAGTTTCATTAAAATGGTAATTATAATTAAAATATTTAATGAATTTTAGTTGACAATATGAATGCCAATGCATAAGTGCCCAAGCAAACCAAAAGCCTATTTGTTTGGCAATACAGCTTACTGGATAAAAGTACTGAATTTGAAACAGAGGTTCAAGTTTTGATTCTATCACTTTGCTGGCTGTGTCATTAATGTTGAGCAGTTAAAATTTCTGAGTTTCAACCTTCTTATGTCTGAAGGTAGCCTAAAAACAGTGCCAAATTCCTAAGGTTATATGGATACACACATGGGGAATGTCAGTTCAATTTCTGGCACACAGTAGTGGTTTTACATTAGTTAAAAAAAATGTTCTATGTCATGCTTGAAACTAAAATTGCTAGCATTTTTAATTCTTTCAGTATTAAAATTCCATCCAATATGGAATAGTATATTTCCTGAGAATCAGCAAAGACTTGAAATAAAAAAATTAACCTTTGGCTCATCTCGGCGCACACCCATGCGGCCTCTCCTGGGTCTTCTTATTACTTTAGTTGTTCTGTAATCAGTCTGGCTGTCCACTAGGGATCCAACAGAATACCGCAACTCAGCTGAGGTGTCTAGATGAGTTCTGGAAAAAGGAAAAATATGAAATAGACTCAATCTCAAAAGTTAAAACATTCTGGCAAGTCACTAGGAGATGCTCAATCATCAATAAAGGATAAAGCATAAAAAATGAATAAAGCACAAATGCTCAAGAAAAGAGAAAAAAAATCATGGAAGAAAACTGATGAACATAAATTGTCATGACTCATTGAGGTCCCTTCTGAGGCTTATGACCTTCTTGAAGGTCAACTGAATATTCTGTTTAAACAGAATATAAAAAAAACCCTGTCCATTAATTATCATTTTCAAGTGTGGTAGTAAAATAAAACATGTGAAGATGGACAACCAAGATCCATTGGCTTAAATTCTGGCAAGTCTATTTAGTTGAATTATTTACTGTACATATCAATATATGCTATTTATTGCTGTATGTGTTTTAAATATTTCCCACTAATCTAACAGTAAAATGTATAATCTTTTGGGGTCCCAGAATTCTCTCTCAAGGTGTTCTATTTGTCAATTCAGTAAATTAACAAAATACTTAAAATCAGATTGACCCAAGGTTAATAATCTTATTTTTTAAATATAATAGGATCTGCCACAGGACAATTTTTCAGCTTTTGATAATATTGTTTCAAAAAGATAAAAAAATCTTTTGAAAAGCACATTTCATTCTGAAATCTGGTTAGAGATGAAATAGTTGGAAAATTCCAGTTGAAAAATATCATTACACTGGTTTTCAATAAACACTGTAATCAAAGTGTAATAAAGGTTTCACTAGACATGTTATTTATATATAGATTTATAGCAAATTCAGTTTATTGCTATAGTAATGATGATGATAATAGTGACAGCATGCTGTCCTATAAAATGATCCATCATCAGTAGGAAATATGTTTAACATTATATTTTCTCTGCAACTTGGGGCTCCTACCGATTTACTATGCTCTATTAGTTCTTTTTATAAAAAAAAGAAAAAACTAGCATTTCCAAATCATTGGCAAGATCAGAAATGGTTAGGTGAGGTCTAGATTTTTGCAACAGTAGAAGACACTGACATAACTAATGCAAATCCTTGTTCTGTCAAATAGAAATTTAAAGCAAACGAACTAAGGAATCGTCCTCCAAGTGGAGGGCAGCTACTGTTTTTATATCAGTGAACTTGAAACTTAATCAAGGAAACTGGTTTTATTATGGATTAGCCATATATAAAAAGTAATGAACCAGGTCACATTCATAAATAGGACCTCTCTCAGGCTCTATAACAGGGTATATGTTTCATGAAGACAAAGGTCAGATTTTAGTTACATTGTTTGCTTAAGGAGGTATTCCTAAGCATGTAATAAACATTTGATAAATGGCTGGTAAGCTCATAAATTAATGAAATCAATTATAATACAGTCTAAACTATCTACCCCAGAACATTCTAGGTACCTTTTGCCTGTCGCTGCTGGGGTAACGTCTCTTTGGTCATCAAAGTGGTGATTCTAATATTATAACTCATCATCCGAGGGGTATTGTTTTCTTTTTGTCTTCTCTCTCAACTCCAGATCATTTATAAAATTGTGAACCACAAAACACAGGTCTGCTCCAATTGATGCCCTGCTTAAAACTCTTCAATGGCCTTTTCTGGAACCCTACTTTCTTTCTAGCATTACTTCTAGTTACTATCTGCCTTCTCTCTCTCCATCCAGCTGTACTGACTTTCTTTCAATTTCTTGAGTAACTCCTTTGATAACACTTTCCTTTGATACTGAGCCTTCGAATATGATGTTCTTTCTGCTGGAAATAGTCCCTTCCCACATTTATGTGGTTAACATTTTTAAAGTTTCAGCTTAAAATTCCCATTGTCTTATACTATTATAGCCCCTTGTATTCCCTTTATTGTAATAGTCCTCACAGTATCCTTATGTTTCTGATTGGAAACAGGTATTATTCATCAATGATCAATGATCAATGAAGTTGCTATGCATCTTCTGTTTTCTTATGTCTGTTTAAATGTTGCATTCAGAAGCACGGAGGTTCAATAAGTAATTGCCATTCAATACATATTGTTATCCTAAAACATATTATAAATTCCATCAGTTTGTCTATCAGTAATTCCTGTAATACTTTAACCATTTTGATATACTGCTTACAACCTCCCCTTTGCTCACTAGCCTCATTTTATCTGCAAAGTAAGCTTGTGATATAATCATTATTTTATATATAATGCATATAAAATATATGTAAAATTTGAACTTAAGGAAAATGGCTTTTCCAAAAGGAAACAGCTAATAACTATACATCTTAGACCTAGAAATGTCAGTCTTCTTATTCTTGGTCTAGTTTTGTTTCTACTACAATCTGGTTCATCAAAGAAGATTTGTTCTGTATGTAGTTCCCAAGCTTCCAGAGTGATCCTTCATTGTGGATAAATGTCATATTATTAGGCTGTCCATGATGACTCACTTTAGTGATAAACTTTTAGATAACACTTCTACAACTCTCTATTTTTTAAGGATATAATATACAAATGTGTATATATATATTTAATTTAAGTATAACTAAGGTATAGTGTTATATTAGTTTTAGATTAACAATATAGTGATTCAACAGTTCTATACATTACTCAGTACTCATCATGGTAAGTGTATTCTTAATCCCCTTCACCTATTTCACTCTTCTCCGTACCTAACTTCCCTCTTCATAACCACTAGTTTGTTCTCTGTATTTGTCTTCTCTCTCTCTCTCTCTCTCCCTCCCTCCCTCTTTCTCTATTTCTCTCTCTTTATACAACTCTGAGATCAAATTTCTGAGACCAAAGGTCAAAAAGCCAACAAAATGGTTATTAGGTTCTGTTTAAGAAATATTAAATTTGTTGAATGGATGATGGTCATTCTATGTATTTACTCTGTTGCTATTTTATAGCTCTTTTTCTCCTTCATAAATACCATCATGATCGTCTTACCATGAGACTATATGTCACTGAATTAATAATATCAGTTCAATATGTAAATCATAACAAAGCATTTAGGAAAATAAACATAATTTTCTAAATTAAAGACCTATGTGCTTTAAAGTGGTTTGGACATTTTTATGCCTACAGAACTGTGTTTCTTATATTAAACTAAAGGTAAAAATACTCAAAATACTGAACTTTTATTTTTACTAATACTTATATTCAAGAGATTCTCAACACCTTTAGGACTTTTTAGCTTGGATTTTTGATCTAAGTAACTAAAAAATGCTTCATTACACATTCATTCGATGGTATCTATTGAGAGTACACACTACACTAGGCTTTGTTCGTTTGTTTGTTTGTTTTATGTACTGAGGTTACAGTAACCAAAACAAACAAATTCCAGTGCTGGTGGAGTGAATATTCTTAGAATAAGCACAGGCTCAAGGAAAATGAACTCAAAGTTTGTGGTGGTTAAATGCTTCAAATAGTTGATATGATTGTGTTGTCTAGTAGATAAATGATCAAGTGAGTAAACTTGTAAGTTTTTCATAACTTTAAATAAAAGGCCCTAAGCACAAAAGAAAATTATATGTGAATTATCAAGATCAATCTACTTACCTAGAGAATAAATAGTTATGTCATTGCTTCCTTTTTTCAAGATGAGGTAGTGAGTCAAAGTAGATGAATATGGCTAAATTTACTTGTTTTTAAAACATGTATATCTCCTTCACTTTGTATTTGCAATTAATTTAACAAGATAGGTGGATGCTAAGTGATCCTAACAATGATATTTCTACAGAAATATTAAACACTGAAAGCATTTCTGCATGTAGAGAAAAGCGGTGTTACCTCTTCCTGGAATGAGATGTAATCTCCTTACATACAGTTCTATTTCTTCATTTAAGACTCTTTTTATGTTACTTATAATACAAAATGTAATATTAAAAATTTTATTGTATATTTGCAGGTCACATAACTAAGAGAATTATTTTTGAATATAGAAACAGAAAATCAGTAAGGAGTAAGCAATAAACGTAAGGCAATGCCTGCTAAGCAGTAAAAAATTCATACTGATTTTTGGTAAACTATATATAAGATTTTAATTTAATGTTACCTTGATATTGTGGGTTCAATTAATGAACCAGTTCTCATTTTCAGTTGGTCAAGTTCAGATCTCAGCTTTTCAATTTCTTCTGCTAATCTTTCCTAAAAATCAAAGCAGTTTTACTCAGAAGATATGCATATGCCAAGAATACCAATATTCAATTATGATAAACCAAGCTATCAATCTTAATGGCTTTTTAAAAATGGAAAACCAATGGATATCTTTTTATTATAGGTCATTAGGCATGACAGTAAAATATGCTTCATTTTTCTCTTGTAATGAAAATGTGAGTAGCACAAATCAACAGAAAGTTATCTAAACATTAGTGCCTTGAAGATGTCTTATAAAGTAGTACTTTATATTGCTGAGACAAAAACAAACACAGAATAACAGGCTATGCTTAAAACTTCACCATCAATGAACTGAACTCAATATATGAATGATCATAAAACCTAGTATAACTAATACAAATTTTTTTATCTTTATTTCTTTGCAATCATTTTCATGGTCATCAGCTAATTTTTGATGAAAAGATGTGTCAAAAACTCCCGTAAAGCTTGTTTTGCCATTAATTAGTTGGGGTTAAAAATAAGTAAGACAAATTTTTCTTCCCTAAAAAAATAAGTTATCTACATTGTCTGCATTCATCAATCCTAGTTTTTTGCAAATATATAGGAATACTAAGATCATGACTAGCTATGTATACATCACTTCAAAATGCAGAGTCATAATCATAGCAGATTAAAAAATTTAAAAAAAGGTCTTATTCAGTAAGAGAAGGACTTTGATAATGCACATGACAAAAGAGAAAGAAAAATGGATTAAAAAGGTGAAGAAACCTGAGGTGCCTGGGTGGCTCAGTTGGTAAAGTGTTCAGCGTCAGCTCAGGTCATGATCTCATGACTTGTGAGTTGGAGCTGTGCATTGGGGCTCTGTTCTGACAGCTCAGAGCCTGGAACCTACTTTGGATTCTGTGTCTCCCTCTCTCATTCCCTGCCCCTCCCTTGCTTGTGTTCTCTCTCTCTCGCGCGCACGCTTTTTCTCTCTCAAAAGTAAATAAAAATTTTTTTAAAAAAGATGAAAAGAGTCATTACCCGATATAAGTTAAAATTGTGAGCTTGATATTGGTAGAAGTATTTGTACATCTGAAAATTTTTTCAGATTGGCATTATTAGTTTCTATCTGTAAATTTTTTATGATAAGGGTCATCTAATAGTCCTTAATTAAATGCTTACATAATTTTGTTTTCATGATTAAAACATTTTATAATGTAAAAGTTTAAATGTGTCCTTCTAGATTTTCTTACTGATTTTTTTCCCATCTCAGCAGCCAGTGCTTGACATTTTACTTGACTCATACTTCGTTTCTCACCATACTTTGTTGTTTATGTGGCTTTCCCAATATTTCTCCTATCTGCCCTTTTTATTCTTACTGACATCATCCTACCCGACACCTTTTAAATTTATTTCCTGAATTATTTCACCAGCTTCCACAGGGGATGTGCTCCCTTCAATCCCTTCCCTACACTCTCCTTTCCTAGATGTAACATTTTTAAAAACACATATAATAAAATAAATTATTTGCCTAAAATGTTCAATAATTTCTTACTGCATTCATTAGTCCCTTTGTTAGTTCCACATATACACCTAGGGAACTTCTGCTGTGCTATGCCATTAGATAAAGTTGTAAGATAAAAAATTCCCTGCCCTCCTATAATTTATAACCTAGTAAAAAAGATAAACAACAAACAGAGTCTATAGAATGTTGGTAGGAAAAAGAAAATAAGAGAAGCATGGAAGACAAATACTATTTGAGCAAAAACCTAAAGAAAGGAAGTTAAAAGAATGGGGATGTTCAGGAAAAGGCTTAGCAGGTACAAATGCTCCTTAGTGTGGAGTATATTTGTTGAAGAAGAGGGGAAGGAGATCATTGTGGCTGGGTTGGACAGGTTAAAGAGAAAGATGGGTAGGGGACAGATTTAGAAAAGTTTTGGTTGTAGGGCTTGGGATGAATAGTCCTAAAAGGCTGTGTCAACCATTTTGAAGTCTTTGGTTTTTACTGTGAGTGAGATAGAAAATAAATGAAGAATTTTGTAGCAAAATGGTGACATGATCACTCTTATTAAATGAGATTGGGAGGGAGGGAAGAAAGATAATTATTACTTCTTTCCAAAAACATAGGCAAGAGAATTGTGGCTTACAATAATGGTGTTAGAAAAAGACTGGATAGATTGGGTTATATCTTGAAGACAGAACTAACTGAATTTGCTATTGGACTGAATGGGTATGAGATAAAGAAAGGGGTCAAGAATAACTCCAAGGTTAACCTGAGTAAGAGAAGTTGTGATTTACCGAGAAGACTACTGCTGGTTGTGCTTTGGGTTGGTGGTGCTGATTTTGGGGATGGGGGGATTGAACCTGTGATTGTTTGAGTTGCCAAAGTGTCCAAATAGAAATATTGAGTTGGCTCTTTTTTAAATTTTTTAAATGTTTTTTTTATTTTTGATACAGAGAGAGACAGAGCATGAGAGGGGGAGGGGCAGAGAGAGAAGGAGACACAGAACCGGAAGCAGGCTCCAGGCTCTGAGCTAGCTGTCAGCACAGAGCCCAACGCGGGGCTCAAACCCACGACCGTGAGATATGACCTGAGCTGAAGTTGGAGGCTTAACCGACTGAGCCACCCAGGCACCCCGAGTTGACTCATATACGTGAACTCTCTCAGGAGAGAGGACCCAGTACATGACCTAAATTAGGAAATGCTCAATTTACATATGGTTTTAAATCCATTAGATCAGATGAGACTGAACTCAGTGAGTGAACATGAAAAGAAATTCAAAACCAGTCTTAGGAATTTCAAATTTTAGAGAACAAGAAGAAGAGACACAATGAAAAGAGGTTGAGTATACAGGAGTATAACAATGACTGTCAGTTATAGAGAACCGAGTGAAATTTGAGAAGTTATAGGAGATATGGTTAGATTAGGAAATACGTTCAGCTGTGTGGGATGATATTCAGAAATGGGGTATGACCTGGGATTTGCTTCCTCTAGTACTGGGGTGAACAAGGGTGCAAAGCATGGAATGATTAGTATTGTTGGTTGCTTAGGCAGATTGTTGAAGCTACAAGGCTTGGGTAGGTGGTGGGGGAGTGGGTTCTGGGGATCTTGCCAGAAGCACACAGAGCTTTGGAAAACATAACACTGCATAACAGGATCAAGTCCAAAATCCACAATCTGGCCACAAGCTACTTCTTTAAACATATACCAGTCACAGCAAACTTCTGGTAAATCAGTGAATCAACCATCTTTGTTTTCTCCATGCTCTCACATAGGCTCTGTCCTCTGCCCTATCCTTGTCTATGTGGTAAGATTTTATGTGCCTTCAAGAGCCTGATGAAATGGCATCTCCACTCTGTGGGCTTTTTAAAAAACTACTTTGGAAAGAATTAGATGCTATCTTCTAGGGACTATACTGCATTGCCATAGAAAGATCTATCTTTCAGGAGGTCACATAGACTCTGATTGTGGGGCCAAATAGTTTTGAATTAAAATCATAATATGTAGAATTTAGTGGGGCTAAATGTACAGTTGTTCTTTTTTTAAAATCCTCCTTCTCTCATCTTTTCCAGTGCTTTCCATTCACCATACTATTGCCAGATATTCCCTCCCTTGCTGATTCTTCTCTCTCTCTCTCTCCCCTTTTGTTCAACACACATTGTAGGTCACTTCTTAAGTTAATAATTTTATATTACATTATTTTCCTATACTAAACAAAATGAAATCAGACAAAATTGCTAACAAAAATTTATAGGCGGGGGGCCTGGGTGGCTCAGTCAGTTAAGCATCTAACTTTTGACTTTGGTTCAGGTCATGATCTCATGGTTGGTGGGACTGAGCCCTCCATGGGACTCTGTACTAATGGTATGGAGCTTGCTTGGGATTCTTTCTCTCCTTCTCTCTCTGCCCCTCCCCTGCTCACATTGCTCTCTCTCTCTCTCAAAATAAATAATAAACTTAAAAAAAATACAGGCTAATGAAGGAGAAGACTTATTAGCAATTACAGCTTTTAACATTTCCTAATTTGGTCCTTATCTGCCTCATCTACCATATATCCTGTATTGAGAGTAAGTGATTCCAGCCAAACTGTTATGCTCATTATTTTTTTAAAAGTTAAAAAAATTATTTTAGAGAGAGAGAGAGCCAGGGGAGGGGCATAGGGAGAGGATCTTAAGCAGGCTCCACATTTCCAATGAAGGGCTTCATCTCACAACCCTGGGATCATGACCTGAGCCAAAACCAAGTTGGATGCTTAACTGACCGAGCTACCCAAGTGCCTCATGCTGTGCCCATCATTATTTACAAAATTAAACTCCTACTCACGCACCAGCAACCATGTCACATTTACTGTACTTGAAAGGCTTGTAATATATTCTTACCTTTCCATAGAGCTTTGTCAAGTCACACCTCCCTGAAGCCTGATTTATAGCAGCAGTGTATGGTGGTCTCTCCTACCTGTAGCTCTTGCTACCTATTTCTCTCCTTTGACACTTGGCATCTGTTCCTCTGCAACTCGCTGCTTTGTCAAAGGTGTGTGCTCTCTCCTCAATTACGCTTTTCAGCTAGCTACTTTGGAACCAGGATCATATTCGCAAACATAATTTAGCACAATGACTTTGCATAACAGATATGTAATACATGTCTGCTTAAATAATATCTCAAACTAAATACAAAGTAGTTTATTCCATTTGTGGAAAGCACAAAAAATCAAAAGTATGGTTTTTTTTTTTTAGAAATAAGACAGTGATTATCCTTTAGGATAAGAGTAATAGTTGTATTTTAACAAGAAGGGGGCTACAAGAGTGTTAATTTTTAGTGTGTTTGGTTTGGAAAAACTTGTTAAGCTCTCTAGATATATACACTTTTCTGTATGCATAATACAAAAGTTAAAACTGTTTAAAAAAGATAGCATCCTATATTTATTTCTGATCAAATCTATTTTACAACAACACAGTCATCAGTGTAAAATAGAAAAATGCGTAACATGTTAGTTTCCATTGTACCTTGTCATGTAAGGATTCTTCTAGGTTCTTTCTGAAAGTTTCTGATTCTTGAATTAAAACATTCTAAAGAAAAGAAAAGAAGTAATTAACTAAAGAGAAAATAATTAAATATGTAGATTAATGTTTCATTGCTCAAGAATCTTCTTTGACTCCTTCCCTTTGATTCCTTCTTTGGTGCATCTATTTCTTGGTTTCCATGGAAACTACATTTAAATAGAATCTTTAAACATAATACCTTAACATTTAGAAAAATACATAATTTAAATGGGAAATGTTATTTTGTAACACTGAGATTGACAAAAGGAATAAATATTATCTTCTAAGCTACTTGTATTTTTCTCTTCTCAGTGTTTTAAAATTTGAAATAATTAGGTTACTTTTAAAATGAGAAAATGTGACTAATAAACTAAAGATTAGCCAAAGGTGTTATAAAGAATTCAGATGAACTCATTTTTTATCATCTGAAGAAAAAATAAATTATCAGATCAAATTTATGGAAAGTTTAATTTCTGGACTTCTATTTTAAATACAGAATAAATAATTTCCAATAAAGTTTAAATCGTTAGAGAAATATAAATGAAATTTTAGCTATTTATAAAACTTACATTCCATGACTTGTAGAAGTAAGTTGCATCATAGATATTTTTTAAAAAATTTTGTCATGAAGCTGTTACTGTTGTAAAAGCTTTATACCTTTTTATATTACTACAAAGCATAATTTAAACAATGTATTTTTTCAAATTTAATTTTAGTAAAATTAACTAAGAGTGTAGTGAACGGTAAAGTGGCCATGCATTTGGAGTTGAACCAGAAGAAGGCATGCCTTATCTCTGTAATGTAAATTAGTCAGTCTACTTTAACAATTTCATGGGAGTATTTTTTCTATTTTGATTTATTGTCTGAATCAGGGGGAAATGTCTAGCTTGAGTGGTGACTGGCATTGATTCTCAATTTCCAAAATGATCTATTCACCTGGGTTTTAGCCCCTACCTTTGTTTCTGCTCTGAAATTGGAAACCTGCTCATGTAACTCATTTTGGTGTGGTCATTGCCAACTATCAACAAGACACATAGCATTGTGAATGATATTGCACACTGTAAAGAAGCAATTGTTTGGAATTGATGCAGCTGAAATTACTGGATTCCTAAACTCTGTAGAGGAATTAACCCTAGTCCTATTGGTGATATTAACTCACTAACTCATTTTGGCTTTTAGACTAGCAGTAGATTTAGTTACTTGAAATATCTGACTAGTTCAAATCAGACTATTCGAGACATCACCAAAATATCGATTTTTGTCTTTTGTCTCATTGCTTTCTTTTTTGCATATCAGGTCAAGAATAACTAAATTATTTTCATCACAAAAATACATTTTAATACATTTATCTATATGATCATGATAATATACAAGATATATATACCATGCAGTACTTTTACTCATTTAAAATTTTATCTTACACATTTTTACAGAAACTGTTTGTTCACTTCTAAGACTATATCATATATACTTAAGGAAAATAAGTGGATCATCCGAGCAACACAATAATCACAGCAGGGTATAAACAACCATGCTTATAAGAACGTTGATAAATGTCCATGTGGTTCTATTCTTCTGTTATTTTACCTTTTCCTCTAGAGCAGCCATTCTTTCCTTTAAATGTAGTTGTAAGCGTTCATTGGATTCAGTCAGAAGTCTGTCCACAGTATCAGATAATCTTTTGTTGTGCTCCTCATTCATTTTCTCTCTTTGCCTAGCCTTATAGTCAAGAAAAAAGAAATAAACTTGACATAACCATCATTTAAAACATATTCAGGTTTGTTTTTATATTTTTCTAGTTTTTAAATTGGATTTCATTTTGTCTGGTGTGATTAAGTTGGCAGAAACATTTTTTTCCTTTAAATTGCACAGAGCATATTCATAAGGTTTTAAATATAACCTATCATCAAGAAAGACATTCATTTCTTACATGCCCATAGACTGATGATTGAGGGGAGTGGTTCTTTAATATACATACTCTTTGAAGTTCTTGGTTTTTCTCTTCAAGTTGACCTTCTAGATGTCTCATGCGTTCTTCAATGTTTCCATGTCTCTCTTCAGCCTGTTAAGAAATACGAAAAATGGACCTGATATGTAAGATTTGATTAACACTTTACCTCTAAATAAATTGAAATAAAATGTAAAGCAAGCTACTACCAACTGCAAATGTAATTTTCAAAAAATAAACTTTTTTTAAACAGGCAGCTGAACAGCATTGCTTGAAATGTGTCAGCTACAAAGGCCTGTTACATCCAAGCATCAGCAAAACATTGGACTTATTTATGAGCAATGAAATCAGCCAAATGTAACATGCAGACTGTGCATGGTTTGAACACAAACCTGCCATTGTCCAATCTTAAGCTCCTGAAGCACTGAACTGCACAGATGGTTGATTATCAATAAATAAAAATAACATAATTTTTATAAATGAAAAGAAAAACTTAGATGAATTCTATTTAGCAATAGAAAGTAAAGTCCAGTAGGACTACCTTCCTACGTATGGAGATCATTTCTTGTAGTTTAGCTTCCATAACATATTGATAATCATCAGATGAGGTAGAAGAGGTTGGATCAGACTAACAAGTCAAGGAAAAGGAGAGGGACAAAATTGAAAAATCAGAACTAAAGACACTGACACTGAACAGAACATAGCACAAAATGCTTAAAAGAAAAATGTGACAGCAAATTTAATACTTTAATAGACAGAATTTTACATGGAAAGAACTACACTGATATCTGGTGAACACGATGCAGTCAATGGTTATAAATGAAAAACAATGATATGCCCAAATAAAAAGCTACCAACCTAAGGTATGGAAGGTTAGTGACGGCTGGCGATGATAGACTACTACATAATGAATTAAAGCAACTCTGAAAGAGTCATGTAATAATTGGAATTATGGGAAACCAAACACTAGAATATGTCTCTGATAGATTTCTCAAAGTTTTATATTTTGGTTTGTTTGTTCATCATATTACTTAAAAGTAAGGTAAACAGTGTGTCTCAATGTTGAGGTGTGTGCTAAGACAATGACCCACGTGAAATAAATTTGGAAAAAAATTTATTACAAACCTAACCCTGTAGAAATCAAGAAAAACCTACGCCACAGGATTAATTATAATGGGTATTCTCCAATTCAAGCAGGATTGAATTTCCTCAGCAACAGTGACAAGCTTACAAAATGACTTCTGGTCTCTGAATACACAGTGTGACTATAGGTCTAGAACCTTGGCATCTCTTCTCAGATGTGAATTTGAAATTTTAAATGAAAGTGACTGGAAGTCTTCAAATTATCACGGTGACAATATACTGTGAGGGCAAGAATATTTATTTATAAAGTCTCTTGAATGACACTAGGAACTACTCAGAAACTGTTTCTACATTGATTTGTTGCTATGGAAACAAAATAGTGCCCTAAAGTGAGCAGACAGCATGGGGCCTTTGTCAGCTAGTATTTGCCTGGTGCCAGGGTTAGTTACATGTCTTGGAGGTGACGGTCAGGTTATCACAGACACAGAGTGTTAACACATGTGACATTGCTGATAGCTGAACTGTATTAGTATGTTAGGCACACATTACATGTAAAGTTAAATCAACATTTTAATCATAACTACAAGTATTTATAACATCAATATCATACTATGTCAGAACTATAAGATTTAACTCCAGAGCATATTCTACTACAGTCTATAAGTTTATTCTAAAACAGTGAAACTTACTTTATGCAAATATAGGACTATATATAAATATATCATGCAGTACCTGAAAAGAAATAGTAGCCTATTCATGTATTAGCTCACATGCATATGTACTATTTAATGCAACAAATTTCAACTAATCTATAAAATAAACATTTAACTGGTATACTTATATAGACTGTAACTCAACATTTACATTTGTAAGATTTTCCTTTTGATAGTCTTGTTTCATAAATGGGGAAAATAATGAAGGGATAACAAATAACCAATTTCTCTCCCCAAATTTCCAAGCAGAAGAAACACAGAAAGCTACCATAGTTCCCCAATGCCACAAAATGGTTTTCTAATATCACTTAAAACCTAGAATTCAAGTAAGAATATAGTAAATGGGTCAAAATGCTGTTGAAATGGTATCATCTAAATTCATTATAGTATCTGTAATCTCTCAAAAGTACATTTTAACACACAGTTGGTGGTATAAAAAATGAGGTGACTGAATCAAGGTAGTCAAAGCATGAACATTTCAATTTCCAAAACCGTCTCTTCAAAAACACAAGCCAAGTAGGTCTTCCAAAGGTCCTTAAAACGTCTACCTCTTTCCATCTGAACTATTGAAAACATACCAAACATTGTGAAAATTCACTTCAAAGACTGAGCAAAAATACTGTTAAGTTTAAATTCCTTTGTTATTGTTGATATGTTTTATTGGTACTAAAAATGGATGAAATCCCTTATGGAATTCAGCACAAATTATGTCCTTGCTGAGGGAATATGCATTTTAATTAGAGAAGTAAACATCATAAATCATAAAACTGGGATCCCGAAGTCTTTATTGGTTAATTTTGTGTATACTTTCCATAGCCAAAATTTAACTTTTATCCATAGTCATTAATCAATACTTCTGAGTTTCTAAAGCTTTAAATGAGCTTTCCTTATCTACACCTCCTCAAACACACACAGGTACACACACAGATGCACATTATCAACCAAAGAATAAATTCAGACATCATTTCTAAACAAACACTGGGATCAATTTCAACTACTATTTATTTATGTTCATCTTAGCCTCGTGAAGACTGTAGTTTAAGTAAGTAGTGTAAAAACAAAAATCACACAAAAACAATCTATTTTTTGTGCTACTTGATGGGATATAGAGCTTATCTTGGTTTCACTCTTTACTTTGACACAGGAAAAAAAAATTTTTTTGATGTTTTATTTATTTTTGAGACTGAGAGAGGCAGAGCATGAAAAGGGGAGGGACAGAGAGACAGGGAGATGCAGAATCTGAAGCAGGCTCCAGACTTGGGGCTTGAACCCATGAATGTGAGTTCATGACCTGAGCCAAAGTTGGAGGCTTAACCAATTAAGCCACCCAGGTGCCCTGATATAGGAAAATTTCAAATGAGTTAAAGTTTAAAGGAAATTACACACCTAATTGGCTTTGATAAAAACATTAGTCGATTTGGAAATGGAGAAGAAATAAAAATCAGAGGGGAGGACCAAAGAGAAGAAAACGATAGGTAGCAGATAATAAAAGCAGAAAAAAATATATGGGCCAAATAAAATGTCTGAAGCATGATGTAGAATTCCATTGATAATACAGGAGAAGGAAGCCTAGATTTAAGCTACGCAGATATGTCTTTACTTTAGTATCAAAAATAATAAGTAGAAAAAGATTATGATGATTAGTAACAGTGAGATATTGAAAATGGAATGAAAGTGAAAAAATAAATAAAACGGGTTCTAGAGACAGTCCCTAAAGGTGTGTGAACAGAGGAGAAGAAAAAGTGCAAGATCATTGTAGCCATAAAACTTGGGAAAACAAATGAAAGAGCATCTTCAAATGTTATAAAAATGTGACAGGCATAGGGAATGTGTTGAGGATAAAATCTCTTCTCTAGACAAGTGTGTATTAAATATGGCAATAATCTAGAAACTCTAGTTGAAATAATGGTGTTGATACAAAGTCCGTCTGAAGAGAAAGCAGTAAAATAGAGAAGCACAGTGAATTCTAGCATTTTTACCACTTCTTAAGAAGGGTAAAACTCTATTGAAAAGGAAGAAATCAGAAGAATTCAGATGAAGTTAAATTTTAGCAATATATTATTAGTTAGAAGTAAACTGAGGAAATTATTTTGGGGACATGAATGAGTATATGTATCAAAAATAAATAAGAGCACCAGAGGAAAAAATGAGGGGAAAAAAAGATAAGACACCTATTTCAATTTTTTTTATACTCTAAATTTAGAATACCTAGAAATATATATTTTTGCAGCCTAATAAATCAGGTATTATATTTTAAAGTATATTTTGTCCTCAGTCCATCAGAGGTTAATTAGGAGCAATTATTTGGATAATTTTATATGTGTTACTTTGGGAGAGATTCCAGACTTTCTTGTGTTTTACTCAGGGTAGTATTGATGGTTATTTTACACTAAATTTTTACAAAATTATTTTTATTATTTAGACACTTGCTTAAAGTTCCCGAAATAGTTCAATTCAATAACTCTGTAAAAGTTCATGTTGTTCAAATGAAGAGCTTAGTGTGTGTGTATGTGTGTGTGTGTGTGTGTGTGTGTGTGTGTGTGGTGTGTGTGTATACACACATATATATCCTTATCCATATTTGAGTAATTTAAAAGGTGCTCGCAATAAAAAAATAAAAAACTACCATAGTTGCACATTTTTATATAATTTAGAGAATATTTCTCAAATTAAATGATAAATTTATCTTTATTTTAGAAAGAACACATTTCTAAAATTGCCAGAAGGGTTTATGGTAGGCCTATGACTATGGAGGGATCCAGACTGTGACATTATCCTAATCAGCTAGTTATTCCAATACTCTGTAGACAAGCAACTAATCTAATACTTTCTAACCCTTCTCTACTTTGAAAATACTTGTCTTTTCACTACCTAAGTTTCCTATTTTAACCAATAGGCATCAGTCTACTGTTCCTCTTAATTATTTACTGTTTTGGGAAAGCAAATGTGTGTGCCTACTTTTATATGGCTACATCGACTGTTTTGGATAATCCCTAATGCCAGAATTTGTAACTTGCAGTTCACATATCTATCTTACCTATTTACCAGGGTGCATGGAAAATGTAGCACTGAGCAATGACTGCATGAACATCTAAAATGTTTGTACATTTTTGAACTGATATTAAAAGTAAAACATGATTTCAGTGAGAAAATCTAAACTTTTATCATAGTGACATACTCATTTTGAAGCACTGCCATTTCCATTTGACTGTGAATGATAAGAACAGTCATTTTTAAATTAAAAAAAATTTTTGAGAAAGAGACAGAGTGTGAATGGAGGAGGGGCAGAGAGAGACAGAGACAAAGAATCTGAAGAAGGCTCCAGGCTCCGAGCTGTCAGCACAGTGCCCGACATGGGGCTTGAACTCTTGAACCACGAGATCATGACCTGAGCCGAAGTCAGAAGCTTAATCGACTGAGCCACCCAGGCTCCCCCAAACTAGTCATTTTTAACATTACAGTGGTTGCAAAATTCTAAAATATGCAGATAATTGCAGATTTGACAGCCATAACATGGCAGATAATTTTGAATATTTCTGAGATTTCAAAAGAAATTTTAACTATTAAAACTTCTTTCTATTTACTAACTTTAGAATTTAGACTTTTGCAAAGCTAACTCCCAACTTCTAACAAATGTTTTCATATACAGTTAGAAAGGAAAGAACTGCTTATGATATTTCCTACATTTTTAATACCAAACATCTTCTGTTAAACCTAAAAGATTATTCTAACTTATCTATATACATATTAAATTTCATCATTATTTGGTTCTATTCAGTGATTATTCTAATGTACAAATATTAGCATGGAAAATTAACCAACAGAACCTAAAGTTTTGTTTTTGCTAATGTTTAAACAGGCAAAGGTATCAAATCACATTCATATGTAAATCATTCATGTCAGTATAAATAAGACCTATAATGCGGAAAACTCATAAGTAACAAACCAATATAATAAAGATGAAATAAATTTTATAGAACCTAAAGAAAATCTATAGATCCCGTGTGGATCACGAGTCACTGCCGTAAGTACATCTAGACTGACTAAGTGATGGCAGTACCTTTGTCAGGGCCGCGATCCTCTGAGCCAGTTCAGCCTCGACTTCGGGCAAGGTTTCAGCTTTCCTCATAGTCTGCTGCAACTTTTGCTCAGCCAGCTCAAGACGCTCTTGCAACTGTCTGTTCTTCTCTTCCATCTGAAATAGGGATGGAAAAAGAGACAAAGAGTCACAGTAAGGAAAACAAACACCAGTCGCTAGGGTTTCTGCCATTTTTATTCTAGATTTAAAATCAGCCACTAATACCATACTTACTGTGCAAAAAGAGAAATGTACTCATTCATTTATTACTTACTCACATGCCTCAATAAAATTCAGCACATTAAAAATATAGCTCTTGCCGAGGGCAGCAAAAAGAAATAAGAGTTACTAGTGAGGATAAATGTGGACAAATGGAATATAACTCAATGCTGAGACTTCAGACGTACCATGATAGCATATTATTGAAAATTACAGTATTAACTGCAGTAAGAGAGGAGATGTAGCACAATGATAAATAGCCCATGCTCTAGAGATAGTGTTGGCAAAACTTCTTTCTCTGAAGGGCCAGATAATAAATATTTCAGACTTTGTGTATCATTTAGTCTGTGTTCCAACTATTCAATTCTACTGTTGTAGCACAAAAACAGTCACAGACAATGATTAAATAAATGAGTATGGCTATGTTTCAATAAAACTTTATTTATAAAACAGAGCTATAGGTTTGGCACATGGGCCATAGTTTGTCCACTCCTGCTCTGCTGCTAAATAGACTTTGGCTCCCATTAGTAAGTGGCATTTACCAGCTGTGTGACATTGGTAAAATTTTTATGTCTCTGAACCTTAGTGCCTCAGTATAACTGTGCTTACTTCATAGGTGGTGGTTATATTTAAGTGAGGTAATACATGTTAACTTCTTAGCAGTGTCTGGTTCATGTCTAGACCCAAAGTAAATATTAGTCATTATTTTTATTATTATTAAGACAAATTTGTAAATTACATGCTGGAAATCACATGTTTGGTCAGTTCCATTCTAAAGTTTAGAGAACAGTTGAATGCCAAGAAATACCATATTTTATTTGCTCCGTGTTTTGTGAGAATGGTGAGAGCACACATGGACCAGAACAAAACCAAGACAGAGATACTCAACCTGCCGTAGGATGGCCTCTTTATTTGCTAACTCATTTTCTAATTTATCATTCATGTCATGTATGGAGGTAGATTCTCTCTGGGCACTGAGGTAACGTTTCTCAAGGGTTGTGATTCTTTCTTCCATATCTTCCTTCTGTGCCATGGCCTACAATTAAAATAACAAATAAATTAACATCAGATTTTCAGAGAGTTTAATGTATTGTCTTGTTTTTTAAATAAAATAGTAAGATATAAAGACTACTGTTTCCTTGAAGTAATATTCATTCCTTTCCATTCATGGAAGGTATGCAAAATTTCATGTGAATTTTCCCAACTTATCTGTCAGAATTCTTCTTCCATCTCAGGTTAACAAAAGGTTTCTCTCTCTGAGAATGCAATGGAGTACATGAAACTGCCTACTTAGAATTGGTATTAGAAAAGTAGTGGCAGATAAATTAGCTCATTATACAGTAGAGATAAGTACAATTAAGGGTATAGTTGTAAACCATAAAATCAGTAAAATGGTGGCTACCATTCCAACTGCAAGCAACCTTCAAATAAGGATAACCAATATCATCAGCATCCTCATCTTCATATATAAATAAGAGTAACTCAGTGGTTAAAAAAGGAGGTAGGGGCACCTGTGTGGCTCAATCGGTTGAGTGTATGACTTCAACTCAGGTCACGATCTCATGGTTAGTGAGTTCAAGCCTGCAACAGGCTTGCTGCTGTCGGCACTTAGGCTGCTTTGGATTTTCTGCCCCCTCCTCCTCTGCTCCTTCCCTGCTCATGCTCTCTCTCTCAAAAATGAATAAACATTTGTTAAAAAAAAAAAAAAAAAAAAAAGGAGGCCCCCAGAAAAGTAAATTAGAGTGACATTCACAAATGAACAACTGACCTTGGAACAACCATTTTCCTTGTTACATATATTCTAATTACAAAAAGAATTCAGAGAACTCAATGAACACTAGCTATCAGTGCAAATGGAATAACCATGGCATTAATAATATTCTCAGCTATAATTTTTTAAAATTTTATTAAAAAATTTTGTAACACTGATTTATTGTTGCGAGACAGAGTACGAGCAGGGAAGGGGCAGAGAGAGAGGGAGACACAAAATATGAGGCAGGCTCTAGGCTCTGAGCTGTCAGTGCAGAACCCAACGCGGGGCTCGAACCCACAGACTGTGAGATCATGATCTGAGGCGAAGTCAGACGCTCAGCTGACTGAGCCGCCCAGGCACCCTACTCAACTATAGTTTTTAAACCATCTAATTCATAGATGATATGGAGATGATTTTGTCTTCCTAACAGCTTCATGAACATTTATTAGTAGGTGGATAACCTACTTTCTATAAAAAGATATTAAGAAAAGACAGCTGTGGAAGTGAGGCTCATGGACCTGCTGTGCTTTCCTGATAATGTGGGGAACTCCTTTGCATAAGGAGCCTAAAATTGAGGTGGTGGTGGTGGTTTCCACATGATATTCTCCAAATTACTTTGATAAATGTTCCTAATTAGTCCTTCTGGTCCTCTCCCCTTCAGGATCTGGAGTCAGTCTCGCTACATGCACAGAGCAGATACATTTTCTTCCAGTTTTCAAAAAAAAAAAAATAGAATCTCTTAAATGGATAGTCCTTCAAATGTCCCAATTTTCCCTCATCACCACCTGGAAATAACCATATGCACAAATCCTTAACCTCTAGCTTTTAGTTTTAGAAAAGGTATTCACCTTCTCTCCAAATTTTAATCATTATCTGTGCCCTAGATTTCATGCCTTTCTGCTTTAGGGACCTTGACCACTTTTCTGTCTTGGATTTTCAAGATGATAGCAGAAGTAAATTCCACAACTACAGCTAAAGCAATGAAACAGACTTACAGATAAGCTTGTAAAGATCAGGCTTGGAGGGAAGAGAAAAAAGGAATGATTGAAAGAAAATAAGAATGATAAATTATCTGCTTGATCACAGACCATACTGAATGAAATTATGGAATTTTACTAGTCTGGTGGAGTGGCTGGCAAGATACACCATAGTTTTAAAAACAAGTAGGGAAATAAATGTATCAAGTAATTAATAAAATCCTGGAAAAACAAAAAGCTGTACTACGAAAAGAATGCTATCATAGGAAACTACTACTTGGATCAGTTGTGGAAATTATTTACACAGCCACAATCATGGTGACATTTAGTGTGATTTGGGGGTAATTATAGTGGAAGGATGGGTGGAAGAGAAAAGGAGAGGATAAAAAAGTCAAAATCCTCTCAGTGTCTAGGTGACTCAGCTGATTAAGCATCTGACTCCTGATTTTGGCTCAGGTCCTGATCTCAAGGTTGGTGAGTTCAAGCCCCCCCATTGGGTTCTGTGCTTTCAATTGTGGAGCCTGCTGAGATTCTCCCTCTTTCTCTGAGCCCCCACCCCCACTTGTATTCACTCTGTCTCTCCAAAATAAATAAGCAAACCTAAAAAAACTAAAATCCTCATATAATAGCAAGGCATTGATTAAATAAGAGTGAAAATACCACAACTAACAGCTAAAGGATTAAAATGAAGAATCTCAGGCAATAAGATGGAAAGTAGGTGGGCACACTGTGTGTGTTTGTGTATGTGTGCGTGCACGTGCATATGTTTAGATTTGTACCCTCTTTCCAGTTCTGTGTCTCCTTCTCTCTCTGCCCCTCCCCTCTCATTCTCTGTCTCTCTCTGTTCCAAAAATAAATAAAACATTAAAAAAAAATTTTTTTTTAATTAGGGGCACCTGGGTGGCTCAGTCAGTTAAGCCTCTGACTTCGGCTCAGGTCAGATCTCACGTTTGTGAGCTCAAGCCCCCCGTCAGGCTCTGTGCAGAACGCTAGCTCAGAGCCTGGAGCCTGCTTCCGGTTCTGTGTCTCCTTCTCTATCTGCCCCTCCCCCTCTCATGCTCTGTCTCTCTCTGTTTCAAAAATAAATAAAACATTAAAAAATTTTTTTTAAAAGATTTGTACCCTTTTGATATTATTTGTCTTTGAAAACTTATGTACATATAAAAATTAAAAGCAATTAAAAAACAGTATTTCTACCATGAAACCCATTATGTCCTCAGTCCCCCTGCCTAGTCAAATCAGCTTTTCTTCTTAGAATCATCCTTGAAATCTTCACCTTAACTCCCCACTTAATAACCTAACCTGTGTCTTGCTACTGGTCTTTTTCTTGCTTCCTTACTCTCTACACTGTTAACCAAGAGGTAATACTAAATGCCAGTCTGATTGTACTGCTTCTTGGGTTAAATACCTTAATATGTCACCCTCCATCTTCAGTGAACATCTGAGTGACAAAGCCTGGAAAACAAGTAGCTTCATGACCTGACACTTCTCTCTCTATGTACTGGGATAAATAGGGTACCCCGCACCCCTCCCTACCAACTACTGAAAAAAACCCCATCACATTCATATAGGTCCACCTGGGACCTATAAATGTGACATTTATAAAAAGGGTTTTGTAGATGTAATCAGGATGAGGTCATAGAGGATTAGGGTGGACCTTAAATCCAATAACGGGTATTCTTGTAAGGAGGGGCAGATTTGAGGACAGGGAGACATACAGAGAAAAAGACAAGGTGAAGAGCGAAACAGAGATTGTAGTCATATTGCCATCAGCCAAGAAGACCAGGATTGCTAGCAACCACCACATGCTAGAAGAGTTTGCAAAGGATTCTTCACTATAGCCTTCAGAGGGAGGAGAATGGCCCTGCTGAAATCTTGACTTCAGATTTTGCTCTTCCAAAGTGGTGAAAAAATAACTGTTGTTTTAAATTAATTTTTAAATATAAATTAAATTTTATTGAAAAATAAAACTGTTGTTTTAAGCCATCCAGTTTGTGGCAATTTGTTCTGGGAGCCTCAAGAAACTAATGCACTCTTAGACTTCATTTGTGTCTGGAATGCATTTTTATTACTTATTTTTGTCCACGTCAATACTACTGACCTTCACGATCCAATTAAAGACTACTTGATCATTATGTTAATATTAAAGTTCAAATGTATGGCTTTCAATTAATCCATTAATTTGGCAAAATATTACCCAGATTAATTTTTTCAACATTATCTACACATCTCTAGATTTTAGACAACACAAACAAAAGCTATTTAAAAAGCCTTTATTTAAAATTTTGACTTTCTTAATATATATACAGGATTGAAATTTTGACTTTGTCAATTTTAGAGTATTTTTTTGGCCCAATGAGAGAGGATAAAGTCATCTTAGAGGATTCCTTCAGAGTGCTTAAAATTGTTAAACTGTATTTTCTTAATTACATTTTCATATAGAATTCTGGGAATGTTGTGTCAATTTTTTTGTAGCCAAACAAGAATTCTCAATCTAGCCTACATATATAAATTTCTTACAAAATTATAACAGCAGTAAATTCAGTTAAAAACACATATATGTTTCTTGACAACATGAGCATTGGAGTATTAAACACTAGCTCCAAATCCCAGTTTTTGCTACTAATTAACTCAGTTATCATGGATGAATGTTGGTTAACTTTTCTATAACTCATTCTCTCTCTCTTTTTCTTTCTTTCTTTCCTTTTTGGTTTGTTTGTTTGCTTGTCTGTTTTGTTTTCTGTTTTTGGTTGGGATATTGATACCTACCATTTAACATTGTTGTGATAAAATATTTTAAGTGCCTTTGTAGTTTATGCCTAATAAAGACTCCATAAATAATAGCTTTTCGATTATTAATTATGACTGTGCCTATAATTAGCTGAACTGACTCTATGGCATACATTGCATGCAGGAGTCACTGCATAGATGTTGGTGCTGCATTTTTAATTCAGTGATTCATGTGGGAGATTCAATTTTTAACTGCAAGCTGTGTTGCCAAAAATAAATTTTGAATTTACAAGTTGGAGGAATATCTTTTCCCTGTGTGTCACTTGGAAATTCTAAAACAGGAAGCTTTTCTAGTCTCTAAAAACTGCTCCCTAAAGAAGGAGAGAAACAGTGCAAAGATTCAATTATCTCTTGACCTAATGTTGGTGTACAAATAAATGTTATTACTTCAAATTAAATATAACCCTATAGTAACTCAGACCCAGTAAACTAAAAAATAAAACTCCCATGTTTAGGATAATGGAGAAGACAAAATTGATACGCATTATCTAATTAAGAATTTTTGAAGAACTCTTAATACTCTTAATAAGAAGTTGGAAAGATAAGCTGGTTTTATTCACAAAATAATATAGAATTTAAATTCTAATTCTTTTGCATGTCTACTTTGCATAATATTTGCATTTGTTTTCATAAAACTTAACACAATATTAAATTAGTAGCTTTCTTTTTTTTTTAAAGTTTATTTATTTGTTTTTTGAGAGAGAAAGAGAGGGAGCACAAGTGAAGGAGAGAGAGTGGGAGAGAGAGAGAATTCCAAGCAGGCTCTGCACTGTCAGCACAGAGCCCAATGGAGGGCTTGAACTCACAAACCATGAGATAATGACCTGAGCTGAAAACAAGAGTCAAACACTTAACTGACTAAGCCACCTCAGGTGCCCCCTCCACATCAGTTAGTAGCTTTCTTAATTAAAAAGTGGAGAGTTAAGCCTGTTATAAGACTGTCTTTTTTTCTAGTATGTGCACTATGCTTCACTTTACTACAGCCCCCAACTACTTATAGGTCACAGTCAATTTAAGGAACAACTAAGACAAAATTTCAAAGAAAGTAAATTTTACTATAATTTCACTCCTATGTGGAATTAAGAAACAAAACAGATGAACATTTGGAAGGGAGGAAAAAGAGAGAGGTAAACAAATCATAAGAGGCTCTCTCTCTCTTTTTTAATGTTTATCTTTGAAGGAGAGAGACACAGACAGACAGAGGCACAGAATCTGAAGCAGCTCCAGGCCCTGAGCTGTCAGCACAGAGCCCGACTGGGGGCTCAGACCCACGAACCTCAAGATCATGACCTGAGCTGAAGTTGGAAGCTCAACCGACTGAGCCACCGAGGTGCCCCAACCGTAAGATTCTCCTAATGACAGGAAACAAACTGAGGTTGATGGAGGGAGATGGGTGGAGGATGGGCTAGATGGGTTATGGGTATTAAGGAGGCATTTGTTAGGATGATCACTGGGTGTTGTATGTGAGTGATGAATCACTGAGGTCTATTTCTGAAACCAATCCTGCATTGTATGTTAACTAATGAGAATTTAAATAAAATTTTGAAAAAGAAAAAATAATAAAAAAATAAAGTATACATCTTATAGTCATCAAAGAAAGTAAATTTTAAATAGACTTACTTATTGACAAGGAATAATGACAAAAATACATTCTAAAAGCATTAATAAAATGTACTTACATAATTCATTTTAGATATATTAGACAGTCCTCACATGTAAAGCAAAACTCATTGCAGCTTTGAATTATATGGTTTTTTCTATTCTCCGTTTTTTCCTTAATCAACAAATATATAGGGCTTATACAATACAAAAATGCTACACATTGCATAGTAAGAAGAATCACTTTTTTAAAAATTTATTTATTTTCACAGAGACTTAGCACATGGTAGGAAGGGCAGAGAGAAAGAGAGAGGGAGAGAGAGAATCCCAAGAAGGATCCATGCTCAACACAGAGCCCTAAGTGAGGCCCCATCCCACAACTGCAAGATCACAATCTAAGAACATTAACTGACTGAGTCACCCAGGTGCCCCCATTTTTTTCCTCCTAAAAAAGCTTGCAACCTAGTGGACCCTGGGTGTCCACAGGCTATGAATAGATTGTCAGTTAGGACTACAAAAGCAGAAGCTGGAGTTTTGTTGTTGTTTTCTTTCTTTTTTTTTTTAAATAGTTTATTGTCAAATTGGTTTCCATACAACACCCAGGGCTTTTCCCCACAAGTGCCCTCCTCCATCACCGCCACCTCTTTTCCCCCCTCCCCCCCTTCCCCTTCAACCCTCAGTTCATTTTCAGTATTCAATAGTCTCTCAGGTTTTGTGTCCCTCTCTGTCCCCAACTCTCTTTCCCCCTTCCCCTCTCCTCTGGTCCTCCATTAGGTTTCTCTGTTCTGTTAGATCTATGAGTGCAAACATAATGGTATCTTTCCTTCTCTGCCTGACTTATTTCGCTTAGCATGACACCCTCGAGGTCCATCCACTTTGCTACAAATGGCCATATTTCATTCTTTCTCATTGCCATGTAGTACTCCCTTGTGTATATATACCACATTTTCTTGATCCACTCATCAGGTGATGGACATTTAGGCTCTTTCCATGTTTTGGCTATTGTTGACAGTGCTGCTATGAACATTGGGGTACAAGTGCTCCTAAGAGAAGCTGGAGTTTTTAGTGTAATTGATACTTTTAAAGTACAAGTTTTTCTTATTATTGGAAAGAAAGAGCAAAAGATTGATCATTTCAGTGGTGGTCCTAGTGCAGCTGCATTTTTTATGCTGGTGGTATCATTGATAAATGATTCTCTTTTGTTGATTTTAGAAGCTGCTCATAGTGAAAGAACACAGGTTTTGGAGCTGGACTGATCTTGTGTCATCCTGGTGCTGGGGGTTTGGAAGGAGTGGAGTGCTGGGAGGGCAGTGCATATGCCTTTGCCCAGTCACCTTACTTCACCTGAGAAAAATAGGTAAAATGACATGTATCTTTTGGATAGAGAAGAGATGTAAGAAATTAGAGAAATTAAATATAATACACGTGTAATAGTCTTCATGGTTGGGCTTTAAGAATTTCCTAGCAGAAAACCCAGACTTTGTGACAATCTGACCTTTTTTGGATATACTTTATTTGGCCTTCATGGTGTCCTTAACACACATATGCAAACACGTGTGCGTGTGCATGCACACACACACACACACACACAGAGCACACATGACGTATACAGAAACTCAGGCAGTGTATAAGTTTCTTGTCCAAGTCTCATTAACTCTAGCACTTCTGATGTTACACCTTCACTGCTGAATGTGTCATACATTTATATTGCCTGACTAGCTCTTGAAATACCTGTGTTTGCAACCTCCCTTTAGAGGTGAATGATGAAAGATATTCTTTCTTCATGAATCTCTTCTAAAATATAACTACATAAAAATTTTAGAGCTGATAAGAATAATTATATTTAAAATTTTTAATGTTTTTATTTATTTTTAGAGAGAGAGAGGCAGACAGAGTGTGAGCAGGAGAGGGGCAGAGAGAAGGAGGCAAAGAATCCAAAGCAGGCTCCAGGCTCTGAACTGTCAGCAAAGAGCCTGATATGGGGTTCGAACTTACAAACCATGAGATCATGATTTGAGCTGAAATAGGACACTTAACTGACTGAGCCACCCACCCAGATGCCCCATGAATAGTTATATTTTAAAAGAATTCCACATGAACGCAGAATACCTTACTTATTAGAAGAGATTCCTAATAATAAAAAAAATCTGGCACCAGATGATAGATATTTTCCATCTGACTTAGCTTTTTGTCACCTACACCCAAAAACTATTAGACTTAAGGAATTATTTTTACATAGTCAATAAGAAAGGAGTATCTGGAGATACTGTGTTACAGATACTACCAGTGACACTGCACTAGATACACATGAAGAGAGGTGGCAAGAGAAAGGAGTGCTAAATGAAAGAAAAATGGCTAACTCTGGGATGAAGAGAATGAAGAAATTGGGATAAGCAAGAGCTCAAGAAATAGTTTACTGGACAGGAATCTGAGTGTTTCTTAACAGTGATATAGAAGAGCAGCAACCCTTCAGCTGAGGAGTGAAGATGAGAGACATGTGTTTGAATGATCAATTCATATAAAGCAGTAGAGAGCACAGTACACCATTTGCATGGTGGTAGAGCAGCCAGCCACTTCATGGATCATCCACCTTCTTTCTGAGACAGTAGGTATTGTTTTCGTACACATTCTAATCTCATCCATGCCTTTTGATATTTACATCAAACAGCTACAAATATTCATTCTTTTAGCAAAGTTGTTTTGAATGCCTAATAGAAGGTCAGTAGTTGTGTAGGTGATTAGAATAGAACAGTGAACAAAACACGACAAAACAAAAAATCCCGCCATTATGAATCTTTACGTATAGTGGAGAGGGAGGTGTATGACAAACAGGTAAATCGGTAAAGTGCATATTGTGTCAGATGGCAGTATATACTGTGAGACAAAACAAAGAAAATTAAAGAAGAGGAAGAGTGTCCACGTGCAAATAACAAGGTTAGGGAATACATCACTGAGAAGAAAACATTTGAGCAAAAGGAAGAGGGAAAAGAAAACTCAACAGAATAGGTCTAGCTAGTCCAAGAGGCCATCTTAACTGAACAGAGTGGCATAAATGAAAAAGGAGATGAGTTCCTAGAGGTCAGAAAGGTCATAGTGGAGATTGTACATGACTCATAGGCCACTGCAAAGACTTAGATTTTACTGTAAGATAGGTAGCCATTGAAGCAGAAAGGTAACTTGAACTAGCTTAACATTATAACAGGTCACTCAGGCTGCTAAGTTGAGTATAGACTTAAGTGAGAAAGTCAAAGGTAGAAGGAAGTCACAAGGCTACTGTAATAATTTAGAGAGAGATGGTGATTGTGTGGAATAAGTTAGAGCCGTAAATATTGTAAGATGAGGTCACATTACTGATAGATTTTGAAGTTGGATATGGGATTGTGACTGAATCAAATGCAGTGTGTGAGTGAAATCAAGTACCAAGGACAGCTCCAAGGCTTTTGGTCTGAACAACAGTAACGCCACTGAAGACAGGCGAGATGTGCAAGACTACAAGAAACTGGTTCCTTGGGGGTGAGAGAGTATCAGGAAAACGGTCTTGAATATGTTAATTTTGAGAATATGTTAATTTTCCAGGCATCTGGGAAACAGGACAGGATAAGCTGGAGAAATGACTGGGCTCATGTTTAACAACAGGGAGGTCAGCAATGACTTCAATAAAAACAGATTTGATGGGATGTTGGAGGCAAAAGTAAGTAAAATGGGCTCAAGAGGGACTGGGAAGAAAATAATTGAATACATGGAGTAGAGTCAACTCCAATAACAACTAGTTAATTATATGCAAAATATAAATGAGATAAAATATGTAGTTTAAAAGAATATGTAAAAATGACAAAAAGGCAAAAGGTAAATTTTTCACAAATATGAATAATCTTTTTAATTAAATACAGTGAGAAAGTGAAAGGTTCTAAACATTTCACCTTAGTTGGTAAGATGGTTAGGCAATATTATCAAAAAAATCTCCCTGTATCTTTTGCAGTAACTTTTTTTTAATGTTTTATTTATTTTTGATACAGAGAGAGATAGAGCATGAGAGGGGGAGGGGCAGAGAGAGAAGGAGACACAGAACTAGAAGCAGGCTCCAGGCTCTGAGCTGGCCTTCAGCACAGAGCCTGACGCGGGGCTCGAACCCACGAACGTGAGATCTGACCTGAGCCGAAGTCGGAGGCCTAACCGACTGAGCCACCCAGGCACCCCTGCAGTAACTTTCACATACTTCATCTTTTAAACAGATGAAGTGATGTAATGTCTAAGAACTGAATACATGGAGAAAAAAGGTTTCCACATTCCCACATATACATTCACACTCAAAGACACAACACCAAAATAAGAGGGGGGAAATTTAAAGTAATGATTTTTAGTATTCCCATTTGCTAAGAGTGTAGCAAAATTCATTATTCATACCCACGTCTAAAGCTATTTAAAATTAGCAGCTTATAATTTTTAAAAAATTCATTAAAAAACTATAGGAAGTTTTTACTCTACCAGAGGCTTGATATGAAATTTTCTCTACATGCATATTTAAAGGGTTGGTAAAGTAAATAAACTATTTTTGCCTTAGAGGACATGTTTCATATATAATATAATGCATCCCAAATTAGGGTCTTCTGAATAGATGTAATAAAGATTATATGTCATTGTGGGAGATTTGCAGAAAGCAGCTCAGAAGCAGCATTCAGAAAGCAAAGACTGAAAATGTTATGAATCACTTACCTCCCTAATGTCCCTTTGATATTTAGTGTTCATTTCTTCTGTTTTAATAAGATCCTTTCTTGCTGTCTCTGCTTCTTGTTCCACCTCCCCCACTCGGGAAGAGAGAGCTGCTAAACGTTCCTTCATTTGAGCCATTTCATAGTTCTGCTTTTCAAGTAATTCTTGCAGTTCGACTATTTGGCTAGTTTCATCAGTTGAGTCTATAGAACCGTTGGACAAACGCTGCAGGAAAGGAAAAAGAAATGGCACTTAGGATTTCCTTCATCTTTAATTTAAAATTTGCAAACTTAAAGAGAGGAAACAGAGCTTTCACACTGAGAACTAAGAACCCTAATTAGTATTGAAGAAAAACTAAGTTTTTGAGAAAAGTCTTAATAGACATTAAAATACAAAAGTAGATCAATAATTTTCAAACAGGTTGTAACTGATGCATTTGAACAAATGCATATATATATGTACTTAGCATGAAACACTGGTGTATCCCAAACATTTAATAAATGGCAGTTATTACTTCATCAATTATATCCAAAGTTAATTGTAAACAATATTTATATAAGCAGCATGTTATTATTAAATGATAAGAAGGAACACAGAAACTGTGTAATATTTTTATTTTATTTATTTCTTTTTTGAGTGAGAGAGAATACAAGCAGGGGAGGAGCAGAGAGAGGAGAAGAGAGATTTTTTTTTAAAGTTTACTTACTTATTTTGAGACAGAGAGCAGGGGAGGGTCAGACAGAGAGGGAGAAAGAGGGGAAGAGAAGAGGAGGGAGGCAGGGAGAGAATCCCAAGCAGGCCCTGTGCTATCAGCACCAAGCCTGACATGGGGCTCAATATCATGAAATGTGGGATCATGACCCTCGCCAAACTCAAGAGCTGAATGCTCAAGTGACTGAGCCACTCAAGCACGGTGGGAGAGAGAGTCTTAAACAAGCTCTATGTCCAGTGTGGAGCCTGACATGGGGCTTGATCTCAGGACCATGAGATCATGATCTGAGTCAAAATTAAGAGCCAGATGTTTAACAGGCTGAGCCACTGAGGCACTGCCCCATATTTTCTATTTTTATTCAAAATCTTGGTTCATTTGCAAGTTTTATTTTTAATGACTCACAAAAATAATGTACATACATTCTTTTAAAGGTTATTCCTGGTGAGGATGTGACCTAGGTGGAACAAAGGTATAGCATGAAAAAGCCTTGATTTCTATATTGCTAAGAACATAAAAGTCAGGAGTGCACACAACCCACAGGAAGGAGGCTTAAAAGGATTAAACACTTGGAGGCTCATTTCTCCCATTGCTGCTTAGAAACCAGGGTGACCCCTGTCTTCAGAAGCATGTCCTACAGCCTAGCTGCACTGGGGAAGTTTTTGGTGGAGAAAGGGCACCAACTGGAGAAACAGTGCGAAAAGAAATGGGCACAACCAGGTTGAAATAAGAAAATAATGATGCACTTTGCTTTAACACAAATGCAAAATAACAGATGCCAAATTAAAAAAGATAAACATGAAAAAAAGAAATTAAAAAATGAGAAAAAGCAAATAAAGTACACTTAATTTTAGTGTAGTGCTTGTTTGGAAAACATGAATCTGTTTTAATACAATAGATAAATGAAGAAACAATTAGAATGTTGTATAAATTTTGTGTTTTCTTTTTCCAACATATTGAAGTAGAGTTGACCTACAATGTTATATTAGTTTCAGGTGTACAACATAATGTTCTGACAGCTCTGTATGTTACACTGTGCTCTAAATTTTATGTTTTCTTACATGTGATTTCACTCCAGAGAATAAGTCATTGGCTAAACACAGAAAACCATACGGAGCTGAACTGAAATGTGTAGGAACATAAAAAATGAACACATTCCTCAGGGATCTAACATCACCTCAGTGCATCTCATGCTTTGAGTAAAACCCCCACCCCCACATGTGTTGCAATTTTCCATCTGATTTCAGAAACTCCATCTTTTATCACTTCACAATAATGCACAAACCCCCAAACCCATCTGACATCCATTTCTGTAAAGAAAATTCAGGCTTTTTTCAAGGCCAAGAACCATATTTATAGTATTTATGCAATTCTTGACTATTTAATGTACAAAATGGTGCTATAATGTTTATTAGTTTTCTCTTTGTTTTATGCCATTGATAAAGTTGTGACATGAACTCTTCTTTCACAAGCTCTGTGTTTTTTATTGTGCAATTTTGCGGAGCTTATAACTTTGAGAAATGCAAATAAAACATCGGAGCAACGGTAACTGTAGGAGAAAAGAGGGAGAACAGAAAGCACTATAAAAGCAGTGAGAAAGATAAAAAAGAGAGAAAGGGAGTGCAGACAAATGGCAAGGAATGTTTACTAAGTCCAGGAACTAACACGCGAAGAAGCAGTCAGGAAAATCTAAATTAAAATAGCAGGAAAGGTGGAGTTAATCTTAAAATGGTATCTAAAGATGCCAGATCTACAGACCTAATACCTTGAAGGTATTACTGACCTCTTACATTGCAGATACTGAACACCTAACAATCTAGTAAAAGAAGTAAGAGATTTTACAAATATGCAGGAACGTCGGAGATGCTGCTGAGAGCCAGACACCCCTTCAAGAATTCTATTCCCCCACTGAAGAGATGGCACTTGCTGAGGGAATTGGAAATAAGAACTGTCTTTCCAAAGTTAAGCCTGCCCCTGAGGCGTGCAATGCCAGAGGCACTGTGAAGCTAATAAGAAATATCAACTTTCTAGACAGTTTTTATGGATACAAAATGCAAAAACACTGATGGTGACCGTTATACAGGACACAACTATCTGTACATTGAGCTGAGATAAGCCGGTTTCTAATTAGGTGACAACTGAGAACTAGTTTAGGGTAGAAGACTGGAGCCAATTGCCAGTCAGTTACACCCAAATTTGGTATAACTGAGACATGATATTACAGGTTTTTTTCCATAACAGCAAATATCTTAAAACTCTGTATACTACTCACAAGTAACTAAGCGATCTTAGGCTTTACTAGAACTTCTACCTCCTCACATTGAGGACTTTCTTTAGTCAACTAAAAAAAAAAAAAAAGGCAATTTTTTAGAAGCTCCAAAAATCACTAGAAAACAAAGTTTTGCTTTGAAAAATGTTTTATGTAACTAGAGAAAGTACACTTACGTTTCTGGAACCCTAAAGAACTTGGGAGAAGTTGAGACTCAGGTAATCACACAGAGCTGATTTGAATTAAAATGCAGAAGTGTTCTTTGAAAGTTTATTTATTTTGAAAGACAGAGAGAGAAAAAGAGAGAGGGAGGGAGAATTAGAGCATTGTGGGGTAGGGGGAGAAAGAAAGGAGAGAGAAAATCCCAAGTAGGCTCGGCGCTGTCAGTGCAGAGCCTGACTCGGGACTTGATCCCATGATCCGTGAGATCATGACCTGAGCCAAAATCAAGTCAGATGCTCCCAGGCACGCTAAAATGAAGAACTTTTAATTCCCAGTTAAGTTCATCTACCCTTTACTGTATTGCCATTACTCAGAATATAAAGATCAACAGATACAAATTATACATGCTATATGGTATAAATAAGTATCAAGAATGTAGTGTATATTCATACACACACACACATTCAGCAAATATTTGTTACATCGACTAAATCATGTTAATTTTCTAATTAGAAAAATGATTATTCCAATTTTGTGCACCTGAGGTCCATTAAAATCTTGTTTAAAAATTGCATATTTTTAACGGGCTCAAGGTAAGAAAAACTTAATGAAACATAAACAGTAATCAGGCAACTAAAATAAAACAGTTAAAATGTTAACCTTTTTAATTCCTTTAGCAACAGATGTGTAATATAAGGTCTTTACACTACTTTGAAATTTGGGACTACCCATGAAAAATTTCTGAAGCTTCAATTTTTTTCTGAAGTGTTTTAAATCATTTATTTAAAAAATATTAAATGTTTTATGTATTTTTGAGAGAGTATGAGCGGGAGAGTGGCAGAGAGAGAGGGAGACACAGAATCTGAAGCAGGATCCAGGCTCCGAGCTGTCAGCACAGAGCCCAATGTGGGAGAGAGAGAATCTTAAGCAGGCTCCCTAGTGAGCACAGAGCCCAACACAGGAATATGGGGCTCAATCTCACAGCTGTGAGATCTTGACCTGAGCCAAAATCAAGAGTCAGACAGCTAACCAACTGAGCCACCAGGTGCCACTTTATAAGATTTCAGAGGTGGATGGACATTGCCTATACAGAATGAAATACTTGGTTGACCTCTGCCCACAACAAGAAGCTATTATATTTGACAGCTGATACTTTTTCCTCAGATTTCTTGAGATGTACTTGATATGCAGCACTGTGTAAGTTTAAGATGCACAACATGATAATTCGTTACATGTAAATATCATGAAGTGATCACCACCAGGAAGTTAGTAACATACACCCATCATCTCATGTAGTTATCATTTCCTTTTTGTAGTGACATGTAAGATCTACCCTTAGCAACTTTCAAATATGTAATATAGTATTCTTATTTTTTAACGCTTATTTTTTTTTTGAGAGAGAGACACAGAGAGAGAGAGAGAGTAAGTGAGCGAGAGAGCAAGGAAGGGGCAGAGAGAGAGAGGGAGACATGGAATCTGAAGCAGGCTCCAGGCTCTGAGGTGTCAGCACAGAGCCTCACACGGGGCTCGAACTCATGAACTGCGAGATCATGACCTGAGCCAAAATCGGATGCTTGATTGAGCCACCCAGGTGCCCCTTAAATCTTTGATTTTTCAAAAAATGTGTGACATTTCATCTATTCAGATAACCTTAAATGTACTTTATGGTGAGCTTAATATATCTTCACATAATTCCAGAATAAAAGGTCATTTAAAAACTGATTTATATCTTAGAAAATGAATACATAACTTTTGTTCGAAATCATTTAGCAGTGTTTTGTAGACTTATCTTTAAAATAAATTGTGGCACTTTAAGTGAAATGACATATTATTGAATTAAAAGAAAACCCAGTGGTTATTTTAAAAAGCTTTATTGAGATTACATTTATATCCATAAAATTCACCCATTTACAGTATAAATGTCAATAGTGTTTGGTATACTTAAAGGGTTGTACTATCTATATAATCTAATTTGAGAACATTTTCATCACCCAAATACAAACTCTTGCCCATTAACAATCATTTACAGCTGACCCCCACCCCCAGCCCTACGCATGATTTATCTACTTCTGCCACTATAAATCTGCCTATTTGGTACTTTCACATAAACTGGATCAGAATAGATAGTCTTTTGTGACTGGCTTTATACACTGAGCAAAATGTGTGTGTTATTTCTTTAGAATTTTATTTTTGAGAGAGAGACAGACAGCACGAGCAGGGGAGGGTCAGAGAGAGAGAGGGAGACATAGAATCCGAAGACAAACTCCAGGTTCTGAGCTAGCTGTCAGCACAGAGCCCAACACTGGGTTCGAATCCACCAACCATGAGATCATGACTTGAGGAGAAGTCTGACGCTAAACCGACTGAGCCGCTCAGGTACCCCGAGCAAAATGTGTTTAAGTATCATTCATGTTGCAGTATGTTATCAGATTTTTTTGATTGCTGAATAGTATGCCATCATGTAAATATACTACATGTTATTTATATATTCATCTGATAATAGACATTTAGATTGTTCTGGCTAATGTGAATAATGCTGTTATAAAAATTTGTGTATAAGTCTTTGTGTGGACATGTGTTTTATATTCTTGTGGGCAGATTCCAAGGAGTACAATAGTTGGATCACATGATAATATTATGTTAACATTTTGAGATACTATTTCCCAAAATGGCTGCACCACTTTACATTCCCACTGGCAACGATGTGACTTCCAATTTATCACATTCTCACCAAACCTTGTTATTGCCTTTTTATTACAGCTACTCTAGTGTGTATGAAGTGGTATCTCCTTGGGATTTTGATTTACGCTTCCTGATGGCTAATGATATGGAGCATCTTTTCGAGTTTCTATTGCCATTTATATATCTTCTCTGGGGAAATGCCTATGATGTTCTTCACTTGTTTACTAATTGAGTTATTTGTCTTTTTATTAATAAATTATAAGAATGATTTATATATAATTCCTTTATCAGATATATGATTTGCAAATTGTTCTTCTCAGTCTATGGATTATCTTTTCACTTTCTAGACAGTGCCATTTGAAATGCAAGTGTTTTTGATTTTAATGAAGTCCAATTTATCATTTTTCCCCTTTATACCTTGCACTTTTGGTGTTGTATCAAGAAATTATTTCCTAACACAAGGTTATGAGGACTTTCAATGTTTTTCTCTTAAACTGTAAAGAATATACAGGAAACATTAATTTTCAAATGCAATCAAAGTTCAAATGTTAGAATTTTAACATATGTATGTACACACATATATATATATAATATATATATATATATTGATTCATTCAATCACTATTTATTGAGCACTTGCTCTATGCCAGGAAGAAAGAATTAAGTGCTGGGGTTTTATTTAATGTCTGATATATTCCTGACACCAAGGAAAGTCTCATCAAGCAGAGGAGTAGCACACAAATAAGCAATTATTAAGTATGAAAATGAATGTTATCCTAAGGCTATGTTTTGCCTAAATATTTATGACATGGGAGCCGAGAGAAGATACTACTTGTGATATTCTTTGAGCTTGAACTTTAAAAATGAGTAATACTATTTAATATAAAATGGGGGGGGTAGTTATTTCAGAAAGGTGAAGCATGAGCCAAGGCAGGAGGCAGTTTCTGCAGGGAGGTTGTACTGCCTGGAGAGCAGGAGACAGGTGGTGTAGGGAAACACAAGAGAGATGGAAAAAAAGGCCAACATAGATTAAATGGTCTTAGCTTTTCGTATGAAATATGATACACTTCACGTATGAAATAGTATGACAGAGAGTCATCAGAGGTTTTTGAAGAGGGAAATAATGTGAAAACCTGCTGTCAAACTGTTCATCTCTCCTCATGACCTGGTAACCTATTTAAAGTCTTAACTACCAGTAATGGCTAATTTTTGCTTCCTAAGTCATCATCCACTTTCTCTTTCCCTCTCCCCATGGCTAGAGTTGCCAGTTAAAATATAGGATGCCCAATTATATTTAAATTTCAGATAAACAATGAAAACTGTTTAGAATAAGATATCACATGCAGTATTTGGATTAAGCTTATACTAGGAGAACTGATTATGCAAATAAAACATTGAGCCCAGACCCAGAATAAACACACATCATGTGTTTATCTGGCGGAGGAAATAGAAAAATCAAAGGCTGGGAGACACAAGTGGGTTTAGAATTTTCAAGGGGTCCAGTATGGCTAGAATGGAACAGGCTGGAGCAAGAAGATGGAAGTGGGCAGATGATGTTGTTTCTTGAGATGATGTTGTTGGTTCTTGAGATCATTGTGAGACATTGACTTTTACTCTGGGTTAGATAAGGACCATAGGAAGGTGTTGAGCAGAGGAGTCTTTTATTTGAATTGGACCCATTTGTATGACCTCTGTATGTGTCAAGGAAGATCTTGTGTGTTAAGTCTTCTTTGGTGACTCTGAACCCTTAGCAGATGCAGTAGGCCAAGATCCGTGGGGTCCTACTTCAGGTGGTCGGTATTACTACAATCTTTGCCATCCTCCATACCAATCCTCACCTGGGATTTGTAGCTGGATTTTCCTGGTCAGCACATGATATGTGGGTCATCCATTCCCACTTGAACTACTATAATAACCTTCTAACTGGTCTCTTTGTGTCTAACCTTATCCTCTTACTCTTATTTTTAAAACAGCCAGAGTGATCCACGGTAATCTTGTTACATGGTAGGCCGATCAAGTCACTCCTCTGTTCAAAACACTCCAGTGGTTTTCCATCCTACCCAATACAAAAGCAAAAGTCTTATAATAAGCAACAACCACCTCCCCAACTCCCAACTCCACTGCCTTTCCCTCCGCTCCATGGTCTCCCTGACCTCCCTCCAACTATTTTCTCACTTGCTCTCTCACTTCATTCACACTGGCTCCCTCGCTGCTCCTCTATTAAGTCAATCCCTCTCCCACAGCCTTGGCTTTAGATTGTCCTTTTGACTGAAATGTTCTTCCCTAGTATTTCAAATGGCTAACAACGTCAACCACTTCAATGAAACCAATCCTGAAAACCTTTTCTTAAATCAGAAAACTATCCTCACCTCCACATCTCCTCAGGACTCCTGATTTTTTTGTGTGTTTATCTACTTTCTCTTTTCTTCAATATCAGCTTCTAGATGATTTACTTATTTGTATTTATTGTTTACTGTCTATTAGCCTCCTCCAACTTGTTAGATCATAAGCTGCAGTAAGAAAGAGAGCCTTTATACGTTTTCTGTGTTGTGTATCACAAGTGCCTAGAACGATGCCTGGCACGTGATGGCAATGAGATAGATGTTTGTTGACTGAGTAAATGTTTTGATTACTCGTGCCTCTAGTGAGTAGAACAGCACCTTCCACAAAAATATATTTGTTAAACAAATGAATGAATGAATGGATAAGTGAAAAGAAAGTTTCTGTTAATAAGTAAGATGAGCTTTAGGGAAAAATCGTAAGGATTCAAAGAGAAATAAAATATAGAGACAATATTTTCAGCCATCATTGCATAAAGTTTATGAAAAAATACTTTCATAAAAATCAAATATAGGGGCACCTGGGTGGCTCGGTTAGTTATGCGTCTGACTCTTGGTTTGGGCTCAGGTCATGATCTTAGAGTTCATGAGATTGAGCCCTGCGTCGGCTCCACACTGACAGCGCGGAGCCTGTTTGGAATTCTTTCTTCCCCTGTCTCTCTTTCCCCTGCTCACTTTTTCTGTCTGTCTCTCTCAAAATAAATAAATAAACTTACAACTATAAGCAAATATAAAAGAGAACTTACTCATTTTTCTCCTGTTTTAAAGCAGGAGAATTATCTTTATGGTAGAAAAATCTGAAATAAACTAAAGAAACCATTATTATTAATGTACATTAAAATAAATAATATGGTAGAAATATACAGCCTACTAATAAGACCAAATGAAGAGAATGAAGCTGAAGCCTCAGACGTTCTACCATGTCATAGCCATACTGGTTCTAAAGTAAAGCCTGAGATAAAGCCGAAAATGTAAACATGTTCTTCCATTTTCTATCAGGTAAATATTAGATATGTCTCTCTTTGTATTTGATAATCTTCAACAAAATGACTTCACCCTTAAATTTTTTTCCATCTTACTTCTAGCTTAGTATTTATTTAAAAAATAGTATAACACATTTTAAAAATCCAATTGTCTCATTAAATTACTAATGTGCCCATTTTCATTCTGCATTTTATCGTGGTTTAATGGTTATTGCATATTTTGAGCATATTTTAGTGACTACATATTGCTCTCCTACCCTACTAAAGGATAGCAATTTAAGAAACATAATAGTGAATAATTTTCACATTTCTTTTAAGTGGTAAAATAATGCCACATTTAAGTGATAAAATAATGCCTGTTGAATTTACAGAACAGAGGACATTTAAAGTGCTGTATTAGTATAACTTAATGATTAAGTTCCCCTTGGACAGCTATTTCTTTCTTTTCTTTTTTTTTAGAGAGAGAGAGAGAGAGAGAGAGAATGAGAGTGCAAGCAAGTGGGGGAGGGGTACAGGGGAAGAGAAAGAGAATCTTAAGCAGCCCCCTGTCCCATGCAGAGCCTGACACAGGACACAATCTCATGACCATAAGATCATGACCTGAGCTGCAATCAAGAGTCAGACAGCTAACCAACTGAGCCCCTCACGTGACCCTTTATAAGATTTTAGAGGTGGACGGACATTGCCTATATAGAATGAAATACTTGGTTGACCTCTGCCCACAACAAGAAGCTATTATATTTGACAGCTGATACTTTCCCCTCAGATTTATTGAGATGTACTTGGATATGCAACACCATGTAAGTTTAAGATGCACAACATGATAATTCATTACATGTAAATATCATGAAGTGATCACCACCAGAAAGCTAGCTAACACACACCCATCATCTCATGTAGTTATCATTTCCTTTTTGTAGTGACAATATTTAAGATCTATCCTTAGCAACTTCCAAATATATAATATAGAATTCTTGTATTTTTAATGTTTATTTTTTTTTTTTGAGGGAGAGAGAACATGAGCAGTGAAGGGGCCAGAGAAAGAGAGGGAGACACAGAATGTGAAGCAGGCTTCAGGCTCTAGGCTGTTAGCAGAGTCCAACACAGGGCTTGAACCCAAGAACTGCAAGATCATGACCTGAGTGAAGTCGGATGCTTAACCAACTGAGTCACCCAGGTGCCCCTATAATACAGTATTCTTAACTGTAGTCACCACAGCAGCTGATAATTTAATCTTATTGTGAACATATTTCCACCTGTGATTTGCACATTTTGACACCTCCTTTCCCATGTTTTATATGTCCAACCCATAAGTCCTTGATTCTCTCCTAATGAATTTCAAGTAAATCGCTTTTTCTCTTATACATTGTACTCTTCATGGTTTATTAATCTCTCTAGGGAATATAAAAAGGTGGGGCCAAAGAGTAGAAAGTAGGAATTTATTTTACTACTAATTAAATCCAGATATAAAAGGCACAGATAAACTTAAGATTAAGCATTGAAGGGGTCACTCTAGGCCCTTCCATTCCATTTTTGAAAATAGTTCTATGAATATTATTGTTAGAGATAAATTATTGTTTGGTCAGAAAAATTACACTAAGATTTGCCTTCATTGGCATAAGCAATCTATTTCTAATAATTCTGTGGAAGAATAGGCAGAATTTATAAAATCGCAAAGTCTTATAAGATATATTTAACTCTGTGAGAAGAGAAATATAGTACTATTGAAATATAGAACCAAAAATAATAACACAAATCTAGAGGAAAAGCATTCATAAATGCAAAAATATTAAGAAAAAAACTAGAACCAGTTCACTGGAAATTTCCTAAGTGAGTCAGCAATGTTGGGGTGAAAGAAAGGGATGTAACAGAATACACTGAGTCAGTCAGGGGTTCCACGGGCTATTAGTGAAATGTCTTTGTGAACTCTTATGAGTAAATCCTAGACCAAGCACTGACTCTCATGACGGGACTTTGGCAGGCTTCAGCCACTCTGATGTCCCAGTAAATACTTCCTTGCATTCCAAGAGACCACTATACTCTTCATTTTACTTCAAATCCTCAAATTTGGATTTGCCTTCAAATCCTCAAATATGACTGTATCTTTCATTAGAATAATGACAACTAATTATAATAGCTATCATTTACTGAATACTTACCTACTCTGACATATTCATAAGATTTCTGGCTGTAAGAATGGGTTTGTAATAATTACTCTACTTCACTAATATTTGTTAAGTTCTGACTATGTGTTAGGCCCTGTTACAAGTGCATGATGTACTTAAACTCTATAATGAACTACTGTATACAGAAAAGGAAACTGAAGCAAGGAGCACAGGTATTTTGCTTAAGTTCACATTACTAAAAAGTAACGAGGTTCAGACATGAGGCCAGGTATTCTAGGGTCATATTCCTAGGAATTTTTTCATTTCTCCTCTCTCTCCCCTTTTCTTCTTTCTTTCTTTCATTCTCTCACTTTCTCTCTCTCTGCTTACTTTTGTCTATTCACTGTTTCATTTATCAGTTTATTCAAATTCTACTTGTTATTTCATTTATCCATTCATTCAATCCCTAAAACTCTACTATCTGTTTAGCCTTTACCATATGCCAGACGGTAGGTTCGGTGTTCAGAATATGAAGATTCCTACCTGAATGTAACATAATATAGGAAAAAAGAGTAAACAAAATCAAGCAACTGAACAATTAACAAAATTCATAAGAACCGAAAAACATTTAAGCACTGCGGAGTCCAAATGCTTCACAGCTATGATTTGGGACATTTTGTGTCAGCCTAGACTGTCTCTGTTAATTTCCATATTGCTTTTTAGCTCTCAGAAATCAGACCTTAATTCAGATTTCAAACCTCCGACATATATCCACATTTTGTCTTTGTTCTGATATTCTCCAGCACAGAATTCACAGCTATTATTTCTAATTCCCCATTTACTCTTTAAATCCATTACATCATATGTAAACCATCTATTTACAAGCCTTGCCAATCTAGAATCTAGAACAAATCAGACATGATATTTTTACTCCATATCAGTTCTTCTCAACCATGACCACACAATAGAATCTTCGAGAGAGTTGAATAAAAATATAAAGAGGATTCCACTCTAAATGTGATAAACATAAAGCTCCTAGAAGAAAACATAAGCAGTGATTTCTTTGATATTGGCTGTAGAAATATTTTATGTGGTATGTCTCTTCAGACAATGGAAATAAAAGCAACATTAAACTATTGGAACTACATCAATCTAAAAGGCTTTTGCACAGCGAAGGAAACCGGAAACAAAACAAAAAGGCAACTTACTGAATGGGAGAAGATATTTACAAATGACATATCAGATAAGGGGATAATATCCAAAATATATAAAAATCGTCTATAACTCAACATTAAAAATACAAATAATACAATTTAAAAAATGGGCAGAGGGCCTGAATAGACTGCAGATGGTCAAAAGACACATGAAAAGATGCTCAACATCGCTAATCATCAAAGAAATGCAATCAAAGCCACAATGAGATAATCACTTTACATCTGTCAGAATGGCTAAACTGAAAAACACAAGAAAGAACAAGTGTTGATGAGAATGTGGAGGAGGAACCCTCATGCACTATTGGTGAGAACATGAACTGGTACAGCCATTGTGGAAAACAGTATGGAAGTTTCTCAAAAAGTTAAAAATAGAATTATCATAAAACTCACTAATTCTACTACTGGGTATTTACACAAAGAAAATAAAAACACGAATCCAAAAAGATATATGTAGCCCTATGTTTATAGCAGCATTATTTATAATAGCCAAAATATGGAAGCAAACCAAGTGTCCATCTACCGATGAATAGATAAAGAAAATATGGTACACACACACACACACACACACACACACACACACACACACATATAATGGTATAATACTCAGGCATAAAAAAGAATGATACCTTTGCCATTTGCAACAGCATGGATGGACCCAGAGAAGGTATAATGCTAAGTGAAATATGTCAAGCAGAGAAAGACAAATAACATATCATTTCACTCATGTGTAGAATCTAAGAAACAAATGAGCAAAGAATAAAAAAAGAGACAAAAAGCTGACTCGTTAGTACAGAGAACAAACTGGTGGTTGCCAGAGGGGAGGTGGATGAGAGGAGGAGCGAAATAAATAAAGGAGATCAAGAGTACACCTATCTTGAGGAGCACTGAGCAATGCAGAAAATTGTTGAGTCATTATATATGTTTGAAGCTAATAGAACACTATATATTAATACATCTGAAGTTAATATGATACTATATATTAATTATACTTCAATAAAAGAAATGATCCCACTCTAAACCATACCCAATGGTGGAGTCCCAATATATAATTGTTTTTAAATACCCCTAAGTGTAATGTTTAGTAGAGGTTAAGAACCATAGATCCATACTATCCAAGTACGTTACTACTTTACTGTATCCAATTTAGTCATGAAGCCTGAAAAAATTATCTGGTGTATAGAGGGAAATACTTTAAATTAATAAAATAATAAAATGACTGGTGAAATGAATGTAATGAAAGATGTAATAATAAATCTGAGAAATCAGTATTCTTTATCACAATATCAACAAATTATTTTAAAATATTTTTAATGGTTCATGTGGAAAGACTTGATTATCTCATTTTTGAAAGATGGAAATAAATAAAAGTCTATAATAGAGTTGAATGAATATTGCCCTACATGAAAAATTTCTAGACCGGATGATTTCTTATAGTTACTTCCCCATTAATGATTTTATTATTCAACATTAAGATTTACAAAGTCATTAAGAAACTGTAAATTCACAGAATTTTTATGTAATTAAAATATCTAGCTGATGGACCTTTGCTTGTCAGTTCTTTAATGTGGTCAATCCTTTCATTAATAAGTATATAATGTATTTGTTATTTCCTCAGATATTCTAAGCCATTTTTAATTTCCAACAAATTTAAAATCTGAGGAATATCTTACTTTGAAGTTCTAATATTTTTATAATGTTTAAAGTAGAATACAACTTATTTACTATAGGCTGATGAAATATACTTCATTCTGTAGTGTCGTGAATCTAGATGAAACATGAAGAATTTCTATTCAATATTCCCATGACTGATATATAATACTTAAAAATTATGACATAAAATAAACACACTGAAAGATTAGTGTGGAAAAACATTCACCTATAAAATTCTAAAATGATCTAAAAAGAAGATATGAGAAGGTATATGTATAGCAGGGAAATTTTTTGGCTTTTTTTTTCATTTTTGCTTATAACTGAAAATCCTGAATTCCTTGTTTGTTTAGCTATAGAGTAAAGAAGTAACACTGGAAAGGACCATTTTTCCTCTAGGAAGAATCACTCATCACTCCTTTTAGATATGTAAATATAAGGCTAGTAGGCACCCTTGCCCTAGAAGAAGAATATTTAATGAAACCTTGACAAACTGTCTCTTCCAGTGTTTCTTGATATAAAAGAGGATAGCAGGAGGGTAATTTGCATAATTACCCGTAAACCTCAGGGGAGAAAGGAAAAACAAGGCTGTTTTCCTTTCAGTTTTGAAGTTCAGTATTATTCCAAATTATCCTACAAACTACAACAATCGACTGAAGCAGAAAGGTTGCCAAGAGCTAGTGAGAAGAATGTGGAAATGGGAGAATGCGCTGGGACCTGAGTCCAGTACCCAAGAGCAGTCATGGCTCCAGCTCAGTGCATAGCTGAGTCTGGAGGACGTTCTTCACTCAGTCATCTTGATGAGTTTGGAAGCTTAATTGTGAAACTAAGCCTCGAGGTGGTATAACAGATGATTTCTTATATTTACTTCCCCATTAATGATTTTATTATTCAACATTAAGATTTACAAAGTCATTAAGAAACTGTAAATTCACAGAATTTTTATGTAATTAAAATAAGAAGAGGGAACCCTCACTGAGGACCCACTCTGCCATGGGATGTCACTAGTGCTGCTGGAACTTCAAACCAGGCCAGTGACTGGTATGGAAGGATTGCGTTTAGCCTTCATGTCAGTGGGCTATTGCAATGGTACATGGATGGCATTTGATTTCAAGGAGCCACCTATTTTGAGAAGTGATAATCTGAAAACTCAAAAGAGGCAATGGCAATTAAAAAAATGTTTGCTCACTTGCTACCATATCATATTTTCTAGTTCTTTTCTTACAAAACATTAAAAAAAAATATTGCGTCTTTTGACCTGATTAAGTTTTAGGGGTTACTGGATAATTCAGACAGAGCAAGAATGGTCCCCAAAGAGTGCTATCAGGCTTACTGTTCATTGGGTCACTGGAATCCTCTTGTATTTAAGTTAAATAGTCAAAAGAGGGCTCTACTCATCTGTACCCAAACAGATCATAAGTGTCATATATATAATTAGTAATGGATATAAAACTAATCAATGCAAATCAACCACTTTTATTTTTTTTATTTTTAAACTTAAACTTATGTTTTTAGGTTTAATTTTTTTAAATTTAAAATTTAATTTCTGTTAGAGAAGCATGCAGATGGTTAAAACACAAACATTTAATCGCCAGTTAACAAAAAAATAGTTTATCATCAGAATACCTATCAATGAAATTCATCACTTTACAAGATAAATACATCTTATTCTTGATAATAATTTTTAGAACACTTGTAATAGAAGGGCAATTCCAAATCTGGGAAATGGTTACTATAGCAAGTACCACAATTAATGTTATCATTATAGTCTAGATCATTATAAAGTTTCATAAAACTTGACCTTATAAAATCAAGCATACCATTCTGACCCATGCTACTCTTTGGTGTACTGAAGTCTTGAACTTTGTATTGAATATTGAAGTCTTGGGCAATATATAAGAAACAAAGAAATAAGAATTGGGAGGGAAGATAAAAAAGATTAAAGGACTTCTAAATTTCTTTAACTCTTAGAAAAGTTTAAGACAACAACATACTCTTGAAGTCAGCATGTTAGCAAATTTGATGGATGTCATATCTATACTGAAAAATCAATAGTATTTTTCTAGTCACGTTAGCATTAATTGATTAGAAAAAATATGAAAATAAATCAAAATAGCAACAAAACCATAAATGCTTATGAATAAATAACCATCTTCAAGACCTCTTTATGTGAAAGATTACCAATTTTTGAAGAACATATAATAATACATAAAAAATGGTAACAGAAGCCATGTTACAGATGGAAAGACAGACATCATAGAGGTGATTATTCTCCCCAAATTAACATATTAACTTAAGTAATTTCAAAATAATCTTCCTGGGGGTTTTAAATGGGAACTGAAATGTAGATATTATAATTAAATGCTACAAGTTACAACTTATAAACTAACAAGAGTTAAAATAGCATAGTACTCATTTATTTATGCACTGAACATATTAAGAGCTTACAATGTGCCAGGAGCTGTTCTAGACACCTAAGCCTCATCATGAATAAAACAAAGATCCTAACCCTCATGAAGCTTACACTTTAGCTGGAGTAACAGACAATAAATTACAGATAACATAAATAAATTATAAGCCATTTTAAATACGTTATGGCATTTGAACGAAGGCTTGATGGAGATGAGGGAAATAGCGATGTAGATATCTTGAAGAAGATCATTCTAGGTAGAAGAAACAGCAAGTCAACAGGAGGCCAGTGTAGCTAGAGTGGAGTCAGAGGTCAAAGTCAGGAGACCAAAAAAAAAGGCAAATTGTGTAAACCCTTGTATAAATGGAAAGCATTTACAGTGTTTTGAGCAGACTGAGATGTTGAAAAAAGACTGTGGAGGGTGTATTGGAGAAGCAGAGAGACTGGACAGGAAATAATTACAATAATCCAGATTGAGAGTGGTTCTGAGTGGAGAGATTAATGGAGATGGTGAGAAGTAGTCAGACTCTAGGTATATTTTGAAGGTAAAGCAATCTAATCCTTTACAGTTTGATGTGGGGTGTGAGACATAGGGAGGACTTGAAGACGACTCAATATTCTTCAACTTGAGCAACTGGAAAGGCAACGTTTCCATCATCTGAGGTGGAAATGATGCAGACAATTGTTTGGGTGAGGAGATATAATAAGTAGGTTTTTGACATTTTAAGTGTGCACTATCTTTTAGATATACAAGTGGAGATGTTCAATAGGCCCTTGGATAAATGTTTGGTTGTAGAATCTGAACTAGAAGTAAAGATTTGTAAACTATTAGCTTATGGATACTAGTTAAGGCTATGGTACTGACTGGTAATTATTGAGAGAAGAAATGGAAGACTGAGCCCTGAATCACATTAAGAAGTCCAAAGGAAGACTATACAACAAGATAGGAGATGGAGAGAGCCACTGGTGAAGTAAGAGAAAATAAAAATAGAGTGGTTTCTGGTAATGCAAGTAAAAAAAAAAAAGGGATCAAGTAGGAAAGAGGGATCGACTATGACATCAACTACAACAAAGGTTGGGAATTAGCCTTTGTATTTACCAATATAAAATTAGTGATGATGGTAACAGGAGAAGTTTCTTGGAATGGTGCGGCAAAGACTTTATTGGAATGGATTTATAAAAAATGCAAAGAAAGCAATTGAAGAAAGTGAGTAGAAAACGTTTTTGAAGAGCTTTGTGACAAAAGGGAGCCAAAGATAGAGCAGTGATGTAAGGTAAAGAGTTTTTGTTTTGTTGTTGTTTTGTTTTTTGTTTTTGAGTTGGAAGAATTTTCTTTGTTCTAAGAATGGGATAAAGAAGAAAAATGACAAAGGAGAGAGAGCCCAGTAAGAATTGCTAGAGAAGTGTAAGTGATGTGATTGCTGAAGACATCAACACAGGAGGTAACAAAGTTTTCTTTGTCTAAGGCTTATTTTTGAATTTTTTAAAGATCCATGCTCATCTAATAAGCTTTTTCATCCTCTTAGACACATGGACAAATTTAAATAAATACTCTTGTTCAAAGTAAATACTCTTATATTTTGCAATCCATGAAATCAGGTAGTTGACATGCTGCCTTTCTTCACCCTTGTTCAGTTTTAATATTTGTATATTTGTTAGACTATTTCCATCAGCTCCTCCTGTTGACAAGCTATAGGACTCTGAGCCAGTAATCCTTGCTCTGCAAACCTCACAGGGTTATTACAGGGATCAAATAAAACAACTGTGTAAAGGCACTTTTGGAAAGCTGTAAAGAGCTTTATACAAGTTATTTATCTTGTTCTTATTTGGTGTGTAGCCTTTGCTAATAAGATTTCCAGACAGGCTTGAAGGATGGTTTGCCTATCTTTAAAAGGCCAGAGCTAGCATTAAGGAATATGCTTCAGACCACTCATCCTGGTGTGTGCAATATCCCAGCAGATACAGCGGGTTTCTGGTCATACAAGTTTCAGAAACACTGAATACTGTTCCCCTTGGAGCTTGATAATATTAAAAAACAAAAGTTCTAATGAATACTACAGAAATATATAGCACAATATGTCCTAATATTCTTGTCCTAGTAATTCTCTGTGTTGGGGAGTGGATTCTGAAAAACACCCATTAAATTCCTGGCAAATTAGTGCTTCATGAGAAATTTTAAGATGGATAAACTCCACAAAAATGAAAAATACAAGCAGGATCATTGACAATAAACTATTTTTTAAAAATTTCATAAATTCAAAAAAAGTAGGATCAATTGTAGAGTGTCTACATAATAGACTTAAACATTTTTCTGGATTGGCTCTGGAGATCAGAGAAAACAATACACAGGGAAGGAAAAACACTTGCTCGTCTCCATATCACCTTAAGGGAGCAAATTCATGGCATAAAATAAACACTCAAATTATACCAATAAAATAGAGATAAATGAACACATTTTCTATGAAATTCTGTGAATCAACCTTTTAAAATCTGAAGATCTCCTACTTTAGCAAAGGCGTGTTTATTCTGCTGTCCTCAGATCCAGGCTGATGATACAAATGATACTGAATCTGCTTTTAAAGATAAACAAGTCAATACCCCTTTCTCTTCCCATTTAGTAAAGGCGTAGTTAAAGCACAAAAACCCAGTCACTGAATTCAGAGAGAGATTTATTTTGAGCTTAATGAATTCCCACACAACATTAGAAGATTTTTATTTCTTATTCTTGCCACTGCATAAAGAAGATTCCTAACTTTTGGTCGTAAGCTTTCTCTCCAATTTGGCTCCTATAAAACTGACATGAGATAACTTCATGTACAAATGAATGAACCATGGAATAGCCTACATTTGCCTCTGCTGGGCCCTTTCCTAGCCACAGACCTCTAGGTCACACAGCCGCATGTACCTGCAGATCTTCTCATTCCTAAGAGGCATGCCAATGCCAAGATAGCAATTGCATAAATCTCATCCTTCTGTTTGGTTTCACTCCTTGAAAATTCAGTTGAAGAATGAAAGAGAAGTGTACACATTATTATCATGTTACTATGAGGAATTAGATCACAATATACGGCATCAATGCATAGAAGAAAATATTGTTAGGACTATTCGGATGTAAAGAAATCCAAATAATAATTATCTTTGATACAGAGAAGAAATTGGGGCTTAATCAATAATGAATAAAATAAGCCACAATAAATTCACAAAGACTAAGTTTCTAGAAGAAGAGTTGTTGGCAGTGGTTGGCATGTAGTGAGGAGGGCATAGAAACAGAAGCAAAGTGCAGTTAATCTACTGGAGATATCCCTTTGGATAAGTGCTTCCGGCTAGAACTTATCAGAGGACTCTAAAGAATGGCATTAGTGAAAGATAATGTTTATTAGTAGTATTTTAAAATAGAAATATGGTATATTCATAAGCCAAACACTTAAATGTTCAGCTATCGGCTTTGTATGAAAACTACTCAGAATCTTCATGTTATGATATTGCACGATTGAGCACAATAGCATGATGAAATAAAATCCTCTTTCATCATTGAGGACCATATGCCTAATATAGCTTTATTAACTTTTCCTAAATGCTGATTTTTTGTCACTGGTGGTTCAGTCTAAAACAGAACGTATACTGCTAGAAATCCACAGAACCCTTTATTTTGGTTAAGGCACATGCCATATTCCAACTTTTATAACACATGAGCTCAGTGTCCTCCGTGACCAGAGTTCTACGATGCAAGCGTTACACATGCGGTTACTAGATTTTCTGACCTGAGGATTATTCTTGCCACTGGTTCTTTATTTTGATTTGTAAATTTTTTTGGCTGTAATTTTTCTGCCTATCTGGCAGGAACTAAAGGACTGAAAAAAAAATGCAAACAAAAACCCATTTCTGATTTTGCACTTCTACAGCTTTTACATTTGCATATCACTGTTGCTTAAATCGCTAGGTTACATTTTATTTTAATTTAAAACCAGTCAGGGAGTAATGTCCAATTCTAAGAGGAGAGAATGACAGAGCAACAGTTTTGAAAAGGAAAGAGGCAGTCTGGTTCATTCAGACCCAGGTTCAAAGTGAGGAGGACAAGGGGAGGAAGCTTGAGGGGGTGGCGGAGAGTCACCAGCCTGGAGAGGTGCTCACATGTCCTCACACACCTGCCTCACATGCTGGTCAGTGATAAACCAGCCACCTCCTTCACTGTGAGCTCTGTGAAGAACTATAGTTTCAGTTACTGATGAATAAGAAATATCAAAATGTATGGGACATTGTAAAACGTTAACTACTGTTTTGTGAGATTTTGCTTTCAGTTTTACACAAATAGGCAAACAGATGTAATACATATATTGCAGAGTAAAGGGTTGAAATTAAGCTGTATTTCTTACAGTGGGTACCAGGCAGGTCGGTCCCTAGTGTTTGTGGGGCCCGGGGCAAAACAACAAAGCATGGTACATATACCATAAATCTAAATATTGAACAATTATAAATCAAGGTAGCAAACTGTCAAGTAAAAATATAACCTATTATGTTTCTTGAAAATACACCTTTCACAATGACTGTTGGACCAGATTTTAAAAAATAAATCTCACCCTCTTGAAAGTTCTACACCAAGACTTAGGCTGATATGATCCTTAAACTGTAGCCTGCTCCTCTTCTCTCCTGAGTCTCATCTCCTTCCAGAATACGGGTCCGTTTTTGCCTGAATGGATCCCTCAGCCAACACTTGCAAATGTTGTGTAACCCCAGCAAACAGGCTTCCTTGGTCATGCCTTCAGTCAGGAATGGGTGCACTAGAAGGCAGCCAGATTACAGACATTGCTTCTGGGAAGAGGTCACTAAAGGGTCTGGAGGCAGGCTAAGGTCCCTTCGGTCAGAAAGTCCAGGGCTATCAGGTACCCACCATACCCAGCATGTGGTCAAGAAGGGGTGGTGGTGTGGCTTACAGGTGACAATGTCTCCTAGCCCTTGAACTTCTCATCCTGTAGACGGACACAGAGGGCCACAGCGATGCCCACTAAATCATGGTCCATCTTGCCTCCATTTAGGAGCTATACTTGGAGTGATCAAAACTTTTGAATGCCATTGCCTCAGAAGGAGGATCTCTTCAGAGTAAAAAAGTGGGAGAAGTTATGGAAAAAATGAAAAAAAAGGTGTTTTTAAAACACACTATTGAGTAGAATGAAATAATCAAGTCTAAAAAAACAAATGAGTATGTGCAATAATAAAGGGAGAAAAGATCAGGAAAAAATTGGCTTAGAATGAGTTTTTTGAAAAATCAACAATAACACTTAAAGATATCATGCCGTTATATGAGAAGAAATGTGAAAGAATAATATTGTCTGGAGGTGAGAGCAGGTGGTCCTCCTCTGGACAAATAAGTCATTTAATCTTTCTAAGTAAGCCTAAATTACATTATTTGCAAAATTAAGAAAAGGAACATCTCTTTTTACTTCAGAAGTTTGATAGGTGAAAAAATGACAAAGGATAGAAAATTCTAGTGCAAATGATTTTTAAAAAAGGTATCTAATCAGGGCACTTCCAAGTTGAAGAACTTCTGTATCTTCCAATTGCTCTGAGAATAAAATTGGATTCCTCGCCACAGCCTGCAAGAACTTCCATGGCCTGGCCCTGTTCACTGCTCAGTCCTGTCTCCTACTGCTCTCTCCCTTGGCCACTAGGTTTCAGCCACCCTGTCATCCTTCCTTCCCAAGAATGTGCCAAAGAAGCTCTTTCCAGCCCTTGGTGCATTTGCCCTTAGTATTTCCTCTGCCTCAGAAACTCTGTGCTTCTCCATATGGTTGAATCCCTGTCTCCTTTCAGGTTCAGTTCAAACGCTACCTCTAAAAAAGTCCTTCCATTCCACGTCTATTTAACATCTTCCCAGCCACTTTGCACCTGCTCCTTGATCACATCATTCCCTCTGACATCCACTTGTTTATTGCCTGTGTCTTTATCTGTCTTGCTCGTTACCATGGCCCAACTACCTAGACCAGAGCCCATATCCTAGCACCATTTAGTTGCCACTAAATATTTATTGAAAAAAAAAAAAACCAAAGAATGAAAACACAGAATTAACAAATATTATAACCACATTATTTATTGCTTGTAATCAATGTGCCAAGATTTTGGTATTCATAGTCAGTGTTTCTACTCTTCACAACAAGCTGTAAGTGGGGTGTTTACTGGTAAGAGGTTCTCAGGGAGGTAAAAGCCTAAGGTCACACAGCTAGTAATCGGCAGAGATGGAATTTGAATCCAATGTACTGACATCAAACAAACCACTACTCCATGCTGGCTCTCTACCACTTGCCATCACAATTAATTTATCTATCCTTTAAACTCTAAGATCATTTTTGACTCTACTTATTTATCATGTTTTACAATAGTAAGTTGGGCACACGTATTTTTCACTCTAGTTTCTCAGCAAATTTATTACCAGAGACTATGTTTTCTGAACCTCTATCAGTGTCTAACAGATACTTATCCATATAACTTGGCAAATATTTCCAGCTGCAAAAAATGGTTGAAATTTCAGAATATATAAATCAGGAGCATTATTAACTCCTTTACAAGAGCAGTGTGTTTATCACCAAAATTTCACAAATTCATTCCTTTCTAGAAAGGAAAAAAGTTACTGAGCCCAGTTCTGAACTTTTAATGAGGTAAAATTTAGTGTTCTGAAAATTTTTATTACCCTATGAGTATTTATGTTCTTCTAGAACTGATTAAGTTTGCATCCCACAGGAACATTTAAACTAGTTCTAGTCAAGTTTATTTTTTTCTTTTAATTTTTTGTTTTTAAAATGTTGACAATAATTACACAGCTTTTCTGTGAGTAATAAGGCCTGTTACAGACTGTGCTTTTATGAGTCTATTTTTATCAACTATTTTGTCAACAGAGTTCTCAAGCCACTGACATAAAACATCTGTTGGCTAATAACCCACCCTGACTCTGTAATTTAAGTAACTTTACTACCCTAAACAAGGGGTAATCCTTGTGACTAGGACTTATAAGGCACTTTCTGACAGTTCCATAGTATCTAACAATAGTTTTGTGTATTTTTCCCCAACAGCCACTTTGTAATTTATACACTAATACTACAGTCATCCTACACTGAGAATCTTAATCGCATTGATGCTGCCAAAATAAGATTTCTTTTTCTTGTTTGAACATACATTTAAACAATTCTCAACAAAAAATTAAGTGGTAGGATTTAAATTACAATCTTATAACACTTGTTATCCAATGCTATTGATACACTTTAAACAATCATGTTATAGAGGATAATAAAGGAAAGATGCTTTATGTTTATGTAATTTAGGAGTATATATATATAAGGATGATACTGTAATGATTAGGACATTATTTAATATTTTATCCATAAATGTCAGCAGTTAGAATATTGTGGGGAATCTAACAGAGCATGGTGACTATTATCAGCAGTATTGTATATATATTTAAAAGTTGCTGAGAGTAAATCTAAAATGCTCTTAGCGCATACACACACACACACACACACACACACACAGGTCACGAAGTGAGATAATGAATATGTTAATTAACCTTATTGTGATAATTATTTCACAATATATACATATGCTAAATCATCATGTTGTATACCTTAAACTTACACAATGTTTTATGTCCATTATATCTCAATAAAACTGGAAAAAAAGAAATGGCAGGCAAAAAAATGCTATATGAATGAACGAATGAATAAATGTAAAACTGCTGGTTGATAGAGGTGAGGGGGTTGGGAGATGGATGAAATAGATGAAGGAAAATAAGACATGCAGTCTTCCACTTATAAATAAGACATGGGGATGTTATGTACAACATCGAGATTGTAGTTAATAATATTGGAAAAATTTTAGATGGAGACAGATGGTCACTAAATTTATCATGGTGATCATTTTATAAGGTATATAAATATCAAATCACTGTGTTATACACCTGAAATTAATATAATATTGAAATCAATTATATTGCTATAAAAAGCAAAAAAAAACCCCTCAGAATACTTCCTTGAGTCATCTCAGGAGTAATATGAACTGCAAAAAGTTACTTATTTTTAAATTAGAAAAAATATATGCATGATATATATTTTAGTTTTACATTGGAGAAGGATGGGGCATGATATTTTAAACAATACTAGTATGTCATCATTTTCAAAGCATTTGGAAATCAATCTTCATACAATTATGGGAAATTGAAAAAAAAGAATACTAATAAATACAATGTTTAAAAATCTTTAGTTACATCCACAAGGAAGAGTGAGTAAGTTAGCAATGGCACAGAATTTCCCTTCCGTACTGGCTGAAATGCCTTCTCCAAGAATAGGAAGGCAAAGAAAGTTAGAGATAAGTACTTTACATCAACATCTACTCAGAATCTTCCATATATGCACCTTCTCTGTGGAACTCCAAGAGAGACAAACATCTATTATACAGGGGTGCCTTGGTGGCTCAGTCAGTTGAGTGTCCAATTCTTGATTTTGGCTCAAGTCATGATCTTGCAGTTTCATGGGTTCGAGCCCCATGTCTGGTTTTGTGGTGACTCTGAGGAGGCTGCTTGGGATTCTCTCTTTCTTTGTCCCTCCCCAGCTCGCACTCTGTCTCTTTCAAAATAAATAAATAAACTTTCAAACACCTACTATACATAGGTCCTCATTCTAAACCTGAAACTAGTTTCTAAAAGTTAATCTGACATGAATTGTCTTACATTCTATTATGTCTGGACATTTAGGGGTTATACATTTAAAAAAACAACATCTGAAAAAAATATGTGGGAGTACTCGCCCCTCCCCCAAGATCTCATGTTCCAGCATTGTTTAAAAAAACAATATTTTGTAGATTTCTACAAAAAGACTACATGATCAACCAAGTCCATTTTTAATGTTTTTTTTTTTTTTCCTTTTGAGAGACAGAAAGAGACAGCATGAGCAGGGGAGGGTCAGAGAGAGAGGGAGACACAGAATCTGAAGCAGATTCCAGGCTCTGAGCTAGCTGTCAGCACAGAGCCCAACGTGGGTGGGGCTCAAACCCACGAACTGTGAATTCATGACCTGAGCCGAAGTTGGTCCCTTAACCGACTGAGCCACCCAGGTGCCCCACAAAGTCCATTTTTATACCCAAACAAGTATACTCTAGAATTCTCTGAGAAAAGGTATAGCACTGTATTACTGATGACATAATTAAAACGAAACAGTAATAGATTATTACGTTAGTTTCCTAAACTGAGTTTTGTGTGCAAACATTTTATTCTAAAGAGCTCAGTGGTTTGTTTACTGAATTAATGTCAGCTCATTTATCTGAAGGAAGAGAAATAATTTTATTCAAATTTGAAATACAGCTCATGAAATCTAGCTGTCAGGTTTTTAGTTTATTTTTAAAACTCGGCTTGAGATTTTTATAAACTACATGGATAAAGGCTAAATAGTGAAGCCTTAAATTAAGAGCTATTTGTTTCTCAGCCACCAGAATTGATGGCAGTCTCGGGAAATTACTCTGGATTACTTGGCTTCCTTTGCTTTTATTCTTGAAGGAGGAGACATAAGAAGCTCCTCCATTTGTTTCAGCTGGATAACTCAGGAAGTGTTCAATTTATTTTCTGGTAAGGAGTCTGGGGCTATTGTTTTGTGGCCCAGTCACCTGCTTCTTAGTCTTTATGTTTTAAAACCTCTTGACATTCACAATGACACCATTTTAGCTGCTTAATTCATTTAGTTTTGATGATTAAAGAGCTTAACCATCTGAAAATATAACTTGTAAAGGCAAATATTTAGCAAATTGTCTATTGTCACTGGATATGCAAATGCCTCTATAATAATCTTTATCTGATCCCTACCGACCAGCAACTGACCTTTCTTTTGTGCTGGAAAAAAATGGTTTTGCCCACAAAGGTCCAAAGAAACTGCTAGGTTTTCTTAGCCTGGGTCTGAGCTCCACCAAAAGGAAAATCACTTCCTTTGAAAAAAACAGTAAAAGTCCCAAGGCATCAGATATCCTTTCATATAACTTGTCTTTAACAGGAGTACTGTTAAACACACAGAAAATACTAAATCAAAAAAATATTATAAAAAATATTTGCTGTGATAAGCCACAGATTAGTCACCAATTATGCATAATACCACTCATAGATCAAAATTATTGTTATTGTACTTAAAAAATCTTAGATGTATATTATTGATATATCTAGCTATACAAATGTATGGATTCAATCACATATGTTCAATCAGATGCATAATTTAATTATATTTCAGAGACTCAATTTAACAGAAAGTAATGAGAAATTCAAATTATGCATATGTATGCACACACACACATATATTATTTTTAAGAAAATCAAATTAAAAGCCATAAGTGAAAAGAAAAATCATCATGAACTTTTGACCAACAAATCAAAAAATAATAAAGAATGTTTGTCACATGGATTTTATATTTCTAATGATATAGGAAGTAAACATTTCCATATGGGACCATGTCATAGGTGTCATACCTTTTCATGGACTTTCTGACCAGGTTCCATCCCTTCAAGATGTTCTGATTCTGTGGACCCCTCACTTGATGCCATTTTTCTTTGTATATGAACATTTTGTTCACGCAAGGCAACAATCTGCAAAATAAAAGCACTATGCCTTAAAAACTAAAACGCAGCATAAAGTACAGAAAAACTGAATTTATCCAAATTGGTTTAGAGCTAATGAATATAAACAAATAATCAGAAACCAAACATTAAATTGTACTCATATTATTACTGGCAAACCTTTTCAAAATTTAAGTTAGCATTTTGAATATTCATAGTACTTACAGGAATATGAAATTTATTGAAGAAAACAGTTTCAGGTTGAAAATGTATTTAGTTGGAAATGTGTCTAAATCAATGCTGTGATCCATGTGTTATTAATTCAAGAAGTATTTTTAAAATCAATCTATGAAATGTGATAAAATTCATATTGAATTTTTAAAGTATATAAGAAAGATAACATTGCAGGCTGAAAGCTAGACATGAGCGCAGTCATTTACCCTAAGAGGCAGCACGCCTGTAGTTTTAAAATAAACAAATACATAAACTGAACATAATTTTGTGGCACCATCATGGTGAAGACTTAGAATTAAATTGGTCTCATTATTATCATTTTAATGGCCATTATCTTGGCACTGCTGGTGCAAATATAGTTCATTTGCAATAGAATTCTCAAAAGGCAACGGATTCTTGAAAATTTTCAGCTTAATTTTACAGACATATATTTTCAACTATGAAAGATTCTCAGATAGATGTAGTTTAAGTGATCTCAGTAATAATACACATTTTTAAATTCAATTAAATTTTGAAAAATATACATATTTTAAAGTATTTTATATTATTACAATAACTTAATTATTTCATGGCAACTTTTATTATATCATCAACCCAGATATAGAATTAGCAGTGGTTCTTGGGGAAATTAATGCCCGTCATATTTAATGCACAATAAACAGTCAATCACATGAAATGTATGCTTAAATTGTGAGACCAGTATGTCACACAGACCAATAATTAGCAAGTAAACATAAAACATCAAGAGATTGGGGTTTTGCTATGATCCCTGCCACCGCTTCAATGTCCAGAGAGACAAGGATGTGTTCGTGAGATTGGGTATCTTGTACCTGACCTCCAGAATTTGAGCACACAACATATCTTTTGGTAAGGGCACATCACCAAATAATAAAGAATAACTCTGCAAATTCTCGGAGAACTGCAATCACCGAACAACTGGTTCCCTTGCTCTCGTTCTTGCTTATCTACCATCATCCAAAAAGTAGCCAGATTCAACTTCTAAACCTAAGTTACCCTGTGTTACTCCTTGCTTCCTAAAGATCCTCAGTATTTTCTGAATGTATATAGCATAAATTTAAACTTCTTAAAAAAGTCACTAATAAAATGCATGATACCTTCAGTCACCATTGCCTCATTTCTGCCTCTCAAATATACTGGGCTGTTTTTCACCCAGAATTTAGGCGCTTAATGTTCATGCCTGAAACATTCTTCCCCAACTCAGATCACAGATGACACAATCCCTGCTTTCAAAATTCAGAAGACGTGCTTTGCCATTAACCACTTGATACAATGTCCCTGTTTATTTTTGTGTTTCATTGATTAAAATCTACTTATTCTTAATTTAATCATTTGCTTGTTTATTTAGCTAGCAGAAGTCCTAATAATATCTCAGGGGAAAATAAGTTTCATAGGAATACCTTATTGAAAACAACATTTTCATATGGAGCAGCACATCACATTATTATGTGCAAGGTTTATTTTATTCAATAAAAATGTGTTGATTTGAATATTGAATGGATAGGGATAAATGAAGAACATAAACCTAATTCATTCAGAAATAACAAAAGATAAAGATTTAGAGTGTGTGGGAACCTACAGAGACATTTCTCTGATGTTAGTTAACATAGAAATAAATTACATCAAAGGAACACATGTAAAAGAGTCCCTGGGTATATCATTTTTATATTACACTCTTAACATCTTGTCTCTTGAATACAAGAATGATATTGTATTACCATCAATACATAATGGAATTTTGTCATGAATTTTTAAAAATTTAAACATTATACTGTAACATTCAACTAACATAACATTGATGACTTAACAAATATGTTGTGAGGTGCCTGGATGGCTCTATTGATTAATTGTCTGACTTTGGCTCAGGTCATGAACTCATGTTTTGTGATTTCAAGCCCCATGTCAAGCTCTATGCCGATAGCTCAGAGCCTGGAACCTGATTCGGATTCTGTGTCTCCCGCTCTCTCTGCCCTTCCCTTGCTTGTGCGCTCTCTCTCTCAAAAATAAAGATTAAATAAATTTAAAAAATATGATGACAAAGGTAACAATAAACTTAAAAATTCCATGCATTTTTTCCACTAGTTACTTAGAAGTGAAGAGAGACCTTTTTATAAAACATGCAAACTAAATTTAACCCTGTTTACAGAATATTTTCTATTTGCTTAGTAATTCAGATAAATTTTAAATATGGTCTAGTGCCTAAAATAAAGCAGGCAGTCTATAAAGGTTTACTGAATGACTCAGTGAATTAATGACCCTAATCATAAAAAAAAGTCAAACACAGATACCATATGTTTGCACTCATAGGTCTAGCAGGAAAACAGGAGAAACCTAATGGAGGACCAGGGGGAGGGGAAGAGAGAAAGAGAGTTGGGGAGAGAGAGGGACGCAAAACTTGAGAGACTATTGAATACTGAAAATGAACTGAGGGTTGAAGGGAAGGGGGAAAGGGGGAAAAGAGGTGGTGGTGATGGAGGAGGCACTTGGGGGGAAGAGCACTGGGTCTTGTATGGAGACCAATTTGAAAATAAACTATTTAAAATTAAATAAAATATAAAAAAAGTCAAACACCCAATTCATATGGAAAACACTCTTTGTAAATACAACTGTGCAGCCATTTAAAAAAATTATAAACTTTAAGTCTTTTTACAAAGTATACACATGACAGTTCCAAGAAAGACATCATTTTTAACCACTAACATGCAAACTCTACTTTTTTGTTGTTTTTCCTCAAGTCCCAAATTATGTTTTTGGAATGGAAGAATAGCTGTAGAATACTGTATATTCTTTATCACTGTTAAATGATTTTATTCTGTTCAATTTTTGCCCAGTAACAAATTATCCTGAGTAGTTATGAAAGCAAAGCTTCAACATCTGATTTAATTGTAGGTGCTAATAATCTTGATTTCTTCCTTTCACACTGGAACAAGTGAGAGGTTCTCTCCTGTGAATTCAACTCTGGAGGGTGCTCACGGGACACAGATGGTCGCCTAGAATCGCAGGGGTCCCAGCACAGGCCTCCAGGAAGTTCTCCCAGCTGGTGGAAGATGGCTGGAGAATGAGCTTGCAGGCACAAGCATAATGAAAAGAAGCTGGTGGCCCCACCCATTCTCTGGGCTCTCCGGGACAGGGAATGCTGTGGAAGGGAGGCACAGTGACGTGTCTACAATAACAAAGTAGACCTGGATCCCTCTTTGTGAAATAGCATGACCGACCTCATCTGGTAGGTGGAATCACTCCTGGGTAGTCTCTGGGGCTTACCCAGTTGTTAGATAACTGCAGGGAAGTACTGGAAACTTACCAAGAGTCAAGCACTGTGCTAAAAACTATTTTAATCTGCAAAAATAGTTTTTATGAACCACACTTAACAAGTGACTAAACTGGGATAAGCAGAGTGTGATGAGAACTAAGTAGGAATCAAATTAAAGTTAACTCCTTATCCTGAAACTTTCTACTCCGTCCCATTGTCTCACATGGCTTTGTACTTGGGCTCTCTTAAGTCAGGGTTGATTAATTAATAGTGGGTGAGGATGGGGAGAAAGCATTTCTTTTTCAAGTACTGTTATCTTCCCACCCTGGAACCTTTGTATATCATTAGGGTATGTACCCCTCCCAGGAGAGATTCACATACATTTTCACTTTATTAGTCCAATGAAGGCCTAAGGAACTCCTCTGGTCAAGAGGAACTGTCCACAGTAAATGATCAACCATGGTTTGTCAACTATTTGTTGACATTTGTTTTTAAATGCCTGGCATCCCTTTGATCTTTCTTTTGCTAACAATATCCTATATTTTCACTGGGGAATTACCCTTCCCTACTCTAATCTTAGAAAGACTATATATCAGGGGCCCACAGCTCAGGGCAAATCATGGGTACATGATCCAAGCCAGGGCAATCACAATACTACTTCAGATGTTTCTGGCAGAGATATGGAGGAGGGGAAGATTCTTTTTCTACTATGGGAGATAAGCTGATAGGGTATGATCCAGATGGCTGTTTACCATCAGTTCCGCCCTATGGAAAAACACAAATGAAAAAGATAGAGCCCTAATGAATCACTTCTCCTAATTCTAGCCATTCTTGAATCATCTCTATCTTCAGCATTTCATTAATATGAGCCCCAAATTACTCTTTTTTGCTCAAACTTGCTTTTCTGTCACAACTAGAAGTGTCTTTGCAAGTTTAACAGGGGATGTGGAAAGCAACAAAAATCATGGAATATCTAAGTAGAGATTTTGAAGAATGGCTACAAATATACCAGGGAGACAATGGGAGAAAACTATTCAGGTGCATAGAAGAACATAAGTTCTTCATGCTCCTAGTACTATAGGTTGTTCAGTATTCCTGTGGCAAATATTATGCGGATAAAGGTAAAAGAATGACAGGAAGCTAACACTCTGGTATCTACGTGCTTCTTGCTATATGGCTTCTTATATATTTTTTAATGTTTATTTATTTTGGGGGGTAGGAGAAAGAGAGAGACAGAGAGAACAGGAGTGGGGGAGGAGCAGAGAGAGAAGGAGACACAGAATCTGAAGCAGGCTCCAGGCTCTGAGCTGTTAGCACAGGGCCCAAAATGGGGCTCAAACTCAAGAACAGCAAGATCTTGACCTGAGCTGAAGTTGGACACTTAACCAAAGCACCCAGGCGACCCTGTATTATTGCTTTGCCCTCACCCCTGTGTTTCCCAGATTGCTCACCTAGCTTCTGAGAGCCTGACCCACTGTTTCTAGGCATTCCCAAACTATGATATTCCCAAGTCAATCTTCCAAATTTTGTCCTGTCTTTGCCTCTGTCAACTGCTTTTGGCTCTTCTCAATCTCTGACAAGCTCTGACCCCATAGAGAGGACTACTGGTGGCCAGTCTTCTAATGTCAAAAATACCCCAGCTCTCCATTCCTTTTTTCTACCAGACTATCTCTGGGATCCCACTATGTCTTCCCAAAGACCCTTTTCTATCTCCTTTCTTTTGAACAACTGTTTTCCTTAATGGCCTGGAGGAATTTATTCATTTCACTCAGTTTATCAATTTAATTAGGAATCCGGTGATTTCTACAAAGAGACCTGAAGATAGGAGGGAAGAAACAATGTGGACAAACAATGTGGGAGAAAAATTTTGTAGGCAGAGGATGTGGGAAATGTAAATCATCATTAAAAACAAAAGTTTGAGACTTAGACAAACAGTTTTAGTGAGTTCTTCAAATGATGTAAATGCCCTCTTTAAAGAAAGCTAAAACATAAGTAAAAGTTGATAACGTGGATAGTTAAGGTGTCAGGAAATACACAGAAACATGGATTCTTAAGACAAATGTTATTTTGAGAGAAAATAACAACCTATTTAATATTTCTGTATTCTCAAATTTGGGGATTTCTCTAATGTTAAAGAAGCATGAATCCATTTATTCAACAAACTTTCATGGATTGCTGTTCTAAGTATCAGATGCCATGGGCGAAAATGCAGATAAAGTCCTTCTATCCAGGAGATTACATTCTAATAAAGGAAGGGAAAAAAAGAAGGACGCAGTAAGAAAATAACAACAAAATAAAAGTCATTCATTGAGCTCTTATGTCAAAAACTGTGCTAAGCACATTATATACATTTGCTTCTTTGCATCAACTTTTCATCTATACCATCTTTTCTTTCCAAGTTTGAGATTTCTTGAAAGCAGACATTGAGACAAGTAATTGCAAACAAATAGTGTATTTGGGAGAGGATTTCCAGAAGCATAGTATTCATTAAATATTTTTTAAAAACTAGGTTGAGTCCTGGTCCTTCTAGGTATGACTGGTTGTATGACTTTGTACAAGGCATTTAACCTCAAGTTCATGGTCCTCTGCTAAACAATGAGGGACAATAATACCTACCTTTTAGTGAAGCACTTAGTCAAATATTATGTATATTAATCATTCATTATGTGGTGCTGATAACAGACTCCACTCACCTCTTCAACTTCATCTTCCTGTTCATACTTTATGCTCTAGTTTATTGAAGACTAGTAGTCACCTACGAAATGCCATCTTGACTGTGAGATTTTATATTCGTGTGAGTTGCCTTTGTGAGATAACAGAAAATACACACACTTGTCTCTGCCCTCAGTTTCTGGCCCAGAGCTCCTAAAGCCCTTGTAAATTCCTAAGTGGGAAGAACACATGGAGCATCTTTTGTTCTAATGATGGGACTTTGGATGGGCTCCTAGATGGGGACTGCCCACCAGAAGGGTGAAGCCATGATGAGAAACTTGAAATTTTCAAATCTACCTCCAATTCTCCAGAGAGGGGAGAGGGCCTGGAAATGGAGTTAATGATTGATCATTCCTGTGTGAAGAAGCTTCCATAAAAACTCAAGTATGGGGCTCAGGGAGCTTCCAGGTTGAACACATCTGGGTTGCTAGATGAGTGACACACTCACTCCACAGGGACGGAAACCCCTGGGCTTGGGACCCTTCCAGGACCTGCCTTATGTACCTCTTTATCTGGCTGTTCATCTTTTGTTTTAAAAAATTTTTTAACATTTATTTATTTTTGAGACAGAGAGAGACAGAGTGTGAGTGGGCAGGGGCAGAGAGAGAGAGAGAGAGACAGAATCTGAAGCAGGCTCCGGCTCTGAGCTGTCAGCACAGAGCCGGTACGAGCTCAAACCCATGAACCGTGAGATCGTGACCTGAGCTGAAGTGTGCCATTTAACCAACTGACCCACCAAGGCGCCTCCAGCTGTCTCTTTTAATAATGATAAATGCAACTGTTTTCTTGAGTTCTTTGAGATGCTCTAGCAAATTAATAGAACCCAAAGAGGGGGTTATGGGGATTTCTGATTATAGCCAATCAGTTAGGAACACAGGTGACAACTTTTACTTATAACTGACATCTGACGTAGGGAGGGAATAGTCATGTGAGGCTGAGCCTTTAACCTGCAGGATCTGACACTGTTTTCAGGGAGCCTCAGAATTAAGTTAAACTGTAGGACAACAGACGGTGTCTCAGTGAATGCTTGGTGGGAGAACACGACCCCCACGTCCATGCGTGCACACATCTGGTGTTAGAAGTGTTGTGAGTGCGGTGGCCATGTGAGAGTAAAGGAGAGACACAGGTGGTGGACTGGGGTTTTCCCCTACACATGCTTCCTCCCTCTTGACTCCTTCTGAGTCCCTTTTTAGGTCTTTACTTACATGTCACCCACTTTGGACAGGTTTGGGGACCATCCTCCTCCCAGGGATTTAAGTAGTATAATTCCTGAACATTCTCCATGGCATACAAATTATCATTCATTATCACAATTAGCTGTTAGTTTTCTGACTGACCCTTTTGACACTGAGTGCCTTGAGACCAGAAACTAAATCTGATTATTTGTTCTCAGTTCTTAGGACACTGATATACAAGGAGGAGACACTCTAGAAATACTACAGGTTGTTGAATGAAAGTAGACAGTAGGACTGGGAAAGACCCATAGGGAGTTAGAAAAATTGGATGGAAAATTTCTTGAAAATTTATACATGAAGAAGAAAATTAGTCATCTGTGTGGAAGACTATGTGAACCTAAAATCTCCCCAATGTTCATACCACATTGAATCAAGGTTAGAAAGGAGTCCCGAGAATGGAAGAACTCGTGAGATAATAAAGAAAAGAATGAGAAGCAGTGGCATAGACTTCTGGTATAATCACAGCTCTAGTATTAGGAGGCAGACAGGATGGAAGGCACAGGCAGCTGTAAAGGAGGATGGGAATGGGATCACAGCAGGGCAGCTCCATGAAAGACATTATATCCCACTGTGTCTTAAAATATTACAAAATATTTACAAGGATACTGAAGCTTAAGTAGTACTACTCAGGTGTATTGAAGTACGTGCTGCATTTAAAATGCTTTCGATTTACAGTAGATTGATACTAGATGGAGAAATGGAATCCCAAGGGAATCTAGAAATCCATTTCTGTCAACAGAATTCTTAAAATAAAAAGCAACGCAAATTAAATTAAACTTTCACTTGGTTTTTCTCTTCTTCATTTTTTGAAAATATTAATGTATGGGAAATTCCATGAAGTTATATAAGGAAGGAAGAGAAGCAAGAAAAAGAAATTTATTAAAATTCTAATTAATAACTACTAGCAATAATAATATTTGCTATATGCTGAATATTTATTACATGCCACATATGTGAAAAATAATTGTCATGCATTATTTCTTTTTTATCCTCCCAATAGTCTTATAAATTGGGTATTATTATTTTTTATTTTACAAATGAGGAAACTAGCACAGAGGGAGTAAATAATATACTTGAAGTCATCCAGAAAAAGATGTGACACACATCCAGAAAAAGATGTGACAGGTTTCCAATCCAGGTTTGATTCCTTCAAAACTTGTATAAGCATTATGCGATAATGACTTTTGAAAATTACTGAAGTGAGTCCCTGCACACACAACCCAAATATTTATCTAGGTCAGGACTACAGTTCTATGATCTGACAGCGAGGAAATTTACCTGTCCTGATTTGGCAAAACAATTTAGATGCAGTTAGAAAATATCTTCTATTACTCCTAGAAAAAAAAAATCACACTGCTTACATTTTAATCTTTTTTATTTATAACGCTTACATGGCACGGGCCTTTCAATTTACTTTGAAAACTGCCCAACTACTTTTTAAAATAAATCATGTCTCTGCCTCATGCTAATTCTCCAGGGATCTTCATTCTGATATTTGTGAATGCACATTTGCCTTTACCTACTTAACAACAACTTCCAGACAGTGCTCATGTCTAATTAACAAAGATTCTTTCCATCTATTTTTACCCCAAACTCAATTAACAATTCCAAGAGTGAGACTTACAGAAGTCTCACTACACTAACACATAATTTGCTTCTACACATATACTTATTCTAATTTAGCTGAATTTCATGCTTAGATTCCACTGACGTTGCAACATGAAAAAGCAAAAAAAAAAAAAAAAAGCAACTCGTAGAACAGTAGATTTTGCAATTTACACTTAAGCAAATCTTTAGCCGCAATAGTTGGGATTTGTGTTTTTATATGGGTCTGTGTTAACTGGAAAACTATAAAGATTGAGATACTTATTCAAACAGCCAATAGCTGTTTCACTTTCCAGCTCTGGCTCTTGGCCACTGATTTGTAAGCACCACGGAGGCATAAACCAGTGTCAAACAGCTGGAGTGAGACACGTGTGTAAAACACCTTCATGTAGTCTAATGCGGTTTGGTCAGCTTACATGTAACAGTCATATTCCGTGTTTTTCAGGGAGCATGGATAACCTGAAAACCCGTGGAACTGAGCGGATTCAATGAATGATCAAATTGTTTTGAGATAAGAACCAGATGTTAGCACTGTGAGATTTTGTCTTTTTCAAGTTCAGAAATAGTTATTTAATCAATGGTTTAATAAATGAATCCATATATTCTAATAAATGATCAAATACCTTGGAGTAAAAATCAAAGACTCACTTTGTTTAGAATTTTTATTACTCTACTACCTCTATTCTGTCAACAAATATTTATTGAATAAATGAGAACACACTATGAACCTTTATTTTTAACCTGCTTCTCTTTGGCTAACTAGTCTGTATAATCCCCATTAGATGCATTAACTGGGTGCTCAAATTTAAATGCAAGTAACTAGTAAGTTTCTGATGATTTTTTGGTGAAAAATACAGTACAGGAACAGTATATGAATTTTGACTATTTCCAAGATTTTGCGTATACCTAAAAACATAAGAATTCCTTACATAGTTTTCAATGGTGAAAAATCCTTTAACAATAATATTAAAAAATTTAATCTTTAAGACAATAACTGGCATGCAAATTTTTTAAAACTTTATTCTTATTTACTTTGAGAGAGAAAGAGAACAAATGGGGCAGAGAGAGAGAGGGAAACAGAATCCCAAGCAGGCTGTACTCTGTCAGCGCATAGCCTAATGCAGGGCTCGAACTCATGAACCATGAGATCATGACCTGAGCTGAAGTCAAGAGTTGGATGCTTAACTGACTGAGCCACACAGATGCCCCTAAACTCTTATTTTTAGTTTTAAGTTTAAGACAATGGACTAGATAGATAATAAAATAGATAATAATAGTATTTTAAATGTTTGCTTAGGTAAATTTGTTTTTGCATAGAATGCTTCATTTTCATTTTAAATATTAATTATAATATCCAACAACAGTAATTTCAACAGCTATATATTTAATATACTTATACCAAATTCTAATATGAATTACAATTCTTTGCCAAACTGTCTCTATTTTGTTCATCTACCTGGTATATCAGTCATTCCATTTTTCAATACTTGGTTATTCTTTAATTTATTTCCATTATTCAAATATTTCTCTAATATTTAAAATTATAATAAAGTCAAATGCTGGCATTTTCATTAGGGAATATGCATGACTACAGAAAATGCAAAACAATTTAAAATGAACATAATTAGTGAACACTGTTAAGATACAGGATTGTTATTATAATAGGTTGGCAGCTAAGAGTGGTATAAAATGGAAGAATAGTAATAAAAATGACCAAGGAAGATGCTAATGTGGTAAGGTATAAGAATTAGTCAAGACAACAAAAGCAAAAACAAAGTCCTAAAGAGTTTTCCAAAATGTCAGTAATAGGAAAACACATTCTGAACAAAATATATTTATCACTGCAAGAAAGCAAGCCTCCATTAAAAATAAGGGGGCACCTGGGTGGGTCAGTCGGTTAAGTGTCTGACTCATGATTTTGGTTCAGGTCATAATCTCACAATTTTGTGGGTTTGAATCCTGTATTGGGCTCTATCTATGCTGACAGCATGGAGCCTGCTTGGGATTCTCCCTCTTTCTCTTGGTCTCTCTCTGTCTCTCTCTGTCTTTGTCTCTGTCTCTGTCTCTCTCTCTCTCTCTCTGCCTCTCCATCCTCAAAACAAGTAAATAAATATTATATATATATATATATATATATATGCAAAAAACAGAAGTGGAGAATGGTGAAGAATATAAATTGAGGTAAAGAAGACACTGGGAAGTACAACACCAAGTGTAAACCGTTGCAGTAAATCAGCACTGAGTGCTGAGAATGTTGGCAGTAATTTAATTAAAAGTTTTGTATTTCATGAAAAAAAAGTACATTGCAATATCCCTCACCCAGAATAATGCCGGTTGCTAATAACTTCTCCACCAAATCCAAAGGCAACAGAATCTTCTTTTTAAAATAAACTGTTAAATTAATCAAGGGGGCCATTAGACTGAGGTGGCTCATACAAGCCTTATACAAGCAAATCAAAATAAGACTCTATAAATGACACAGGGTTAAGCAATCAAAATGTTAAGAACTGCCAATCACAAATATCCCACTGGAGTTTGCAATAGTTAATCAAATAATATCCTTCTTTGTTCAGCACTCTCTCTACACTGTCTCTATCCCATACTGTCAGGGAGGGCTTCCAAGCATTCCTGGTTTGACCTGCTGCTCAATTTGAACGGAATTTTTCTTACAGAAACTCTTAGAAATTTTAATATGCTTTGGTTTATTTTTTAACATGTCTCACAGTGAAAACAGCAAATAGGAGTTACTACTCAAGGTACTGCTTTATCATAAAGGACATTTTGGCACTGAACAGAGTCTTTCTTCATGATATGTCTCACAATCATCTGCTAAGTCCTCATTTCTCTAAAATCAGAAGCGAAAGAACACGCTAACTTGACATGGCCTTTGGCAAAGTGCAGGACAACTGAGTGCAGTAATTATCCCCTACTCTCCAAATTAAAAAAAAAAAAAAAAAGCAAAAATAAGGAGACCAAAGACCAAGTCATGCTGAGAGTCACAGCAAAGTACATGGTCCAGTGGATCTAGACATGATTAGTTTACAGATAGTAAGTGGGCTCTGTGAATAACAGCCTGTCTTTAAAAGTCTCAATAAATATTTATTTTTGTGAACTATGCTAAGACATGATTAAAGTTTCTGCTTTAATTACATTATATATACTAAAAACTATTAAAATGCCTTGAGTAAATATTGATTACTAAATTAATAAAGGTAAATCTACCTAATACTGATCAAGCTTCTGTCATCTGTTTATTCAAGAGTGATTCATACACTGTCAGGAATTTTTGGATGTTTTAGAATGCAATTTCCAGGGATGCATGGGTCGTTCAGTCAGTTAGGTATCTGCCTGGCTCAGGTCATGATCTTGCAGTCTGTGAGTTCAAGTCCCGCATTGGGCTCCGTGTTGATGGTGCAGAACCAAGAGCCTGCTTCCGATTCTGTGTCTCCCTCTCTCTCTGCCCTTCCCCTGTTCATGCTCTGTCTCTCTGTCTCTGTCTCTGTCTCTCTCTCTCTCTCTCAAAAATAAACATTAAAAAACATGTAGAATAAAATTTCACTTTAATAATCCAAACACACTGTATTTCCATCAACAAATATTCGAATCTTTTAAAATGTCACATTAAAATTAATCTCTCTGATCTGAGTCCTAAGCAGCCCCCACCCTGCTTGCTTCGGAGATAAAAGATTTAGCACATGTTGAGGGAGAAGGGGAACTGTTGCTCAATGAATACAAAGTGTCAAGTGACTCAAGATAAATATATTCTAGAGACTCCCATACAACAGAATGCCCTTAGTCAACAATATGGCATGGTACACTTTAAAATATGCTTTGAGGACAGATCCCATATTAAGTATTATTACCACAAAGAAATAAAAACAAAAGCAAACCAACAAAAGAACATAAGTATTTTTGGAGGTAATAGATATTCCTAGTACCCTGCTTATAGTGATGATACTAATGAGTGTATACATAATGTCCAAATTCATCAAAATGTATGCATTAAATATGTGCAATTTTTGTATATCAATTTTACCTCAATAACACTTAGAAAAAAGAGACAATAAACATATTAAAATAATAGATGAAAGTAACCTTTTTGAAGATGGACTTTAATCCTTTTCAAGCACTATTAGATTTGACATCCTCAGCCAGGCAAGGCTAACACAGTGAATACACACTTGAGTTTTTTTGCTGCTCTTCCCTTTTTCCCTGTTAGGGCATAAGTGACAAAATTATAGCCCATGTCCTGGAACAATTCTTTTTAGCTTTCTTATGGTAAGGGAAAAAGTCTTGAGGGAACGAAAAGCATTTCAAAGTGCTTGAAAAGTACAGGAGAAAATGTAGAAAGCACTAACAATATCCAGTAGTCATTCGTGCATATAAAAAAGGAAGCCAGAGCAATAAAAAGTGTTTATTCATTTAGTTCTTCCTTAGAAATAACAAAAGAAGCATACTAAACCCATTATTCTGAATAATTCCTTTTAAAGTACCTATTTGCTTGAATTCTAATGGCAATAATCATGTGCTACGGTTCTTTTGCACACATTCCAATTTTATTTTTATGTGATTTTTAAATGTGTATATATCATAAAATGTCAGAATGGAAAGGGACCAGGACTTATGTGTTCTTTATACTTTATTTTCATGGATTAAAAAATAAAGAAATTTTACAGAGGAAGAATGATAAACCTTTTTCTGTCCCCACAACCAACTTGACCTAGTCAGTCCCACTGTGGGACACACTCGCCATCTCTCTGGACCTCAGTACAATCTTCTTTAAAAGGAGTTGGACAGTATTGCGGCTAAAAAGATCAAATCAGCATCAAAAATATTTACTGAAAAGTACTTGGTGCCAATCACAGTTTTAAGCACTTTACCTGGATTAACTTATTAACACCTTGCAACAACCTGATAAGTTCATTATCAGAGTTGAGCTAATTGGGACCAGGAGGATACAGGAAATTGCCTCTAGTCACAGAGCCAGCAGGTGCCAGAAGGGCTCAGGGAGAAAGTAAATTCCCATGGGGGCAGATTACAGTTCCCATTTGCGGTGCGTTTACTCCTTTCCTCTCTTGCCCTCATCCTTCTTTTCTCAGTCAGGACAGAATTTATTCACAGCACCCAATTAAGCATTCAGTAGAGAAGAGGGTTTTAAACTTGTCATTTTCTTCCCACTTGTCCACACTGACTTCTAACTACTCCCCAGTATCCACTTTTCACAGAATATCTAGTATTCTTTGGTTCCTCCTGATATCTACTGAGCTGCTTATCTCATTGTAATCTCCAGTTTACAGGTTCTGTGTTCTATGTTTCTGTTATATTTAGGTCCAGGTTCTTGTTAGCAGTTCAAACTTACACGCATCCAAGTTTCCTATGGTGCCTGTTAAAACTGTAGACTCCATTTTAAAGAATCTGAATGTGATATACTTCCAGTGACCGTTCTACACCCTTCAGTTTGAGGATCAGTGCATATGAAGTCTTCAATGCAGGGTTTTTGCCTTATCTCTTGCCCTGGTCAAGGCAGGCAGGCCCAGGGAAAAGGTGCTGAAGGCTTGTGACAGTGAGCCTCCGGACAGGCTCCTAAGTGATCATCCCCTGCAAAGGTCATCAGCTACAGCCTGCAGACTGCCTATTTTTGTCAGGCCTGCAAGCTAAAAATGGTTTGTGCATTTTTGAATGGTTGAAAAATAAGCAAAAGAAGGATAATACTTTGTGACACACAGAAATGATAAGACATTCCATTTCCAGTGTCCATATATCCATTTTTATTGGAACACGGCCAAGTTATTTGTTTACATGAATATAATCGCTTCTCGGCCTTTTGGCTATGATCAAGTGTTTACATGATTATCTATGATTGCTTTCACTTTACAATAGTACAGTAGTTGTGACAGAGACCATCTGGCCTACAGAGCCTAAAATATTTACTAGATGGCTCTTTAAAGAAAAGTTTGCCGATCCCTGATGTAGTAGCTCATGCCTATCTCTTTTTTAAAAAACTGCAAAGGGAGGGGTGGGGCATGGCTGCATGAGTCAGTTGGTTGAGCATCCAACTCTTGATTTCAGCTCAGGTATGATCTCACAGTTCAAGGGTTCCAGCCCCACATCAGGCTCTGTGTTGACTGCTCAGAGCCTGGAGCCTGCTTTGGATTCTGTGCCTCCTCTCTCTGCCCCTCCCCTGCTTGTGCTCCGTCTCTCTCACTCTCAAAAATAAATAATAAAAAAACATTAAAGTAGAAGTAGAGTTCTGGCTCTGCCACTTTGGGACAGGATAAACTTACATGAGTTATTTACCTTCTGTGTGCTTGTTTCCTTTTCTGTAAAAAATGATGTTTCTAATAGCAGCCTCAAAGATTACTAATGTAAAGATGAAATGGGTTAAAATGCATAAAACACTTACAAGAGGGCCTCTCTAGGTACTCTAATTGTTAGTTGCAACTGTTATTGCAATAAATGTTTCAGTGAATGTTGAGTGAACATTCTTTCTGTTAAATAAGATCTTAAATTATTATCCTTGCAAACATTTTGGATAAATAATTTTTATGGCCTTTAATTTTTGTTACTTTGATTTTGTTACATAAATTTTATATTTTTATTTGAGAGAGAGAGAGAGAGAGAGAGAGAGAGAGCATGAGGTGGGGAGAGGGGCAGAGGTAGAGGGAGAAAGAATCTTAAGTAGGCTCCACATTCAGCATGGAGCCAGATGCGGGCCTCAAGCTATGACTTAAGATTGTGACCCGAGCCAAAATCAAGAACCTGAAGCTCATTTGACTCATTTGACTGAGCCACCCAACTGCCCCTTGATTTTGTTACTTTCTGTTTCTATTCATTTACTGCTAGTGTGGGATATTTGTATACATATTTTTATATGACTTTATTCAATTTGCTAATGAATCTCAAGCACTATTTTTTGAACTTTATTTTATTAATTTTGAAAAAGAGAGAGAGAGAGAGAACATGGGAGGTGCAGAGAAAGGGAGAGAGAGAGAATCCCTAGCAGGCTCTGCACTATCAGCATGGAGCCGAATGTGAGGCTTGAACTCAGGAACTACGAGATCATGACCTGAGTCAAAATAAGAGTTGGACACTGACTGAGCTAACCAGGTGCTCCCCATGCATTCCTTATATTCCATGTGTTCTAGAAGCTCCTTGTCACACATTAATATCCATTCCCCCATTCTTTAGCAATAGACCTTCTGCATATGGCCACCTGACTAGAGAATACACTTGTTGGTCTCCTTTACAGCTCAATGGGATGCAAGAAAAAATCATGTGTACTGCTTCCTCATTATGCCCCTGAAATTTATCTTTATATACATTTTGATCCCCTTCTAGCCAGCTAGAGTGATGACAACTATGGCAGGAACTTCAACCCAAATTTACTGTGTGTGTGTTTGTGTGTGTATGTGTGTGCTGGTTGAGTCAATAATACTTGTGATAAACTCTTTCAGTAAGAAAGGATAAAACAACTTGCATAATTGACGTTATGGCTGAGAACCAGCTGTATATTTTAGAAGCACTACATTGAGTTTCTACACAGATAAAATTAGTTACTTTGGTCGCTACCAGAAGAATGTCTAAGATAATGCACTCTCCTTATGATGAGTCTAATTCTGAGATAAATGGAAGGAGATTCTTTAAATTTCAAAGGAGCATGGCCTTCTGTAATAAATTCAATAACCATTAGGGTTTCTGTTACCATGGTCAGAAGTGTGCAAAGATAGTAGAGCACCTTGGCTGGAGCACGAGGTTGGATGGGATGCTTTGCTATAAAGTAGTCACGTTGGACAGATGGACTTTAATGTTCTTCCACAAATAGCCAGTAAGGCAAGGTGACTCAGAGGGTTTGATGTTAGCTTAGTCATACATGTAAATCAGAATGCATACTAGAACTGGATTATGGTCTGGATGGCTAGAGGTAGGAAATAGGGCCTGACTTGGTTCAAACATTTATCTCATTGGTGTCCTCTTGCAGCAACTCAGGACTTAGTCCTGCACCCATTAATACTTCCACATTGAGCCTACAGGTGTCATCCTCTGAACCTTGTGTTTGATACTTGAAATCGTGTTTTCAGCATGTTAATTTCAAGAAATTTTTCAGGTGAAGCTTAGTCATACTTTCCAAATCATATCCCTGGAGTTTCTAAATAGCTTTGGGAAGAATGGTCCTGAGCATTCACATAGCATTTTAATCATCTCTTCATGGGACAAGTTCTATGTGTCTACCAAATTATTCTCATTAGAGAAGTAAGAGTTAACACTATTTTGATTATCAGTATGATATTAATCATTTACGCAGTAGTTATATTAATTGTGCTAGATTTTTTTTTACTTCGTGCATTATTACAGTAGGTTTGTAAGTAGTTATTGATCTCATTTATATTTTATTGATAGATACAGGTTTTTAAAATATTTTTAAATTTATTTTTGAGAGACAGAGAGAGACAGTGCAAGCAGGGGAGGGTCAGAGAGAGAGGGAGATACAGAATCTGAAGCAGTCTCCAGGCTCTGAGCTAGTTGTCAGCACAGAGCCCGATGCAGGGCTCAAACCCACGAACTGTGAGTCATGACCTAAGCCAAAGCTGACTCTCAATCAACTGAGCCACCCAGGCACCCCTTCACTCACAGGTTTAAAAATGTTACCTGATTCATTAAAAAATTTAGGGGCACCTGAGTGGCTCAGTTGGTTAAGTGTCCAACTTCAGCTCACGTCAATGATCTCATAGCTCATGGGTTTTAGTCATGCATTGGGCTCTGTGCTGACAGCTCAGAGCCTGGAGTCTGCTTCAGATTCTGTATCTCCCTCTCTCTCTCTCTGACCCTCCCCTGCTTGCAGTCTGTCTGTCTCTGTCTCTCACTCAAACATAAATAAACATTAAAAAATGTTAATTGACTCATGTAAAATCATATAGCTTATAAATGGCAGGCTAGAAAGTCAATCCTATGTTTGTTTGACTCACAACCCATGGTTTTTCTCTGCTATATCCATGTTGTAGTTCTAATCATAGGCTAACATCAGAATCAATTATAACACTTTTTCTTTTAAAGTGCAGATAGCCAGGTCTCATGCTAACAATGGATAAGAATTTCTAGATACATTTACATTTTTCAAATGTTTTATAGGTGATGCTGGTTGAGAGCTATTCAACAATGGTGTATTTCCTCTCCATTTATTTATCCTTTTTGGTGACAGAAATAATTGATTTTTTTAAAAAGGACCAGAGATTCAGCAGACTGCTTTTCTTCTAATATTGTAGTATTAACTTATTTTCTTCCCTAGCTCTTTTATTCAGCATACAAAAACATACAGAAACATTGTGAGGGTACAAACCCACCTATTCATTTGAGTAGATAATAGCTACACTTCTGGAAATCAGTGGGGAATTACCAAACCTTATGAAGAGTTTTAAAAAGTAAGGATTTGGGGGCACCTGGGTGGCTCAGTCAGTTAAGCGCCTGGCTTCCGGCTTCGGCTCAGGTCATGATCTCACAGTTCGTGGGTTCGAGCCCCGTGTCGGGCTCTGTGCTGACAGCTAGCTTAGAGCCTGGAGCCTGCCTCCGATTCTGTGTCTCCCTCTCTCTCTGACCCTGCCCTGCTCATGATCTGTCTCTCAAAAATAAATAAAAAGCATTAAAAAAAAAGTAAGGATTTGAAGAAATGAATGGACTCAAGAAAAGGGTAGTGGCTCAGGAACTTACTAGTTATATATTTCAGGTGAGTTACTTCAAGCTTTAGAACCATGTTTCTGCATCTTTAAAATGGTTGTAAGGTGTTGAAGTGATAACAGGATCATCAATAAATTTTCACTATTCCCAGCAATTATCTCATGATGTGGGGACCCCTATACCTGAGGAGAGTAGAGGTGACTGAATCTGCCTCAAGAGAGTATAGAAGCACCACTTTACCGTCTGGCCCAGCCTTCTGCCTCCAAAACACTAGGCACCCCAGATATTTCGAATGAAACTATAATCTTTTTTCGCAATTTTCCCTTAAAAGACTGTTTTCCTCTCTCCCCCCTCTCTCATGGCTTTTATGTTACAAAACTTTCTCAACACATATTCTGATCCTTCTTATAAGTTTTTATCCTCTTTATGTCCCACTGGTAGTGTTTTCTGGGTGAAAAATAAGATACTTGCTTCATCAACATGCTTTTATATAAGGAGATATTATCAGCACTTCCTGTTTGCACAAATCTTCAATTAAGATAGTAAGTTAAGATGATTTATTGTTGTATAGTAAGGATTTTGGCGCACCCCTCAGTTTTTAGGAGGTGATCTATGCCATGCCTTCTAAGAATGTCTTTGTTTAGAGCAAGGTCTGGACTCAGTAGTTCCTAGGATGGGACCTACAGTCGTTAAGTTGGGGGGCCGTTTATGCCAGAAAGACCAATCATATGATCCAGGAAGTTTTGCATCCTGACTTGGAGGCTGAGATCAGCCCCAAGGACCATCAATCAGGTCTCTGTAAGGAAGTGCTCGGTGCATATTGTTATGCACGGATTCTAGGAAGCTAATGCATCCTGAGAATAATGGAAGCTTAGCCTCTGCTGCCCTCCCAGACTTTGCCCTATGTGTTTCTTTCCTTGACTGATTTTGATCTATATACTTTCCCTAGAATAAAACGTACTGTGAGTGTAACAGCTCTGAGTTCTATGAGTCTTTCTAGTGAATTACTGAATCTGAGAGTGGATTTTCAAACCTCTTGAACTTGCAGTTAGGGTCAGAAGTAAGGCTAGTCTTGTGGAGGGACTGTACCTATAAACTTTGCAGTTTGGCTCAGTGCTGTTCTAAACATTTGTTTCCCCTCAAAATCCAAATGCTAAAATCCCTCCCCCACCAAAGGAGGTGAGGCCTTTGAGGATGATAAGTGCATGAGGGCCCAGCCCTTATGATTGGGATTAGTGTCATTATAAAAGAGAACTCAGAGGGGCCTCTGGGTGGCTCAGTCTGCTCAGTGTCTGACTTTGGCTCAGGTCATGATCTTGTGGTTCATGAGTTCAAGCCTGTGTCAGGCTCTGTGCTGACAGCTCAGACCCTAGAGCCTGCTTCAGATTCTGTGTCTCCTTTACTCTCTGCCTCTCCCCTGCTTGTCTGTGTGCTCTCTCTCTCTCTCTCAAAAATAAATAAACATTTAAAATTAAAAAAAAAAAATTAAAGGGAACCCAGAGAGCTCTCTTGCCCATTCAGCCATATGAATACACAGTGAGAAGACAGCCATCTTTGAACCAGGAGTGGCCTTTCACCAGGTGTCAAATTTGCCAGCACCTTGATTTTAGGTCCCAGAATTATGAGAAATGATGTTTGTTGTTTAAGCTTTCCAGTGTATGTAACAACAGCCCAAATAGAGTCAAACAGCAAATGGTAAATACTAGCTGATCAAATTTGTGATGTTTTCTGCTGTTAAGTTTTTAAAAAGTAAAATGAGCAAATTAATAATTACAAACAGAAAAAGAAATTAAAGCAATTCATGCATCCTTTTTGCCCATCCATTTCCTTTCTTTCCTCAAAAAAAAATTTTTAAGTTATTTATTTTGAGAGAGACGTAAGTGCGAGTCGGGAAGGGGCAGAGAGAGAGGGAGACAGAGAATCCTAAGCAGGCTCTACACTGTCAGCTTGGAACCTGATGTGGGGCCAGAACTCACAAAACCGTGAAATCGTGACCTCAGCTGAAACCAAGTGTCCGATGCTTAACCGACTAAGCCACCCAGGCAACCCCATCCATTTCCTATTAATGTCTCAAAGTTCACCTATTTGAAACCTCCAAATTTCTCAACATTTAAAATTTGTCATTCTTCCCTGACAAAAATGAAATGAGAATAAAGGACTGCTATAAAAACCCACCAAAATTCTTTAATGTAATTTGAGGTTTCACATTTTCTACATTGAAAACATAGTGGCCAACACAACACTGTCATGTTATTTACTTCAGGACACTAGTGAGAGTCACTAAAGTCTACACCAAGAAAAACACTTAGACACAAAATTTAAAATCCAGTAATCTTATTTATCCAAATAACTGCAAATATCTAGATGTTTAAATTTTTTCTATAGAATTGTTTAATTTCAACCAAATATTTGACAGTTTAAAAGCTGATTAATTTAACTAGTTGATTTAACAGATGTTTTATTAATTTAGTTAACACCTCATTTAATCACTGTCAATATAATAAAACTATGAATCTTGAAATCATCCAAAGAATAGAACAAATATGAAGATGTCACGATGAGTGATGAATTTAAGTTACTGGTAGAAGGCAAACTATTTATTTAAAAATACAGTTTTCATACATAAAGACTTTTTGTTATTGAGAGAAATGCCATGCAGCTTATGGCTACTGGCTACTGTTAAACACTCAATTTTTGAGTCAGATATCCTGGCTCTGGATTCCTGCTCACTAGTGATAACTCTCAAAACAATTCACTTAATTTATCTAAGTCTCACTTTCCTCATTTGCAAAATGCTAGTAATATTTCTACTTCTCTCATAAATTAATTGGGATGATTAACCAAAAAAATGTGCATGTGTTTGGGGAGACATAGAGCACTTAGCATAGTGCCAGGCACACAATCATCACTCAAAAAATCATAGACTTCTGTTATTTTTACCAACTGCATAAATAAGTGAATGGGAAAATAATTTATAAAATGCATGTTGTGCTACACAATTATCCTATGAAAAATGTTTATTTATCCAAGAAAAGGAGATATAGTCCTGGGTATAAAAGAAGGTACTGCTATTTAGTTTATCATCAAGTTAAATTGTCAACAGAAAGTATTTTACATCTACTCAACTAATAGGTAGCTGATATGGGTCTTTTGAGACTTGTAATTGCAATAGAAGTTTAGTACTTCAAGTTTACCAAGTACTCCCTTGTATATAATCTCTCCAAATATCATGCCTTCTTTGAAAGATAGGCTGATTGCAAATTTATTAGTATTCTATTTCACAGATAAGAAAACTGAGCTGCAGAGAGAGTACATAAATAGTCAGGAGTTGCAAAATTAGAAAGTGATGTTCTAAGATTCAGCTGGAATCTTTTTTTCCCTCTCTACCTTGTCTCCCACTAAATTTCAGTATTCCTTTTATATTTTTTAAAAGGTAAGTAATCTTTCACAAATTTGTCAGCTTTAAAATTAATAACAATGCCTTAGTAAACACATGGGTAAAATAAAACGGGTCAATTTATGATGCTTATGACCAAGTATTAATATCAAGCATGATTTTGGCCATCTCTAATTTCCATACTTAAAACTCTCCTTCTCTCTTTCTCTTTTTCTATCTTTTTGCTTTATTACAAAGATTTTTAATGCTTATTTATTTTTGAGAGACAGAGAGTGAGCAAAGGAAGGGCAGAGAGAGAGGGAGAAACAGAATCAAAAGCAGGCTCCAGGTTCTTAGCTGTCAGCACAGAGCCTGACACTGGGCTCAAACTCATAGACCACGGGATCATCACCTGATCTGAAGCATGATCTTGCTATTAGTAGAAAAAAAAAACCAGTTCATAATCTCCATAGGCAAAGAGAAAAACACCATCTCTGATATCACAAGGAAAACAAATCCTATGCCTTCATTAAGTTAAGGATTCTAACCAAAATAGGAAAAAGAGTCAAAAAGATTGGCAAACAGACTTCAAATGTTTCATACACAACAGGAGACAACTTTAACCTATATTTTAAACAATTGCTTCACAGAGGTCTTGGAAATGGAAAAAACAGTGGGAGCAGCAAACAGCAATTTTTTCAGCTCTTTTCATTGCTGCGTTTTAACATATGTTGTCATAAGACATCTGATTTCCTTTTATTTGGGAAGATTCTTTGTGTTGGAAGAGTACAATTATCAACAGCAAAGAAGACATTTCCTATTGATGATAATAACATGAGCAATTTACAGTATCTACTTATCTTTACAATACAGTATCATCATGAAGGATAATCTAGAAGTATAATAAGCCATTGTAGGCCGTTGTGAATAACTACTCTTTGACAATGCTGAAGCTTTGAGTTTACCATTGTAAAACAAAAAAGGACGTCATTCAACTATTATTAAACTATTCCATGAAATAAAATCAATTAAGAACTACATAATTTTCTAACCCCAAATGATATAATTCCTACAGGAAGTATAACTTTCCAATAAGTGAGTCTGTCAGAAAGTCATAATAGTTTGAAGGCAAGCTAAAAATGTCACATCAGAGAGTTTTACATTGTCTTCAAGGGACAGAAGTTGGGAACTGCAGGATGTCATTACTTTATGCAAACGCTGTTGTCATTAAACAAATAATAATTTCAGGTAAGTTTAGCCATGATGACCTGCTTCAAATGCTAAGAAAACACAGAAAAACTTGTATTTGACTTTCTGTGAGAATGTTAATTCATAATTGGTCATTGAATTTACTAGTGACAAAAATAGTTCTATCCATTTACTAATGATGAAAATAAGCTAATCAGACAAATTAGGCTGTTTGGAATACATAAACATGCAGGAAATTAGAAGGCTGTTGTCAGATTAATCATTTTTATAAAGAGAGTAACAGACTTTCATCTCATGGAACCGGGAAAGAGAATGAAAAGAACCAAAAAACAAGGAGTAGGCAGTGTTTATTGAGATAAATAATGATCCATTTTATGATTCTGAAATAACTCAAGAACTTTTGCAGTGGTCTCTTAGTTCTACATCTGGAGCTTTCTGCTCACAGAAATGACAGCTTTAATTTAAAGAGGAAAATGGCTTGGTATTTCATTAAGTCTGCAAATAAATGATCACATAACTTTAGATGAGTATTGCTATCAGTTCCCCCAAAGCAAATTTCTTTACTAAAGCTCTCTCACTTTCCACATTATTCTGGATCATTTTCAGCTACAAATTTCTTTCCAACTATGTAAATGTAGCTAAGTTGCTCAAGGATTTTAGAAGCTTCTCGATTTTTACCCTTGTCAAGTTTCAGAAAAGCATTTCACTTCTGGATTTATTCAAAGTTGCCAGGGAACTCAATGAGACTCTCCCCTGAGAGATTTTCCTTGTTTAATCTTTTTTTTTTTAAAGATGTTTATTGATTTGAGAGAGAGAGAGAGAGCACGAGAGCACGAGAGCATGAGAGTACGAGTAGGGGAGGGACAGAGAGACAGGGAAAGAGAGAATCCCAAGCAGGCTCTGTGCTGTCAGCTGGAGCCCAAGACAAGGCTCAATCTCACCAACTGTGAAATCATGACCTGAGCCAAAATCAAGAGTCAGATAGTTAACCAACTGAGCCACCTAGGTACCCCTTCCTTGTTTAGTCTTACTGGCTCCTTCCCATATTCACATTGTCTTATTTTCTTTTTACTTAAGCTCATAAAAAGTATCTCTGTTCCCACCTCCCTTAGCAGAGAAACCTTATTTCCCTGTGAAAAATATCTCTGATAAAGTCTATGTTTTCTTTTCCCTCCAAATCAAACTCCTCATTCATTTCTACACTACATATTCCATTCTCCTTTCTCCATTTCTCAGAGGAATGAGTTCTACTACCTACAGTCAATCTTGAAACCATGCCCATCCTGTACTGTGGGTGCCCACCAAAAATTGCTTCTCCTTCATTTCTTCCTTGGCTGAAAGCATTTTCAATAGGTTATCTCTCAATATTGTCTACCTTTTTGGCTTTTAACTTCCTCTCTCCTTTGCCAAACTTCTCAAAAGAATATTACTTACCATCTTCATTTCTAAACTTCTAATTGACTCATAAATTCTTTCCATCACAGCTATTCTCCTTCCATTATATTTTATTGAAACTGTCTTTGCAAACATTTCCAGAGACCTACTTGTAAATCTGATCACCTCATATTAGACATACTCTTTTATGTCTTCATGAGACATTTGAAAGTGTTGGCCATCTCCAATCTCCATACTTAAAACTCTTTCTCTCTTTCTCTTTTTCTATCGTTTTGCTTCATTAAAAAGATTTTTAATGCTTATTTATTTTTGAGAGACAGAGAGTGAGCAAGGGAGGGGCAGAGAGAGAGAGGGAGAAACAGAATCGAAAGTAGGCTCCAGGTTCTGAGCTGTCAGCACAGAGTCTGATACTGGGCTCAAACTCACAGACCGTGAAATCATCACCTGAACTGAAGTTGACACCCAACCAACTGAGCCACCCAGGCGCCCCTCTTTTGCTTCATTAACTCTAGACTTAGTTGAGTCTCACATCTTTCATTGCTCCTTCCCAGACTTTTATTTGCCTTTTAAGGTAGGTTTTACCTTTACATGCATCTCTTCACTGTTTGCATTCATTTCCATGGATTCTAGAGTACTGGGTTATTATCCCAACCCAATACATCATTTTGATGAATTAATGGTGTAATGTATTTAAAGCAATGGCCATAGTCCATGGTCCTGTAAGTTCCCCAAAAGTGAACTTGCTGCCTCTAGCTCCTCTCACCATTCTGATCTAAAATTCTGAATGCAAATGATACTTGATTTGCCCATAAAAGTTCTTTGATTTTCCCTTAGGAAATTAGACTCCCAGCATAAGGCTGGTTACAGATGAAGTGAAATGAAATGCTAATTTCCTTAAGAAAATTCTAATTGAAAGTTGGTAAATTCACTGCTTGGAATACACAAACACCAAATGAAAGCAATATAAAAAAATATAGTTCAGCCTGCAATTCAACGTGCCAGTTCTTTTTATGTATAATGCAATCATGTAGAAAAGCTTTTAAAATAAGCACACCTATATTTTCAGTGGAAATTAGTCTGTCAATTGAGTTTTTACTGTAGCTTCTAAAGAACCCATTTTGTCTTATTTAATTAAATAATTTTAAGACTATATGGGCTTCTGCTAAAAGGGGACACATTGTTAGGAAGTAATCTATTTATTCTTCTTTGCACTTCCCTTTATTGTACATTTGTGTGTGTGTGTGTGTGTGTGTGTGTGTGTGTGTGGTGGTTTTCCCATTTTAAGCAGTAACAAAAATACTCTGCAAGAAATAAAGGCTTTATTGTATTTTCTGTGTCTAAATAACTTGAACTCACTATTTGAGGACGATGGCCTGGAAAATGTATTCAGCACTAACAATACAATCTACCTAAGTGGGTCTATTCAAAGAGGCATAAAGTGACAGCAAATTTTATTATGTATATATATTTATTTACAGCATTGCTTTGATTCTTTAATTTATATTATTTTCCATTACTAAAAGAACATAAAAACTGCCAGACTTGGTAATACCTCCATTCTATACAGTTCAGTATTTTTTGATACTAGTCCCTTGTTTCTTTCAAAAAATCATAGTGAGTTTTCAAAATCTGGACTATAAACATGGTACTTTGGTTATCATATATTTTTTTACCTTTAATTTTTGGAGGTACCAATGGTCTGCAAAACTGAAAACGTGACCACATTTCTTCTTGCCTTAATAACTCTTCGTTGACTCACCGTTGCCTATAAAGGAAGCCCAGGCTCCAGCCATCCCCACTCAGACGTGCCCATTTTCTGCAGCCTAGTCCCCATCCCTCCTCCTGCCTGCTTCCCTTCTTTTCCTCCAAGTCCATCTGGTAAGGTCTTTAAAGTCACCCTTCAAATTCTAAGTAATTTTTCTTTCCCTCTAGGAAGATTTTGAAATATCTTTCCAGCTTTTAGTGAGATACAATTGACAAATAACACTGTGTAAGTTTAAGGCATACAAAGCAGTAATTTGATATATGTATATATTTTGGAATGTTTACTACAATAAGGTTAGTTAATACATCCATCACTTCACATAATTACCATTATTTAGTTGTTGGTGGTGAAAACATTTAACATCTCCTGTTTCAGCAAAGTTTAAGTATATAATACAGTATCATTAACTATAGTCACCATGGTGTACATTAGATCCCTTTATCTTATTCCTTAAAACTGAAAGTTTGTATCCTTGACAAACCTCTCCTCATTTCTCCCACCCTCCAGCCTGGCCAACCACCAATCTCCTCTGTTTCCATGGGCTTGACATTTTAAAATTCTACACATATACATAGGGTCATTCAGTATTTCTTTGTCTAACTTGTTTCACTTAGTGTAATGCCTCAAGATTCATCCATGTTGTTGCAAATGGCAAAATTTCTCTAGGAAAACGTTTCTAACACCATCTTCTTTTCCTCCTTTATGCCCATCCAACTGGTTAGTCTGTTTTGGAATATTATAAACCCTTGCACTCACTCTCATTTTCACATTAGTCATATTGTATTATAATTAATTTCTTATTGTGGTAAGCTGTATATAACATAGAATGTACATTTTAACCATTCTTAAGTGTAAAGTTTAGTGATATTAAGGGTGATTACATTGTTAGGCCATTGTTATACCACCCTCCATCTTCAGAACTTTTTTCATATTCCCAAACTGAAACTCCATACTTACTCCTAAATAATAACTTCTCACTATAATTTCTTTATAATATGTCTATTTCCTATATTTGAAAGAACTACTGATATATTAATGTCTGAGTTTTATTAATATATTGATAACTAGTACTTAATTCATTGCCTGGCAAACAGAAGATGCCCATTCAATGTGTGTTGATTTGAGGTGTCATGATCAAAATCACACGGCAGATAATTACATAGGCCAGCCATGCCAATCATGTCAACTTTTGAGCTCTACTCCACTCTAACCTAACACTTTACAAAAAATAAAAATAAGAAATGAAGATACTTTCAGTGGTTTTCACTTTACCAAAACAAAACAAAACAAAATCAAAACAAAGCCTTCAATACTTTCTCATTTCATAAAGTATGAATTCCACACTTTGGGTGTGGCATTCAGGGCCCTCTGAAATTGAGTCCTCTCCACCATCCCACTTTCTGCTGCCACACCTTTTCACGCCCAAATTCTTACCAACAAAACATCATCCTTTGAAACAGCCAATTTTTTCCCCTTATACTCTGCTCAGCTTAAGATATTTTCCCTCAGTTTTAAAGCCAAATCATAGTTTTTCTTCTCTGATCCTTTAGTTCAGAATAAACACCGTTCTCTCTGCTTTTTGGGTCTCTATTTTTTCATTTATTTAGTTTTGCATGACATTATATCTTACTTATGTTTATATGTTTGTCTTCATCATTTGAGGGCAAACTGCATGAAAATTTGCATTATGTTTTACTTATCATTTTATTTTTTTCCTACTATTTCTGTCAGAGACTCAGAGTTTTCTGTACTTGGCGGTTACTCAATAAGTGTAATTGGAAAGACAAACATCTTGTTCATTTAATGCATATAATCAATACACTGCGGTTTATTGAGCATGCTTAAGGTTATTTAAACTTTAATATTAAAAAAATAGCAAAGGAACAATGTGGCAACACTAGTTAGAACTCTACAGAATGAAATTTGACAAATATATATTAATTATGAGGTTCGTTATCACTGTGGTGAATACAATAAATACAAATGAACAAGATGCAGTCCACATCGTCAGGGAACTAACAACTTAGGCTTAGACAGATATATAATTAACCCCAATAGTTGCTGAGCAGTCATAATAAATGCTGAAGCAATGAGCTTTAGCAATTTAAACTAAGGGGTGATGACTGTTGGCAAGAAATCATAAAATATTTCATTAAAAAGGTAGTGTTTGAACTTGAGTTTAAATGGGGAAATATGGTTTCAGTGTGTGAATTAGGGTTGTGGAAGCATTCCAAGAGAGACATTAGCATTAGATGCAGAAAAAATGTTGGTTGATTTCAAAAAGAGGGAATACTATATTTTAACAAGACCTTAGAATGACTCAGTCAGGGCAGTAAGGGTAGTGGGATTAGAGCTAGATTGGTAGGTTAGCACCATTGAAGAGATTCTTGATATATCTTTATTTTATTAACATGGTAATACAGTATATCATTATGTTATTAATATATTAATATGGTATATGTTACATATACATATATATTACATGTTGGAAATATGGAAAATATTGGAAAAATCATCACTATGATTAGAGCTTTGCTTAGCAGGTTTAACCTTGGAGAATTATACCAGAAAGAGGAGGCAAGAATAAATAAAAATCTATTGTAACACTCCAGGTGAGAACTTATGAAGATCAGAACTATAGTGGTTTTAATGCATATGTGAAAAGAAGGGAGTAAATGAATGTGGGGTAGATTAAAGTCACAGTTAAATGTAGGGATTGGAACTGCCTGAATACGGAGAGTTAAGACAAATTCAGAGATAAGAACATTTTCTAGTAGGAGAGAATGGCATATTAGGAGACATAAGCTTTTTAGATTCATCTATAAAATAATAGCAGTACCGAATTTCCAGGATTATTCTGCTGATATGTGTGTGTAATATAATGATGACAGAATAAACTCCATTCTATCATCTTCTCAGACTACATAGACATGTATATGTATGAATATATCAAGGTATCACTTGTAGTCTTAACCTCTGCTGACTTCTCTCTTCTGAATTTTGGAACTGAAATAATTCAGGGAAATGTGTGGATAAATTCATTGCTATCTGGATGGTTATTATCACTACCAGAAACTTAGGAATCAAACAGATTCTAATAATACAGTATTCTCATTTGTCAAACTTGCTATATGAACTCAGGAGATGCATAGATTGAATTATAAGGGGCACTTGTAAGTGTATTTTAATTTTGATTTTAAAACTGAAGCATCAAATGAAATTTTCCCCAAAGTTGTGCTCATTTAACCATATGCAGAGTTTTGTTCTAGTACCTGATTGTTTCTGTGTGTGTTACATATTTTTGTTTGGTTCCTAAGGATGTCTTCTTAAATAGTTCTTTTTTTTTATATGTAAAAAATGTCCTTTATTTTCTAAAATATTTTCCTCAGTTACTTCTTCTAATATTAAACTTTATCTAGCTCCTCTTTCTAAAGCTACCAATAGTATAAATTTTTTCCAAACTTATTTTGTCAGATTTCTCAGTGTTTTTTTTATCATCAATACATGGTGCCTTGCTTATAATAGATTTCATGTACCAACTGCATTCTAAGAACTCACAATGTAGGTGTCTTCTGATTTCTGTCTTTATTTTTTATTTTCATAATGAAATATGCATTTCATTATGAAGTACAGGTTGGTTTTCCCCCATGCATTCTCTCTTAAAATCATTAATTATTTACAAACAATTTATTGTTAGAAAACTAAGATAACTTTTCTAAACCTTTCCCCATCCATGGGTATGTGGGATTCTGGGTAAGCCACCTGAAAGTTAATAAAAATCAACAACCAAAAGAAAATCTATTGAACTTACTAATGAGCATACAATTCTTCTCCTCTCATACAAATTATTTAAAACAAAACAAAAAGCATTCAGAAGGGCTACCGTAACTGTAGAATAATGTTAATGATTTAAAATATATTTAATCTACATACAAGGATCAAAGGACCATGCTGCCTGTAAGAGACTACAATAAAATATTTTTTAAAAAATTTTATGTCTTTATTTTGAGAGAGAGACCAAGAGCAAGCAGGGGAGGGTCAGAGAGAGAGGGAGACGCAGAATCTGAAGCAGGCTCCAGGCTCTGAGCTAGCTGTCAGCATAGAGCCCAACGCAGGGTTCAAACCCAGGGACTGTGAGATCGTGACCTGAGCCAAAGTCAGATGCTCAACTGACCAGGCACCCCTAGACTACAATAACACTTGAGGCTAAAATGTCTAACACAACCGTCAAGTCCTTCCTCCACTTTGGTTCCCTCAAGTGTTGTTCTCCCCTTTTATATCTCATTGAATTATTCAGTTGCCATTTCTGGAGCTAATTTTCAGAGCCTTACTTGAACTTGAGGGATATTTTTATTGCAGTGTACATACTTTGGCCAAGGGGGTCTCACCTCACTTTTGTTTATGACAGTGAGAAGCTTTATGAGTGCACGGTAAGCAAGGCTTTTATATTAGTAGTTGCCGAAGCTTTTGTTTCTTTACCCTTATCGGTAAAATATTTTGAGAGATGTACCCAAAATAAATGTACTTTTAAACATACATGAAAATCAGAATTAACAATGATAAAAAACAAAATAAATAAACATTTAATATTTTCTCTCTGGATGTTCCAGGGATGCATATACCTGCTTTGTAGGTCAAACCTATTCTTTCTCTTTAGTGAGTACTTCTTGTCATCATCTATTAGTTCAAAGGTTCTTTTCTTCTATGATGACTAAGATGTACCAATCTCCCATTTCCCTTTGTTTTATATGTTTGTTTTGTTGTTTGTTTATTTAAAGCCATCCAGTTTACTAAGCTGATCTGGTCACCAAAAAGCTTTGTCTATTTAATTTTTAACTATTATGCCACCATTGATGTTTTTAACACTACTAGCATTTAGTTGACATGCAACTGATTTTCTCTGCAGTTAAAAGTCTACTTTTTCTGAAGTTTAAATTGTTAAACCCAGAACAAACAAAGGCAAACTTTAAACTTGTTTATTTGGTTTAGCTTATTTTAAACAACAAGGTGATTTGCTCTAGATGAAATTTTTAACATGGCTTACAAATGTGTATTCATGTGTAATATAAATGCAAACATTCTTTTAGTAAGAATGCCTTGATAATACTTATAATTAATGATGTTAGCCTCCCACATATTTATTTAAAAGTAAGAAGATTTTGTAGAATTATTTTAGTATGTCCAACTAGCAACACCAATATTACCTTACTGGAATAAATTTCTGGAGCGAAAAGTAGCCTTATAAATGGTCTTATAAGTATTCTCTCTCTTAGAAAGAGATGGGGTTGTTTTAGTGGCCTACACAGATTATTGTTTATATAGTTTATACATGTTAGTGTATCCTTTTAAAGATATATAATGACCCAAGTTACTGTGTACTAATAACCAAAATAAGTCAATTTGTCTAAAAAAAAAAGGTTTTAGATCTCAGAGATGGTTATAATACCTTAGTCATGAATGAGAGCAAGAGAAGTGGATTTAATGATGCCACTAAACATGGGCATGATGCTTTTAGAAGATAAGAGTAATAAGAACCTTAAGGGAAGTATGTTTATGTCTCCAAGAACTTAACAATTGTCTAAGTTTAACAGATATCTGACATGTTTTCCAATTTTGGAGCTGGGCGTTACTCTTTGAAAGGACTGGCATTCTCACTGTAGAATCTTTCTAAGCCACTTTGTCTCTAGTGCTTAATAATTTTCTTTTCATCTTTAAGTGACAGATCTGAAGCACCAGAAATCAGAAAACATGACTCTGGCAAATAGTTTCAACACACCTTGTTCAGTGGCACATACAGAATGTAATTTATTTTTTGTGACAGTTTTAATAAAAGTGACGTGAAACACAAGGGCTATAATGTTAGTGATATTACACCTCGAAAGAGGAGAAAGTTTGGTATGTTACCTCCTGATTAGCAGCAGCTAGTTCTTCTTCCAGTGCAGAGACTCTTTCTAAAGAAACCCTCAGTCGCTCCCTTACCTAGAAGAAAAACCAAAATATGTGCAGTAATGTACATCCCATACATGTTAAACTGTGCTGAATCCATCATTAACATTATCCAAGACAGTTGCATTTGGCAAATTTTTATTTATAGCCCCAAGTGCTCATAAATACTGTGAATACATTGTCACCTTATAGCATCTCTATATCAAGGTATTTCCTTATAAGCAAGTCATTTTAGTGTCTCAATGACAGAATTTACAATGGGGAAAGAGACAGACCTGCTTATTTTTAATTCTGACTCATAAGTGGAGGCAGAGTTCAAAAATATATTATGAATTCACCTGAAAAAGACTCATTGATTAAGTATGAGACATAGGCAAAAACTTTTTTCTACTCTTTAAAAACTAATATGTGAGATTCATTTGGTATGAATAAATTCATAAAGATTTTCAGATAAAGAAATGTTGTCTATTGCTCATAAAGTTGTACTAATCGGAGGTTTATATTATAACTGAGGGGTTGGAAACTACTTGATTATCCTGGAATTCCTAACTAACTTCCTGATACCAAAGGTTAAGCCATCATCTTTTATGGAAGTGAATACTCTGCACATTTAGTTTGAAATATTTATGATTTGAAAATAATTATGATTTACAAATGTTTCATTAATAAATGAACGCAAAGAAGTGGTTTTAAATTCTTGCTCTCTTAGAACTTCTAAAATTGTTTTAGTTACTATCAGTTCAGATCTTTAGATATGCTCTATATTACATATATTGAAAAAAATAGGTATTTTTATCATGTAAAAATTTAAGGAATTCAGAGAAAGGAATTTGAATGAATTAAATTGAATTCAGATTTAATTGGAATTATAATGAATGTCTACAGTGACTTAATTTTCCTTAGAAAAGCATCAACAAAATACATAGTTCTTTAACTTAAGATGTAATTTATGGTGAATTTTTGATTATGAGCTAACAGATTTTTTTTCCATGGGACTGTTACAGTATTGGTGTAGTTAATATGTATTTTAATATATATTTTTATAAGCTCTAATTTTATTAATATATTGACAGTGTTTTTAATGAATCACATTTTCCTTTTTTAAAAAGATAAGATTTAAGTGGGAATATAGGTTAAATATATAAAATATATTTTAAAAGTTCACATAACAATTAAAATTGAATTATAACATTATTTTCCAATTAGCCAACAGACAAAAAAACCCCAGTAATATCCTATTAATCTGGAATCTAATTAGAATTCTTTAAAAATATCAATTATATTTTTGTGCTGTGTAATGATGACTGATACATATTCAGGTGGTTGGTTGCACTTCAGTCCTGAAATGTATCTTGAGTAAGAAAGAATAACTATCTGACAGGAGTTTAATATGAATTATATTTAGTTATGCTCAAATTCTCTAAAAATCAGTAATAAGTACATAAATTGCTATTTGATATCATAGATAATTAATTACACAGGATCTCTAATGATATTTAGGTGTGCTAGATGGACTGGTACATACCAGTGCTCTTTGACAAATATCCAATTGTTCATTAAAATGCATAAAACTAACAGTAATTAACAACTGAACAAGAGCTACTTGAAAGGAAGTCTTTGATGAGCTGACCTGGGGAATACTCATATATTATGAGCAGCCTGGATAGATGTAAAAGAAGCAAATATCTGAAGGCTAAAAATAAGGAGGATTGCTGATATGTGGAATGCAGATATCAACAAAAATCGTGGTAGACGTGCTTGATATTGAACAGGGTTGATGGTCAAGTCTTATATCCATTTCCTAAAATACCAACTATAAAATATGGGTGTTCTGATTGGGAAAGGTCTTATAATCTTAGTTAATAGAACAGCAATATGAAGTTGTCAAAATGTAAGTTAACAATCTCAGTCTATGCAACATTGATCCTATCACATGTACACTGCTGTGAAGAGGTTAGACGTCCTATTTTAAGACATACTGATTCACTGGAATGTTTCTAAAAGAGTCCTTCAAATCATTTAAAGAATGGCTGAAACCTGGCTATCCTGTAGGTTAAAATATCTTCCTTTCTTTGCTAAACTGATAATCACAAAAATTGTTCTAATATGGTTCTTATTTACCAAAAGTTAAGCATTTTAATTCTCATTATAGTGAGTCTTCAAGGGGTAAAGATAATTATGCTTATCAAACAACTTGAAAATAGAATAACCCCTCAATAAATTTAGAATGGTTTCTACAGCTTGCTATTATATTACCCACAAAGTAGTGAATCTAAAGCTGTCTCTACAAGAAAATAAAAATTTTATTTCTGAATATATTTTGAAGTAGTTGTAAATGTAAAAACTGGTGTGGTAAATATCAATACATAATGATATAAATGTATTAATCATGTTTATATTATGATAAATTATTCTCTGTATTTAATTCATCTTGTACTAATTTCTGCTAAACTGAATAAGACAAAAAAAAAAGGTAGGATCCAAAAGAGTAACTTTTCGAAGGCATAAAAAATCCTAACATTTTATCTTGTCTACATAGCTGAAACTGTATTAGTAGGAAAAATATATTATCTCTGAGAAGGCTTTTAGCTTTTTGCTCTGCTCAGCTAAGCACAGCACCAGCAGAATGACATAATTACCTTTATTTTCCTTGTTGGATTTGGTGTGCTTGTGGAACTATCTAGGCATAATTAATATGACATAAAATATTATAATTTTATTTTTTTCCCTATATGTAAGTACACAGGTGATATCCTTATCTCTATACGTAAACTTTTCTGACTTTTTACTATTTAACCACATTCAACTAATCCATTGTTTGTAGAGTCTTTTAGTTCATACTTGTTGATTTTTTATTTATAAAACTATAGTATAACCTCTAAAATATTTATGTACACCTAGATTTTTTAAATTTCTAATTGCATCTATTATATCAATTTTCTTCATAATGGTATGAAAAATGACTAAAGAATTTTTCCCCAAAAGATGTTTCAAGGCTACAGAGATTTTGTCCCTGAGGATTTAAAACAAAACAATTCCCCCCAAATAACAAATGTGTCTCAGGATGAAGAAAAACTTTGGTGATTCCAAACTAAAAGTAAAGTATGGTAAGGTTTCATTTTGGAATGATCAGTCTTATAACAGAAAACATTGTAAAGAGATCACCTTAGACCAGAAATTCAAATCCCATTTTGGCAATATGATATTAGATCACAGAAATATATATGAAGTGCACATATATTTACTATGGGTTTTTTTTGCTTATATTCCCCAGGCCTATCCAATATGTCATTTAAAGAAGAAAAAAAAAGTCAATGATATCTGAGTGGTGCAAAACACATGCATATTTATCATTTCCTCCAGCCCCCAAAATTGGTAAACATACTGGAGAGTGATATTCAAAGTTATTGTCAGTCTTAGCTAATAAGGAAAATTCAACTTTACAACTCAGTGTATGTATAAATAGGGCCATTAATAATGAAGACTGCCAGTCATTGTAATCGTCCAGAGCTACGCTCATTTTTTATACATTGTTTAGTTCTTTGTGCATATACCCTGTATAGTAAAGTTTGTAGTGTCTTGTCCTCAAGAAATGGCTAATTGCATAATCTTCTGATCATCTCTCTATATTATAACATAACATCCATAGTACCTAAATTAGAATGTAATTTGTCTCCCCAGCCTCCCTAGCCTCTTGAGTAGCTATAAGTTATTCTTAGGGGACTGTCTATGAATGCACAGGTTAGTCCTTCAATAACTAAATAAAATGCTACTTAAAACAAACACATGGATCAACAGTGACACCAACATCTTAGTTTGATAGTTTTATCACATGCTGAAATTTACTCAAATTAACAATAATACTCATTAACATTCAATGAGCACTTGTCATATGCTAAGTACTGTCTAAGAGTTTTGCGTGTCAGATCACATTTAATCCTCATGGCAATTCTGTGAGCTAAGTACTGTTAGCTCTCCATTCAAAAGAGGAAACAGATGTTTAGAGAAGTTAAGTCACTTGTCCCTATCTGTCCAACTCTAGAAGCCAAGCTCATAACACTTTTCCTTTAAACTGTTCAACAATACTTAGCTGATAATCAGTTCAGCTCCCTATGAACTAACCAATGGCACTTCCGGTGGGTTAGTACATACTATTATAGCTCCTAGCGCCATAGTATAAAATCCTAAATTTAGTTATGCTAAACTCACTGATCATCTACATAGTAAATTATTTGTCTGGTCTAAGTTGTACAACTATTTTCTTCTTAAATGTACTCACACCCATCAGGTTATTTGCCTTAAATACTGTTTACTTTGCATCCATTCTTTCATAAAACACCCCTCAAGTGATATGGGAGTATTTAGAGGGAACTTCTATGATCACACATTCTCAAAGCACTTTCATTCAAGACATTCAAAACTATTACACTTTCTCTGGGCAGGCCATGTTCTTCTTATACATCTGGGTTATCTTACATACTGATCCTGTTGTATCAGTATCTTCATTACTCTGCTTAAAAAAACCCTACGCATTCTCTAATATTCAGACCAAATGTCATATCCTCTGTGAAGACATTCTTAAATTTCTTTTTATCACTTTCTCAAGTGGAATTAGTCACAACTTTTCCTGTGGCTCCCTATTGTATTGTATATAGTATTTCTTAACATAACCTGTTATTGACATGTGAATCTCTAGCAATAACTTTGAACTTCTCAGTTGTAAGGAGAATATCTTATCTATTTTTGCATGCCAAATATCCATAAATATGAAGTCTTGAAAATTCTTAACAATGTACTTTTGTAGTAAGAAGGGGAATCTGAACTTAAACATTAACCATATTAAGTGATTAATTGATATTTGATATTAGTGATACTATATTTATCAAGAATCTATATGTAATATAAATTACTATCTTAGTCAAAATTATTCATAAACTACTTTCCTCTCATGGCTAAAATGGAAAATAAGCTACAATTTTTTCTTAACAATCTAGAAATAGAATTATAGTTATCCTTATGCACATACTTCACATAATCTCCGGCCTAAGAACATCTGAAAGACCAGTGATAAAACTATATATGTACATAAATTTTAACTAGAGCACAAGTGTCTGCGTGCTTAAAACCTAGATATAACCGGCTAATAATCCCTCATTTGGATTTTAATTCTCAGAACTTGTCAGGTACTTTCTAATGAAGTGCCCCAATTCCCACTTTATAAAATCCTAAGCTTTATTAATTTAAAAAAGTTAATTCTCTAACATTTCACAAAATTAAAATCATGTGATAAGCCTTACTAATCTCCAAAGGATATTATCATCATATTGGCTTATTTATGTCAGTAGAAGTTTCTTGAGTAACAGCTAAGAGAAGATTATTTCCACTTTTTTAAAAAAGACCTAAAGCGGGTTTTCTCCACTGATGCCTTATGCTGTTATGGTCAGAGACTCTTCAAAATATATATTCAAAACTAAGATATTAGAGATCAAAAAAAATGTATGCTTCTAATATAAACCTCCAAAGGTTAGAGTGTATATCCAATTTACACCTCAAGATATGTTGAATTGTCAGTTAGTGGTCTCCTGGGTTGGCATCCATAGACATGCATTTCAGAGAGAGGGTGGGAGGAGAGAAAGAGAGAGGGAGACTGAATGACAATATTAAATTTCAAATGGCCATCTGGACTAGGGGCATAATGCACCATAATAAAAGTGTAACTTGAAAAGCCATAGATTCAGTGGTATTTAAAAAAAAAAAACAGGGTTGTGAGTCTTACTGATATACACACAATAATCCAGTTGCACTTATAAAAATGATTTTTCTGTAATTCAGGTGTGTGTCTCTGTACTCATTTATGTCAGGAGTCGGCTGAGTCAGGGATGAAGGCAGGGAGCTCGACGCTGACGACAGAAGCACAGTGAAGCCTGAAATCCTCTGTCAATACTAGAACTCCTTAAAATCGGTAGCTGAAGTTTAGTTTTTTTTTTAATTTCAGCTTGATTGAGGTATGACTGACACATAAACCTGGTATAATGCTTCTAAATACTATACCTTTTCATCCAAGGCCTTGTGGTGCTCAAACAAAGATTTCAGTGCCTTGAGGACCTCGACTTCACTGGACACTCCCGAGGGGGACTGGGCTTGCCGTTTGACCACCGTCATTCTGAGCGACCTCTCATGTCGCGACACCAGGCATTCCAGGTGCTCCAGTAACAGCTATTGGGTTTAACAGAAAACGCAGTTACCCTAAATGCAATTATCTTATGAACACAAGTTACTTTTGAATGACTTCTACCTGAAAAGATGGCAGGTTTATATAGTATCTCATGAGAACCTGATCTTCCCACAGGTAGTAGCAAAGAAGCACAAACCTGAATCTAAACCAGGGTCCGTAAAATGCATTAAAGAAAATTGCATCTCTATCATACAACAAAATCACTCATTTAAAAAATGTTAGTGTAAATTCTTATTCATCCTTTTATAAAATTTAATAATTTCAGCATGAGCTCAGTAGAAATAGAACACAAAATAGGTGTGATCAAATAGAATAATTATTGAAGAACACCTCACAATGGACGATGATTTTGTTAAAAGAGTATTAGAAGTCAAAACTAACTTAGTATACATTTGGTCATTTAAAATTGTTGAATTGAAGGAAACGAGCATAATCACAATGCTTTGAATGTGATTGTAGTGATAATCACATTTGTATAGTGATTATAGTAATAGTTATAATCACATGTTGCTATAAAAATCATAGTGAAAAACACTAATGATTTTATTCACAATTAATTCTTAGGTTACATAAGAGAAAAATACATGCAACCAACTGGAATACAGTAACTGAGATTTTGCAATAGTTATTTGGGGAAAAGAAGTTTTTAAATTGTCTACTCTGAAACATACATTCATCCAGAGTAGCCTCTGGGGCCATGAAAATCCAGTGAATAGTGTTTCAGTCTGTTTCAGACCTTCACCTGAACATTTCTCAAAGAAAGTTTACTTTTATTATATGTGGTTGGGTGGCTCAGTCGGTTAAGTATCCAAGTCCTGGTTTTGGCTCAGGACATGTTCTCACAGTTTCGTGAGTTAGAATTCTTCATCAGGCTCTGTGCTGACATTGCAGAGCCTGCTTGTGATTCTCTGTCTCCCTCTCTCCAGGTCCCTCTCCTACTTATACTATCCCTGTCTCTCTCAGGATAAGTAAATAAACTTAAAAAATTTTTTTAAATGTTTTGTGAATTGGTACTTCACCTTTGTCTAGTTTAATAAGGGAGTTCTGCTGATAAAAACAAAAATATCTTTAAAAAAAACTGCTGGGTAACTTCTCAGTTATTAAAATTTTGGTCAGGGAAGAACAATACATGACCAGGAAGTTTTGTGGAAAGATTTTCAGAAGGGTAGTGAAGAGTATCGACTAACAAATGTGTACATAAAATAAAGCAGAAGTTACTCAAACAAAAAAGGGAAAAAGCCGATATAAGATAATGGGATGGAAGGAAATAAAGAAAACATGGGAATTCCAAGTACTATAAATTACTGGGGTTTTTTTTCTGGTAAAAAAATGATTTACCAGTATATCATTGTCACTAGCCATCAAGTCATGAGAGCTGGGAGCCCAAACATTATGGAGCAGAAAAGGCCCATCATCACTGTGCCCTTTCTTAATCCCTGACCCATTGAGTCTGTGAGTACAGTAAAATGTTGTTTCTGATATTAAATTTTGGGTAGTCTTTTATGAAGTGGTAGCTAATCAGAAGATCTCTAAAGGGACCTGTGACCATTTAGCACGGTTAACAGTAATAGGAAAAGAGAATACCAAATTTCTTGTATATTACCTCTGAACTAGAACTAATTCTTTTGTATTACTGTTACACAGGCTTTTGACAATCTGCTAAACAAGAATGATTCACCTCGTGGATATCAGCCTATTTCTCTGGACACCACAATATTTGCTGAATGGGTATAAAGAAAGTGACCATGGTTTCAGGGATAGAAGTTATTCGTTGGCCTGGCAAAATGGGTTACTCATTAAGGTTGATACGGTTAGCACCACAGCTGAATGGTCAATCTTGAACCCCTGACATGATAACAGTCCACCTAGAGGCCAGGCTTGTCACCCTGAAGCAAGCTGATTACATCAAATCCCTTTCATCAAGGAGGGGCAGGTGTCTTTTCTTAATATAATAAATGTTTTCCCCCCACGGATATGGATTTGCCTTCTTTAATGGCTATGCTTTTACTAGCAGTACCATCTTATCAAGATTTTTGCTTATAGTCTTGTTATCATATACACCATTACTTCTCACCACAAACCCACAAACCCCCCACATTTTACAGTGAAGGGGTAATGCAGCTGACTGATGTCATCAGTTCTGGTTTCACTACACTGTCATGTTATTCAGAAGAAGGTGATCCCATAGAATGATTCAAAGATCCAAAGAAGATCCCTACCCTGGGTGCTACCCTGGGATGCTATCATCCTAAAATTATGTACTTAGAGATAGTGATGAATACACATCAGTTTATCTACAGAGGTACAGGAATCAGGGTTTAGTATTGGATTTATAATTGCCAGCAGGACCTTTTGACCAGTTGGAGAAAGGGGCTTATTTCTTTTTGTTATATATGCATAATGTATATTAAATTATTCTTCCCTTTACTCTATTTTGAATTGGATATTTGATTCTGATTAATGTTTAAAGTAGTCCATAGGTTACAGAATACTAAGATACGACTGAGTTTTAATAAAAACAAGAATGTACATATGGAAGAATCCTGATCATGTAGCCACATGCGTGGAGTTTCTTTTTTGAGAAAAGGTGATTTTGTTTTTGTCTAAGTATAGTTGCGTTGTTGGATAGAAACATATCAGTATTGCTGCTGTTTACAATTTTAATATAGAAAGAGTACAACAAAGTTGCAGTGGAGACATGGTAATTGTGGTTGCCCAAAATTTTTTGAACATATCCTCCATCTTTGATAGTTCTCTGCATTCTGAATGTCATTTTCCCAAAACTGGATTCAAAAAAACATCTCTCAGGCATGTTTAACCACTAGGTGGCAGACATGTGACTTAAGAGTCAGCCAACCAGAGCTGCCCACATTAGGGCAGATGCTGAAGGGAGCCAGATGAGGAAACTCACTAGGCATGAGGGTCCACTTTGTTGGCACAGGTGGTAGCAGAGGCTGCATATTTCTGGGTCTGGGAATGTAAGGAAAACCCACAATCCTAAGAAATATGGTCCTAGACATTGTGCATGGAAGCTATGTTTAGAGATTTCTTATATTCCTTACTTAATGTCTTCTTATTAATACAGTTAGGTTGTGCTGCTTTATGCAATAAGAAACTCCCATCTATATAATAACACCAAATAATGTGTTCCTTAACACAGACTTCTTAAGGACTTAACAACTTAACACACCCTGAATACTCCTCAGTACTTAGGAATATATTCTATAGAATATATGTTGAATACTTACTTGCTAAGTTGAAGTAAATAAATGTAAGTTATCTAGCCTAAAGAATGTGGCGAAAATGTTCAAATCTAGCAAAAAACTATAGCTTTGAAGCTTACAAACTTAAATAAGTGAAAAATAAAGAGGAACTCAATAAGATAGCACTAATAATCTACTAACAATACACATTTGGTAGGAACTACACTTTTTTTCTTTCGAGAGAGACAGAAAGAGAGAGAGAGAGAGAGAGAGAGAGAGAGAGGGGGAGGGAGAGCACACTCACATGAGCAAGGAAGAGGGGCTGAGGGAAAAAGAATCTTAAGCAGGCTCCACGCTCAGCATGGAGTCCAAAACAGGGGGCTCAGTCCCATGACCCTGGGATCATAACCTGAGCCTAAATCAAGAGTTGGACACTCAACCAACTGAGCCACTTAGGCACTCTGCTAGGAAGTACACTTTTGTCTAATATTTAACAAGTCTTGCAGAAGGTACTCTGTCTGGTGTACTCAAAATATTGCAGGAACTACATAAATGGCCATTAATTCTATGGTGGAATTAATTTTAAATGACCATGGCTTACATATACACACACACACACACACACACACATATATACATATATATACACACATATATATATATACTCATATACACATATACACACGTGCACACAAACACATCATATATGCATACATACATATTGCATCATTGAAAAAATTTTAACTAAATTTCTAAAATTATACAAGTTTTTATTACATTTAAATTCAACACACCAGTGTGAAATTATTTTCAATCACAAATGGCATTCAGGTAGAAATATACTCTGGCCTGTACACTAATTTGGCTACTGAATATGACCACATAACACATCACTAACATCTGAGAATGAGAAACTTCAAACTAGTTGCTTTTTGCTCAGTGTACTTAATATCCTCTAATTTCCGATACTGTTTACAATCCCCTATAGCTCTATGTAAATATTTCAGTCTCATGTTGCAACAGCTGTTGGAAAGGCCTATGTCTTTAGTTATGTTATATATTAGTTATGTGTCTTCTTCCTTTTGTCATATCCTGTCAGCACTTTCAGATATATGTACAAATACACACACATGTATTTTCACCGGCCTCCAACAGCTAGGGTCTTCCTTTCTCAACTGGACTGTACTTTCTACTCATTGAGGAAATATGTTTGGGGGGTTTTATTAACTAGTGTAGACAGAAGTTTGTCAAGAACGGGAAGCTTCTCTTTAGTAATGGCAGGTGTCTCACTGTATTTAAACATTTATTTGTATAATTTCTTGGCTCAAACAAAAGTAAGGGCATGGTAAGGAATGTTTCAAATTAGGTCTTTAATTTGAATTAAGGATAATTAGGTCTTTAAGTTGGTGATCTGTAAGATGAAGTTACAGCTCTATTATTTATAATTGACATTAAGAATGGCTCTTGAAATCATAATTTCTTTTTCAAAGTCAAGCAATAGTTACTTTCTTAAACACTGTCAATAATATAAAATATTCTTTGAAATCTTCAGCCACAAAAACAGTTAAAACAGTTCCAAAACAACAATAAAAATTCTCCACTCTGATATTAAGAAATAATAAATAACTGGTTAAATATTTTTTTAGCTCTTTAGTAATTAATTCTACCAAAACGCGATAAGGTTTAGTAGTCAGTTTGAATTTGTTGAAATAATGGCAGCAATAAATTATTATCTATACATATAATTTGACTATGTGTGGTCAGAAAAGTTATAGAAACAACAAATTTTGGGGGGGCCTGGGTGGTTCAGTCAGTTGAGTGTCCATCGGACTTTTGATTTTGACTCAGGTCATAGTCCCAGGGTTATGGGATTGAGCCCCGCATCCTGCTCTGATCTAAACAGAGTGCCTGATTAATATTCTCTCTCTCTCCCTCGGCCCCTCTTCTCTGCTTCCTTGCTCTCTCTAAAATAAAAATAAATAAATAAATAAATAACAATTTAAGAAAATAAAAAAGAAATAAATTTTGTTTAATCATTTTCTACACTTAGAGTGTGAAAATATTAAACAATAAAGCTTTTAGAATGTTTCTATAAGTAATCTCTAAAATTTTTGAAATTTCTACTTTTGCACAGTAATTGATAATATTAGGATGACTTTAATTGGATGTCCTGAATTTAATTACTTGACGCAGCTGAATTTACTGATTACTTTGATTTCTTTCATTCATTCATAATTTTGAGCTGGGGACCAGGTGTTACTATAGTGACAAAATGATAAATGGCTACAACTTTCAGCTCTGACATCAGAATAAATCCCTCATATTTATCAATTTGCACACAATTGATACAAAATAAATTACTGAACATTAGAACTTAACTAAAAGAAAATGAACAAACTCTCCTTTTTTCCTAAACACAACCATTTGTATCACATCTGACTTGCAAGTGACATTAGGGACATGGTCTCTTAAATATATAGCCTGTGGTTAAGCTGAGAAGTAGATGCTCCCGATGTGTCACTTATAAGGCGTGTGCCCGGGCAAATTATTTACATGCTAATTTTCCCATCAGTTAAATGGGGGTAACAGGATTGCTGTAAGAATAAAGTAAGTTAAACACACAAAACATTTAGAAAGCAGTTCACAGGTAATTAATGTTAGCTAGTATATGATCATTATTATTAATTGCTATATCCAATAAGTCATTTATTGAAATCCCTGTGATATGTCTATATTCCAGTTGGAGAAGATATAATTCATTCATGTACAGCAGAGCCCTTTCTCATTTATTGTTTTGATGATACTCAAAATTAACACGAATACTCTATCTTCTTATGGGTGCTCTTTGTAGACTTTTTTTGTTGTATTTACCTCAATTGATAAGCATATGTTAATTCATCAACATGGAAACTAAATGGTATCACAGCACTGGAAATTGAGACACTCACTTCTACTGTAAACTTCCTCACAATATAACACCAAGAGGAAATTCTGTTGCTCTTTCTCCATGACTAATAAGTAGGTGTTTAGAGCAGGAAAACAAACAAAAAAACAAAAAACAAAAAAAAACTCCAAAAACAGAACATGTCGACATGTAGAAGGAGAAACTATTATATAAATCTCTAAAAAGTATCATATTTTACAACATTAAGAGAGCATTCTGGGGGAAGGGAGAAAATTAGTCCTGGATATTTTGGGGGGGAGGGGGATAGGTGATTATGTAACTTAGGAAGTTATCATATAATTGATATTCTGCACAAAGAAGGTCCCATAAATCTTTTTTCCTAGGTTTAATCAACAACAAAAGTCCCCCAACACCACTGCTTTAAGGAATGTGGAAAAAGTGCTTTCTGGCTCTATTCATGTTTTCAAAGTAAATATTATTCATGTTTAAAGTCATGTTTAAAATCAGCGGCTTCAATTTCTGTTACCCTAATGGAATTTAATGTTTGTATCTTTCTCACTTTGACCCCTGAAGAGGTAGGAAAAAGTATAGCTTGCCTTACTGCCTCTATCCTCCAAGGCTCCTTTGCAGGTGCAACAGTCGGGAGATACTCCTGATGTCGTGGAGAGTAGTATGGTGAATATTGTGTGGATGCTGCTGCCCAGTTCTCGGAAATGAGTCACAAGCGGGAAGGAAGGATGCACTCACTCCATACTGCAATCGTTTACTCTTAGGCCATGTCTTCTCTAAGCTGTTGTAAATCTTGGGGATGTTTTCATAGATGTAACTTGAGTAATCGTGCCAGTGGTCTCATATTTAAGGGCATGGGCTCTGAAGTTAGACTGCCTTAGCTTTTAAACCTCTTCTCTTCTATTTACTCACTGTAAGTTGTGGCAAGTTATATGCCTTTTTCTGAGCAGTCCCCTCCTCTGCAAAGTGGGGATAATTATAATGTGTCCCTCAAAGGGCATTAAGAAGGAATAACGGGCTATAGGCTGAAAAAAACTGCACAAAGAAGAAATGTACAGCTAAAAGAAGAGTTTCTGGCACATTTTAAATATGAGAATTAGTTGAAAGTCTACCAAGAAGTTTGCATTTCCTTCCATGTTCAGCTTCCGGATCCTACTTTTATATTTGGCTGTACTGTGCTACAGCAGGGAATGTAGCCTAAAGTATTAAAATGGAAAATAGTGAAATAGGGCAGAATAAATCTCATGGCAGAAATAAATTGTAAATTTGCATAAAATTGTAAGTTAAAAATCAAGGGTGAAAAATACAGAAAAAATTCTTCTGACACCCAATAACATGATCTAAACTGTCATTGTTGTGTTCTCTTTGAGGCAGCCCATGTAACTGTGTCATCAATGTCTCAAAAAAAATCAATTCCTTGGGGGGCCTTAGTGGCTCAGTTGGTTAAGCATCTGAGTTCAGCTCAGGTCACGATTTCACGGTTTGTGAGTTATAGCCTGCATCAGACTCTGTGCTGATGGCTCAGAGCCTGGAGCCTACTTCAGATTCTGTATCTCCCTCTCTCTCTCTCCCTCTCTGCTGCTTGTACTCTCTGTCTCAAAAAAAAAAAAAAAAACGTTAAAAAATAATTTAAAAAAAAAGCCAATGCCTTGTGTGCATGCTGTGTGAATTCTCTTAATCATAAAATAAGACCCCAAAGTATAAGGAGTTAAATTGAGTTTGATCATATAGCCGTTATTCATACAATGCATACTTCTCATTAAAGGTACAAGCTCACTGTTTGTGGAGGTATTGTTTTTATGTTACTAAGACCAAGCATAAAATGAATATACTATTAACTATACCTCACTTTCTCCACTTTCTCATTTTATAGCACTCATTTGCTAGAGTTGTAACACTGAAAATATTTTTACCTACTTCATGTTGAAATTGAACATATGTATCAATTCCACATATATTTTTTAATTTGCATAAAATTATATATATTTGCATAAAATTATATATATCCACACGAAAGTGTTTTTAGTAGAGAAGCTGTTATTATTTATAGGTAATCTGGTGATTTATATATTTTATGAAATTTAGTAACTTTTCCTTCTGCATTTGCAATATAACATCTTTGATCAAATTCTGGACTTTAATGTCACACACAGGGCATAAGACTGAAAGAATACAGGAGTTTCCAAGAACAGGATATAGTACATCAGCTTCATAAAATCAGAACATGAGAACAAGAAATCTCCTCAATCATCTTCTAAAATAGAAAAGGTACGCCTCTCTTTATTAGGAGAGTTCTGCTCCAGTGGATTTATACATTTTAACTTTTTTTTTTTTAAATAAATACTTTGCGGAGGGAAGTGAAGACCAATGTCCAGCCATTCCCTCACCCCCAGGCTCTGAGGTATTGGTCCCTTACTCTAATACAATAGTTTGAAAGTTTGAACCTCACTGTTGAAAGCCAGCCCTTCTTTTTAAAGTCAAATAAAGCAAAGGTCAGAAGGAATAAAAACATTTTCTAAGGCAACATAGTGATTTAGTAGCTGAGACTGTAATTTAGGTTTCCGGCCTTCCTGTCTTGAGGGTTATAGAAAATTCTCCTTTACTTTAAAGAACAGACTATGAGTTAGTAACTGCTTAAGGTCTTCCTCAAGTTTTAAAATGTTTATGTTTGTGTGAGTGTATATAAGAGAGAAGGCACTGCATTGTCTATGGGATTTATTCCAAGCAGAGGCAGTTTTATACTTACTCTTGTGTTGTTTCTTTCAGCTTTCAGTTCAGAAATTTCTTCTTCCTTTTCTAGAAGTTGTTCCCTACAGGCATTGAGTTCTTTTGTCAGTGCGGCAAATTCCTGAAAAAGCAGTAAAAATATTTGAAGACATATTTCAGATATATTATAGATTTTCAGGGTTAAAAAATATAAACTTCTGAATAAAAAATGGAAATAATGACTTCAATGACTGGGAGATATATATATTATTACATTTAATATTAAATTAATATTATAAATTTAATAACTTATATATATCTGTTATTAAATTAATTTGGTTCCAGTGTTCAGAAAATGCTAATCCATGATATTTAGCATTCACATTCTTTATAATATGCTGCTTAGGTGAGTGCATAAAACATATTTCAAAGTGCGTCAGATATATGAGGAAATTAACATTAGTATGACAATATACTAATAATTTATATAGAATGATTTAAATTTGGCTAATTTTGTGAACAATTCCAAAAATTTCACACTTTCAACCTTGTTCAGCAATGTTCGGAGTGAGTATACTAAATCATCAAAAAACAAACACAAAACAAAACAAAAACCATTACCAATACCAACAAAAACCGTACTTAATGTTATGCTACTTAGAGATTAAGATGTTCATTTATATGTTAACAAGATGAAGAAAGAGAATGTACCTCTTACAAATTAAAAAATGCATGAGTTAATAACATCATCTAGTAAATTATTAATTTATACAGTATTCAGTTCTCCCCTCAGAAGCACAAGGTCCACATGAACTGGAACTTTGTCTGGACTTCAATGTTACACTTTCAAAGTCTAAGACATAGTAGGTACTCAGTTAGTATTTATTTTCAAAAAAATATTGAGGGTTCTGGAGTAATCCTCTCTCCATGTGACAAATGACACTTTAGAGGAAACTTCAATGGCTTCTCTAAAATGGGATCAGAGATTGTAATGATTTGGGTATTTTTACCATGAGGCAGAGAGTTCAGACACAGTAAAGATTACTTAAAAAGAAAACCAAGAAACTTAATTCAATTATTTGGCTACTTCAACATGTAAGCAAATACTATTTTAAAATAATTTTGAAAAATAGTAAACAGACTCGTGTTATCATTACAATTATCATTAAATTATTGAAAAGTGATTCTCAGTAATAAGACTGAGAATTGTCAAACGTGTGTCAAATATTTAAATATTTGTGAAAACAGCTCTGTGCTGAGAAGTCACTGTCAGAGGACCAAACATAAAAACGAAAATCAGTTTTGGTTAACCTAACCTCTCTCAAGGCAAATATAGTCAAAAGCCAATGAATATGATGATTATGCAAAGCTGGGAAAGGTTTAAGGTTTATATTTTTGTTTGCTTCAAACCACTTATTTTGCTGAGTTTCTCTCTGAGTGGCTTTAGCCCAAGTGGGTACTTCAAAGACCTCAGAGTGGTCTAAACAGACTTAGAGCTTAGAATCAAGATGAAAGAGTTCACTGTTACACTTAGGCTAGCATTACATATAAATGTTCTGTCCCCTGATTGCTGCCTGCTTAAATGTTGTTGATGATCTCCGAACATATTATTTAAATGGAGAATGGAAAGAAGCTACAAGTAGAAAATAATAAACATTTCCATAAAAACAAAACTTTATAAAAACAGCATAATTGGGGTGTCTGGGTGGCACAGTCAGTTAAGCATTCAACTTTGGCTCAGGTCATGATCTCGCAGTTTGTGAGTTCAACCCCCATGTCAGGCTCTGTGCTGACAGCTCAGAGCCTGAAGCCTGCTTCAGATTCTGGATCTCCCTCTCTCTCTGCCCTTCCCCTGCTCATAATCTGTCTGTCTGTCTGTCTCTCTCTCAAAAACAAACATTAGAAGGTTTTTTTTTTAAATGTAATTTTGATAGAGAAAACAAGACACTGATGATTCTGTATTATATATTGTTAACATACAGGCATTTATAAGTAATCTTTATGAATGTCACTAGACAAAACATATATCAAATCTATAAATAACATCATATCAGTTTAAAAATATATATCAAGGCTTATCTTTCTAGAGATCCAGCTTCCTATGTACAGAAAGACAAAATATCAGAAGGAAGTATTTCAGAATTTTAACATGATACATCATGTTTCTAGGTGGTAAAAAAAAATAAGTGAGTTTTTTTCACTTCCTCCTATGTATTTTTATCATCAAAACTCTCTACAATGAAGAAATGTCCTTTTATGATTAGAACAGAGAACAATACAAATCTATATGTATTGAAGCAATCATGTACTCAAAGTCAAGGACAGTAATTGGTCAAGATGTTATTGGCGATTGATGATTTTGGATTTGTTTTATTTGTTATCATGGAACTGAATCTGAGCAAGCTATTTGGTGATGCCATGTATTAAGATTAATTTAAAATTTATTAACTTCCTAGCAAATTTCAGGCTTTGACAGTCCTTATCTCTTGTTCTCTAAATAGCCAGCCGGGTAGTCTCATTCCCATTCAATGGCTGAGAGAACTGAAATACTAAGACTCAAATCCAAGTTCATGAAGGTCACAACCCATAGAAAGAGGGTTAGACTGTGAACATAGTTTTCCAGATCCCTTGTCTAGCGCTTTTCCACTGTATCACTTGACCCTAGCTCTTTTTCAGGCTTATATGATTCAGATTTGAAGTGCATTTATCAGTATCTCTCCCCTTATCTGAAGAATTAGGTAACCATTACTTAAAATATCCCTTACTTAATCCAAAGGGAGTAAGGGGAACTAGGAGGCCTAAGGCAAAGTATACCTTCCATGCAGAGTAACAAGAATTTAACCAGCACATTCTGTATATCTGGGATTGAAACAGATGCAGACACCTCATATAGAGTTAATCATCAAATGTTTTTCTACTTTTCCTCTGACATTTGTCTCCTCCGTACCTACTTCTCCATCCTTACTGTGAAAATGAACTGAGTTTTATATACCTTTTATGAGACAATAATGACACCAAAAATAATTAACATTGATTCAGCCCTTATAATATGTCAGGTAATCTGCCAAGCAATTTATATTATCTCATTAATCATAATAAAACTCTGTAACAAAATGCTGGAATGTCACTAAATAAAACTAAACACTCGTATATGCAACCCAGCAATCCCACTCTTTAGCATTTACCCAAAGGAGTTAAAAAAGCATGTCCACACAAAAATAGGCACATAAATATTTATAACAGTTTTATACATAATTGATAAAACTTTAAAAGCAACCAATTTCAATAGGTGAATGGATAAACTTTGGTACATCCAGACAATAGAACAGTATTCAATGCTAAAAAGAAATGGGCTATCAAGACAGGAAAAGACATGGAAGAAACTTAAATGCATACTACTAAGAGAAAGAAGCCATTCTGAAAAGGCTATGTACTGTATGATTCCAACTATATGGCAAAAGCGAAACTGGGGATATCAGTGAATGGCAGGGGTTGGGCTGGGAAAGAGGGGTGAATAGGTTAAGCATAGAGGATTTTTAGGGCAGTGACAATACTCTGTATGGAGAAATGTTGAATACATGTCATTGTATATTTATCTAAACTCACAGAATGCACAACACCAAGAGTGAACAATTACCATGAGTAATGTAAAGTGTGGACTTGGTGATAATGATGTCTAAATGCAGGTTCATCAGTTGTAATAGATGTACCGTTTTGACGGAGGTGTTGATACTAGCGGAGGCGATTCATGTGCGGGGATAGAGGGTGTATGGGAAATCTCTATACCTTCCCCTCAATTTTGCTAGGAACCTAAAACTGCTCTAAGAATATGCAGTCTTAAAAATAAATCTCACTGAAGCCTAGTGAAATTAAGAAATTTGTCCAATGTTAGAGTCAGTCAGTGGTATAGGTTTTAACTTGTTTGTTTTGTTCCTCCTGATCTTTCTAATTTGTCCTTCTTTCAGTCTTTGCAAAAAATTTATCTTTCTCAAGCTCACAAAACTTCTCAGAGCTTCCTACTTTCAAACACCAAATGTAAACATACTTTAACTTTTAAAGTTCAAACCCTCTAAAACATGGCCCTTTCATAATTAATTCACTTTGCCATTGAACAGTAAGCAATTACCCTTTTGAGCAGGAGACATTTGCTCTGCCCTGAGATTAGCATTTCATATGAATTACTTAATCTCTTCCCTATTTTTCAGATGAAGATGCTGAAGCTTAGCATAGATGAATAACTTGCTCAAGGTCACACAGCTACAAATAATCCACCCTGATTCCAAAACTCTTTCATTTCTGCAACACTGCTTTCTTTGGGCTGAAAATGAAAAATCACCAAATGTCTTAATAGTTCCAATAGATAACAGACTTATCACTCTTCTTATCCATCCACCCATACAACATTTATTGGGCAACTACTACATTTCAGATCCACTCCTAGGAGCAGAAGATATAAAGATAACTTAACATTTGAGGGACATCAGGGATTTTCGTCACTCAAAACCCATCACTAAAGTTACACTCTTAAATTATCAATGTTACCCTTCATTCTTAGAGACATTGTTGATTTACAGGTGACTCTGAACCTGTAAAGCCTCCTCCTTAGAAGGTATGTCTTCTGCATCAAACACAGATTTTTCTTTCTTGTTTCTATTTCCACCTTTCCATTTCTTCATCTGTCTCTTCTATTTCTTTCTTTCACATACTATCTCTTAAACATGCTCTTCCTGTTCTCCTTATATTTCCTTACACTCTTCCATATCCTCTATGCCTAATTTATTTTTAAATTAGCAGTATGCATTTTTAATATAATTTATTGTCAATTGGCTTCCATACAACACCCAGTGCTCATCCCAACAAGTTCCCTCCTCAGTGCCCATCACCCACTTTCCCCCTCCTCCACGCCCCCATCACCCTCAGTTTGTTCTCTGTATTTAAGAGGATCTTAGGGTTTCCCTCCCTCTCTCTCTGTTTGTAACTTTCCCCCATCCCCTTCCCCAGCACTATGCATTGTTAATGTTCTACAGTACCTTGTCCAAAAGTGATCAATGCATTTCATAAATTGTTTTTAAAATAATTGAATTATGTGTTCATTTCCTTTAAGTAACAGTATGATCCTACAATACAAGGTTGTTATTTTGTTTATTTTTATATTTTTAGGATTTAGCATAGTTCCTGACAAATTATAGACAATTAATTCCTTGCTTTTACAATAACTGAATGGATCACTTTTGCTAAACATTTTTACTATAATAGAAAAATTATTTTTAAAAGGTATAATTTGGTAGTTATCTCTTTTTCTGAGTGAGATCCTTAGGATTTGCACAACATATAACATGTATGATATCCTTTTTATCCGCTGTTTGTTTACATCTGAAATATTATGCTGTGCTATATTCTACATAGCTATGGCATTATTGTCTACTATGTTTTATTGAATGTATATATATATATATATATATATATAAAGTGATACTATTATTCCCAATAATTCTTGCATTCAGATTTATTATTGTTCATTGGCTATGTTTTTAAAAACATTTTTTAATGTTTATTTTTGAGAGAGACAGAGACAGAGTGCAAGCAGGAGGGGAACAGGGAGAGAGAGGGAGACTGAGATTCTGAAGCAGGCTCCAGGCTCTGAGCTGTCTGCACAGTGCCTGAAGTGGGGCTTGAACTTAGTAACGGCAAGATCATGACCTGAGCCAAAGTCAGACGCCCAACCAAATGAGCCACCTAGGTGCCCCTGTTCTTTGGTTATATTATGTTGTCTTATTCATTCTCAGAGAAAAACTACATATTTAATCTATGTTACTTCTCTAGTCTATTGTTTTCCAAGCTATAATCTATAGAATTGGATTTCTATAAGGTTCTCAGGAAAAAAAATGCATAGCCAAATGAATTTAGGAAATGATGTACTATACACATACACACACACACACACACATATTTGCTGTTAGAACTACACTACGGACATCAGAATATTAGAGATGCTGAGGAAAGTTGGTTTTGTGGCCAAGAGTTGGGAACAACCTGGATTTCCAGCTATAGAAAATGGGTGAATTAAATATAGTAAATGCATATGATGGAATACTGTACAAAGGGCAGAATCAATAGGCTAACATGTAGCAACATGGAATGATTTCAAAACTATAATTTTGAGTAAAAGAGGTAAGAAATAGAACGATGTTTAACAGCATTTTCAGAAGCTGAGGACAGCAAAGATAATGTTAGAAGAAAACTTCATGTATACTTCACTCTTTCTGAATTCAAAGGAGTCTATAAGAAGACCTCTCTTTGCTTTGAATCACTGAGACAGGACTAGTAGATTAGTTACCAACTATAGGCCATATTCAACAACTTTAAGACCAATCATTTGGTTTCCCAACCATAGTCTGCCAAAATTCCTACTTTTCCTCCAGGACAAAAATGACTTTCTCTACTCTGCTTGTTTCTTGTAATTTTAAAGGGCGGTCAGGACACAAAGTGCCATGTAAGTACTCTCAAACCAAAGGGAATGTACTGTTCTTTCTTAACACATCCTCATGCACCATTTAATACACAGGCACGTGCGCACACACACACACACACACACACACACACACACACACAGACATTTCTATGAGCACTCCCTATGTACGGACACTATGCTAAGTGCTAAGGAGATGACAATAAAGGAAGCAAGTTAAAATGTAACTTCTCCCAAGTAAAAACTGGGAGAAGATATTTGCAAATGCCATACATGATAATGGGTTAGTGTCCAAAATATATAAAGAAATTATAAAACAACACCCAAAAGACAAGTAATCCAACTGAAGTGGGCAGACTACACGAACAGACATTTCTCCAAAGAAGACATACAAATGGACAACAGACACATGAAAAGAAGCTCAACATCACCTGTCATCAAGGAAACACAAATCAAAACCACAATGAGATATTCTGACACCTGTCAGAATGGCTAAAATTAATAACTCAAGAAAAAACAAACATTGGTGAGGATGCGAAGAAAAAGGAACCCTGGAGCACTATTGGTGGGAACGCAAACTGGGGCAGCTCCTATGGATGACAGCATAGGGGTTCCTCAAAAAATTAAAAATAGAACTATCCTACAATCCAGTGGCACACTACTTGGTATTCACCCAGCGAATACAAAGACACTAATTTGAAGGGTTATATGCACCCCTATGTTTATTGCAGCATTATTTACAATAGTCAAACTAGCAGTCCAAGTGTCCTTTGACAGATGAATGGATAAAGAAATTGTGGTAGATGTAGATATAGATATAAAATTCACCATAAAAAAGAATGAACTGTTGCCATTTGCAACAACATGGGTGGTGCTGGAAATTATAATACTAAGCAAAATAAGCCAATTGGAAAAATATAAGTACCATATGATTTGACTCACATGTGGAATTTAAGAAACAAAACAGTGAACAAAGGGGAAAAAAAGGGAGACCAACCAAAATACAGACTGTTAACTACAGAGAATAAACCAGATGGTCACTGGAGGGAAGACGGGGGTGGGGGGATGAGTGAAATAGATGAAGAGGATTAAGAGTGCACTTCTCTTCATGAGCACTGAGTAATATTTGCAACTATGGAATCACTATGTTGTACACTTGAAACTCATATAACACTGTATGTTAATGACATTGGAATTTAAATAAATAAATGAAGCAAGTACGTAACTGTAAAAATGTTTTTATTCTATTACATATACATATAGAAAGAGATAATTTTTGTTAGTTTCTTAAAAATTAAAAGTATCATTTCTTACACACAAACATAAGTCATCTAATTTCTGTATACCCCTAACTATAATTTACAAGTCTCATAAACTATGAAATCTAAAGTAGTCTATTTCAGCTGAGTTGTTAGTCTTACCACTTTTCTCCTCTGCCCACATCATCTTAAGCTGCTATTTCTTGAGCACTTTATTAAAGGCTTGGGATGCTGTTGGAAATTTACATCTGTTACATCATTTATTCATCATGGCAGTCTTATTCTTCCCAGAACACAAATGAGAACTTGATTAAAAGAGATTAACTAACTCTAGCAAGGTCCATGCTAGTATATGGCAAACCCCAGGCCTGTCAGATCCCCACAGCAGAGGTAACCTGCCTTTGTATCTTAAAAGTAGTTTGGCCTGTGCTTGCTGGCATCAGAGCTAAGGATGAATTTGAGAAATTCAAATGTCTGAGCCACTAATTTGAACTAATAGCCTTTAGGTAAGTGAATTGTTCTCAACTAGTTTCATACAAAGAAGCTTCTCTTGTTTTGGTTCCTATATGTGTTATTCTCAAAGCGAAAACTACAAGGGCAAGATACAGATTCACTTAGTTCCTATACCTAATTACGTTCTATAGGAGGAATCTGGGGAGAAGAGTGTTTGGATCAGAACTTCCTCTAGCCATTGTTCCTCTTCCTTTCTCCTCATGACTCTTTTCAGCTTGTAAACCCTCACAGCCTACTAGGCTGTCCATCTTCAGACAGATGCAGAAATTTCTACTTTTATACATGTTCATTTTAAGTCAATTTTCTGTTATTTAATATTAAACATAGGATTGAAATAGACCACTGAGTTCCATGACTCATTTCAGAATGCTCACTTGAGGGGCTTTATTTGGGAAAAATCTATGCAACTAAATGTTTGAAAGGCTTTGATTTCATAGGTGAATCCTCACTTCAAAAAAGCAGGCCAGGAGAAGCTGTGTGACAAGAGGGAAATTCAACCTTTTAATTTCAAGTCATTGACACCAGGCAGCAGTCTCCAGAGTAATCTCTGACAATCCATTCATCATAATTACAATTTTAACCCTCTTTACCTTCCAATTAAACCTGCATTCTCTACTCTTGGGCGCCACTTAATTAATTAGCTGGCAATGGCCTTATTTCTGCAGTATATCTGAGTATGTACCAGCTGAAGAAGCCTAAGTGCAAAGCAGTCTGAGAGAAAAGAGAAAAGATAAAGGGTGAGCTGAAATTCAGCTTCACTAAGCACCACCGCCAACCTCACCAACCACAAAAAAAGCATCTTTTAAGTTTATTCTCCAACCATCTAACATTTGTGCAAATCAAAAATAGCTCTGAGGAAAGCATATGGCATGGATACATGCTGACTTGACCATCTAGCATTTAAATTAGACAAAATTAACGACTTCAAAATGTTTTTATAATGACTTCCTTAGGCTCTATCTCCAATTTACTATATTTTGGTGTCTTCTCTTCTGAAAATTGAAAATTCTTCTAGCAATTTTATTTGTAATACTCAGTGGAAAGCTTTGGATTTTAAATCTACATTTCTTTGGATATAACTCCACATAAATTTACATGTAAAGATTCATATTTCCTTCCCTGCACCATAGGACATATTTTCTAGAACAAATTAATAGCAGAAATATTACACTGAAGAGATGAAAACAAAAAGTTTTAATGGAGTCTTTACATTATATATATATTATATATATGTATGTAGAGAGGGAGAGAGAGAGAGAGTCTGTAGATTTTCAGTTTGAAAACAAAAAAGCATTTGTTTTATAGGAATTTATATCCCATCTCTATCTTTCTCTGTATGTATATATACATATATTTTGCTATTATTGCCATATTATGTTATGCAATCAAATGCAGTGTTAATGACCTCTGGTCTCATAATTGCCTCCTAGACTTGCATGAGCCCAGGAAAAGCTGTCACCCAAAATTACTGTGCGGAACAGCCACGTCTCATGGTCAGCCTTGGGCTAGATGGCTGGAAGGGAGACTCGCCTGCATAACTAATACAGTTTGACAGGCACAACTGGGCTCTCAGAGTTTTCACAGAAATTGTTGAGTAAAGCTGCCCAATCTAAAAGGAAAATGAGATTTAAACTCCATGCAAATAATATTTTATGCCGCCTTGATTTATATGTATCCATATTCCAACAAGAGACCTGTGTTGTCTCTTCCCTAAAACTGCAGAATAGAAAATTATGTTAATGTATTACGGTGATCTGAGAGATGGGAACCTGGTTAAAATCAAGCATGCTGCGAGAGCCATTTTATGGTAGATGTAAACACAGGTACCAGGTAACTTATGTTTTCAAAACTCTTCCAATCAAGGAAACTGGCATCATCTAAAAAAGGGATGTTTATTGAAATCAAGCATAGGTGCTGTCAGGCAGGCTCGGGCTGCCTGACCATGAAGCCATGTTCTCACCATACCTCACTTACTACATTTCCACTGAACTGTTCCCATCTTCTATTTTACCTCTGCTCTGCTTTCTACTCTTTGTCAGTGTATAGAACTGCCCCAGGTATCAGATGCTCTTTAAAAGCAGCTGTTAGAAATGATTCAGTTTTGTGGTTGAATCCCAGAGGACAGGCAATGCTATCATAGATTGGTTGGGGACATATTTAGAGGGAAGCACATTTTTCAGTATCCCCAAAATTGACTACTCTGTGCATCATGACTTCTGTGGGCCTCAGGTACTTTTGCCTCTGTCCCTTCATTCATAAGAAGTGTTAAAAGCTATCTTTTATGATTGTGTTGATATAAATTAATATAATCTAGACTGGACAATATTCATTTCCATTTTAATTTTAAAAGTAATTGGAATATCTGCATGTGCCCCTAAGATTAGCATGAACCCTAAGCAGTGTGTACTGTACTTAATGGGTAAATTGGCCTTATATTCTGCCTACTCATAGAAGTCATATGTGGCTTTCAGAGTTTAGCAGAGCTAGACTCATATCTGAAACAATAGTAGTGAATTTTTTAAGCCACAGTGGTCTATCTAGGAAATGTAGGTAGCAATGCTCTCTGATTTGATGAGTGTGGGTAAAAATGATCTCATTAGTCCATATGATCCAGTGTTGTACTCCGTCATATTTATCCAAAGGAACTGAAAATGTACGTCTGCAAACTCCTGGCATGTTGGCATGTAGATGTTTACAATAGCTTCATTCACAATTGCCAAAACCTGGAAGCAACCAGGATGTCCTTCAAGAAGTGAATGGATAAATAAATTGTGGTTCATCCAGACAAGGAAATATTAATCAGTAGTAAAAAGAAATGAACTATTGAGCCATGAAACAACATAGAGGAACTTGAAATACATATTAATAAGTGAAAGGAAGCCATTCTGAACAGGCTACATGCTGCATGACTCCAGTTATATGATACCCTGGAAAAGTTTAAACTATGAAGACATTAAAAAAAAACAACAAAATACAGCAATTGCCAGTGGTTGAGTCAGAGGGCGTTGGGGTGAATAGATGGAGTACAGAGAATTTTTAGGGCATGAAAATAAGCTGTATTATCATATAATGATAGATTCATGTCATTAAACCTTCCTCCAAATCTACAGAATAATGTGAATTATGGACTTGGATGATGTATCATGGACTTGGATGATACTGACATATCAATGTAGATTCATCAACTGTAGAAAACTGTTGATAATGGAGGTGTCTATGCATGTGTGGGGGCAAGGGATACCTAACAAATCATTGTACCTCCCTCTCAATTTTACTGTGAATCCAAACCTGCCTTACAAAAATAAAATCTTAAAGTAAATAAATAAATAAGATAATGAGATCAGTAATATAAATGTAACTAGCATAGGTCCTGGTTACAATAGATGTCCAATTAATGATATACACTCTGTAATTTTTGAGCTATGTGTAGTTATCCTACATACACTTTTATTTTCTTCTAAGACCCCGTTTTCCATATTAGGATAGTATATTTAATTATATGCTTTAGAAAATCATAGATTTTCTTTTCCCATTCATGGCAACTGAAATGCAACTCAAGAGTCACATAACTGACTTCAATAAATCAGTTAAATAAATTTCACTGAGATCCCTACTCCCTGCCCCACATACTTTTCTTTTGGAAGATCCTAATAATACATCAGAGTCAGCAGGAATGCTCGCAAGAGTAACAATACAGAGAGAATCCCACTGTATTATTAGTGGAATAGCATGGTAAAAATGATAGACATTGATGTGACAGAATAAAAATTTTTGTAAGAGAAAATGACTTGTTGTACCTGTTTGCTCCTTTGCACTGAGTATATTCTTTGTCTTTCATTAATTTGGATAATATTACCAAAACACACCAGCTAACACTCTGTTCTCTTAAGCATAATATTAATGCCTATAAAGATAGAAACTATGAGAAAATTATCTGGACATCATAAAACTTTTCTTAACATGCATGTGACCTTATCTGCTCTAATTCCCTCCATACCTCATTGTATCTTTTGCTCCTCCCCTGGTGCTTACACAACGCTTAAGATGTGAAATTACAAATGTGAAATGACAGGCTAATACATATTTGAGGAGCTTTCAGTGACCAGGAGATGTTGTTTGAGAGCAGCCCAGCTGCCTACAGGTCTGGCTGGAACCCAGGGTTACAGCCTAAAGCCTTTTATAGACTGTCTGACTCAGGTGAGTGGGATGGACCACGTCGAATGAAGATCCCTTCCTCTTGGGTTCCGGCTCTAAGTTTGACCAGCTTTCCAAATCCTATCTTTGAGTTGCTTCTTCAACTCCCAAATCCTGTTGTCCTTCTGCATATTATTACTGAAATCACAAGGATAGAGTTGCTTCTTCAACTCCCAAATCCTGTTGTCCTTCTGCATATTATTACTGAAATCACAAGGATAGAGACACTCAATGGCCTAGAGCCACAACTGAAGTTACACATTCCAGGTATTCTCTTCCTTTAAACCTGCTCCAGCTCCTTCTTGTACTTTTCCCAAAACAAGGATAGCCCTTGGGCCCTGGTTTTATTGTATCAGATATATGAAAAAAGAGAGAAGAAGATCATTAGAGAGAAACCCTACCACAGGAACCAAGACTTTTAGTTCTGTAACCCCACTAATGAGCCTGTCCTTGAGGTGACTCATTTTATAGAAAGAGAGGGAAAGAATCTTTTATCCAAACCAATGTCCAAAAGATATTTTTGCGTATTTGATGCTTGAAAAAAATTTGAAAATTTATTAAAACTCAACATTCTAAGCACATTAGTAAAATCACCTGGCCCAGTAAGCACTGTAGCTAAAGCATGTCAGGGCTGAGTCATTGCCAACCGACAACCCTGTTGGCAGGAAAAGCCAATTTTCAACAGCTCTAACGGTGTAAAGCAGGAGGCATGTTTGACAAGATGCTGCGTATTAATTTAAAAGGCTTTAGCATCTGGTTAGGTAACACCTGCTGTGGCGAACACTCCCAGGCACACAAAATAGCATTCAAGCTGAATATTTAAACCTCCCCACATAGCCCAACAAAGCTCCAACTCTAAACAAAACAAAACTAAATCATGTCGCTAGTCAACAGAGTTATAATTATATAGCCAAAAATATTTGGGCTATGACATTATTTGCTCTCCACTGAATTAAAATGCTCTAGTGGGTGTCCTAGAAGTTATAAAGGATATTAAAACATATTGTCCTGCCTTGGAGAATTTTACTGTATGCAGCATTTAGAAGAACACAGCTCAGAGAATAACACTTTGTGTCCTACTAACATTGTTGTATTAACATAAAAATAGGCAGAATTTGTCAGTGAGAAGGGGGAGGAGATGGCAGCAAATAAACAGAAAAACAATCCACAGAAAAGAAAGAGCCAGCAGGGGTCTTCTAAGCACACTGTCTCTGAAAGGGAGTCAAGGCTCAAGAATTATAGTCATGTGAGAATAAGGGTAAAGATAAGCATATGTGTGTTCTGGAACTATCAGGACACGCCCACATGACATGGCGCCATTAAATATTCAAATAATGTAACATGTTCTGTTCTGAGCCCATAGCCACCGAGAAATAGTCTTAGACTAACTGAATTTTCTGTGCAGTTTCCTGCAGAGAAGAGACTTGCCTTTGTTGGCCTACTGTGGAGACCAGGTCTGCTTGACAAGTCTATTTCTCACCATCAGTTAATTAAGATTTTGATAATTTCTGTATTGACCCCATAAAATATTATTGAATGCCTAATATGCAGGAGGTCCTGCAATCTTTTCAGACCTTATAATGTGTACAATGGAGAAAAGGATATAGTAAATAAAGGTAGATGAAGTAATTACAATACAATGTGAGAAATGCTGTACTGGGGGCTGAATCCAGGGTGTTCAGCATCCACCGCCACACATCAACCAAGCCCTGCGGGAAGTATGTGTATGGAGGGAGCATCTGACATGGTATATGAAAAATGAGTATGAATTAGCCAGGCAAAATGTATGTTGAGTAAAATATTTTCCGGATCAAAAAAACACCATGAACAACTTCCTAAAACCAAAGCAAACAAAGAAACAAAACACTTAAGTACATGAAAACTGTAACACTCTTAGAACAAATCATAGGGCTAAACCATAATCTTGGATTAGGCAACCGTTTCTGAGATCCGATACTAAAAGCTCAAGCAACAAAAGAAAAATAGATAAAATGGGCACCATCTGCTATGGCCTGAATTGTGTTCCCCCCAAATTCATATTTAAGTCTTATTCCCCAAAGGGATGGTAGCTGGAAATGGGGACTTTGGGAAATAATTAAGTTGAGAAGAGGTCATGCGGGTGAGCCTCTTAGGATGGGATTTCTGCCCTCATATATAGAGAAAGAGACACCAGAGCTCTCTGTCTAGGATGTGAGGACACAGACAGAAAGCAGTCATGTGCAAGTCAGGAAGAGCTCTTAAGCTATGCTGGCATTCTGAACCCAGATTTCCAGCCCCCAGAATGGTCAGAAGATAAATTAGTTTCAGCCATCCAGTCTAAGGCAGCCCAGGCTGACATCATCAAAATTTTGACACCAACAAAAGGAATAACTTTTGCACTTCAAATGAAATCATCCAGAAAACGAAGACAACCCACAGAATGAGAGAAATTTTTTTTGCAAATCGCATGTTATAATATGAACTTGTTTCTAGAATATATAGATAACTGTTACAACTCAATAATAACAAATAACCCAATTAAAGAATGAGAAAAAGTCTGAATAGACAGTTTTCCAAACATCTACAAATGGCCAGTAAGCAAATGAAAAGATATTCAAAATTATTGAAATACAAACCATCAGAGAAATACAAATTAAAACCACAACGGGATGCCACTTCACGCCCACTAGGATGCCTATAATCAAAAAGATAAATAATAACAAGTGTTGGCAAGAATGTAGAGAAGCCTCATATACTGCTAGTTGAAATGTAAAATGGTACAGCTGCTTTGAAAAAACAGTCTGGCAGTGTCTCAAATGGTAAAACATAGTTACCATATGATTCAGCAATTTCACTACTAGAGATATACTCAAGAAAATGAAAATCATATGTCCACACAGAAACTTATACATGGATGTTCATAGCAACATTACGCATTATAGCTAAAAAGTGGAAACACCCAAACGTCCAACAATTAAATAATGGATGG